>NC_139536.1:16432588-16921028 GCF_965153285.1 Podarcis tiliguerta | reverse complement strand
TATTAAGGAGCAGCAAACCGTGAGAGTACATAATGTTTGTATCTCAAGTACTTTGTGGGATTCCCGCCCCCCCCCCAGCAGCTGGAGAAAATTCTAATACTAGCAAGCTCCCCTTCTTTAATAAGCGTTTGGAGAATGTAAAGTTAAGGACAGATGCCAAAAGCGGAAGTAGAGCAGCTATATGTCTTGTTCTACAGAAGATACAGCATTTGACAGCATTGCCTATTGAGGCGGAACAAAAAGAACTCACAAAGGGAGAGCTGGAGAGGCCTTGATGTTGCCCACCAGCTCTCAGCACCTGATAACTGACTGAGCAGCATATAGTCCCCATTATATTGAGATGTACAGGGACACGGGTGGCGCTGTGGGTTAAATCACAGAGCCTAGGGCTTGCCAATCGGAAGGTCGGCGGTTTGAATCCCCGCGACGGGGTGAGCTCCTGTTGCTCGGTCCCTGCTCCTGCCAACCTAGCAGTTCGAAAGCACGTCAAAGTGCAAGCAGATAAATAGGTACCGCTCCGACGGGAAGGTAAACGGTGTTTCCGTGCGCTGCTCTGGTTCGCCAGAAGTGGCTTAATCATGCTGGCCACATTACCCGGAAGCTGTATGCCAGCTCCCTTGGCCACTAAAGCGAGATGAGCACCGCAACCCCAGAGTCGTCCGTGACTGGACCTAACAGTCAGGGGTCCCTTTACCTTTACCTGTGGTGAGATGTATTGTATTGTATTTCTATTTAAATCATAACAATGGGGAAGAGAGATTTTGTGCTGGCCATCAGGCAATGGCTTTTCCATCCTGCCTTGCCCCACCCTCAAGCCCTAGGAGCCTATCCCAGACCATAACCTTAAGGCAGGGTCTCCCAGACTTGGGTCTCCAGCTGTTTTTGGACTACAATTCCCATCATTCCTGACCACTGGTAGCTAGGGATGATGGGAGTTGATGTCCTAAGGCTTATTTGTAGAAGGAACAGTTCTCATCAAAGTTTTTGCCTTCCTGACTTGAGGGAACATGCACGATAGTTACTGTAGTTACCCTTTGCCCTGTGCAGGGACTTCTTAAAAGACCATATACTGAGTCATTGGTCTCCATTTTGGGGGCCTAATATGGCCCACCGGTTGGTTTAATCTGGCCCCTGTGGCAGTTTATTTCCTGGGGTAAAAGCCTAAAAAACCCCGAACAACTTCAACCCTAAGAAAAGCTCAACAACTTTGGGGTAAAATCATTAAAGGTCAACAACTTTGCTTGGCTCTTTGGTCGGCCCTCACGGCCCTCCACTTCATCAAATCTGTCCTCTTTAGAAAAAGGTTGGACACCACTGGATCTAGTTCAGTATTGCTTTACACTGGCTGGCAGGATGTACAGGCAGGAGGTTCTCCCTGGACTGATGTAGGGGATTGAATTTAGGGCCTTCAGCATGTAAAACAGATGCTCTCGCATGGCTGTTACCTCACCAGGGATCTTTTCATAGAGCTTTGTTTGCACATTCATCGCTCCCAGTTCATCACAGAAGTATCTCAGGTGCGCTGCTGTTCCTTCAACACACAGTGCCTTTAACAAGAAGAGAAAATAGCAGATGCCCGTTCACTACTTTCAAAGGGATTAGCCAGCTTTGGGAGCAGTTCACCAGAGGCAACAGCTTTCTAATTTTCAGAAAAAGGCACAAAGGTTTCTAAAAAGATACGCTGTTCTTCATAATTTAAAGAAAAACCACAGCGCCGCTGCCCCCCCACCCCGGAGTGCAGCATCTGTTTATTAAGACTCTACAATACGATCACAAAGAACTGTTTTGTTCTTGAAACATGCTGAGAAATTGCACAGAATGAAAAGTAAAGATGATGCGGAAAGCATGGTAGCAACCGTTGCCAACGTGCATTGTTATCGAGAGGCTGAAAAGACATTGGCTGCAGAAATGGAAAATTACAATCTGGATTATAGCATTTCTGCCGCTATCCCGTTATTGGATGCTTTGCCCTCACTTTTAGGGAGGCGAAAGGGGTTCTATTTAGATGTACACTTTCCCTCCATACACAACAGGAGGTGCATCGACTGATTTTCAATGTGCAGGCTCAGAACACGGGAGGAGCCCTGCCAGGTGAGGTTGACGGCCCCTTGAGTCCAGCATCCCATTCCTACAGAGGCCCACCCAAATGCCTATGGGAAGCCCACTAGCAGGACTGCGGCACAATAGCACTTTCTCATCTCTTTTTCACCTCAGCCAACTTCAGCATGTGGATCGGTCCATAGTGAGAGAGCTAGAGGAAGGCTTCTAAAACATACAGGGAGGAGAAATCTGTTGCTCTCCAGATTTCGTTGGACTGCCGTCTCCCATTAGCTCCACCTAGGAGGGATGGAGGGACATGCCAATTTCAACTCAACTGTTTCTCAGTTTGTTCTTTTTAAAAAACCACCAGCATTTTAATACGCAGAATCTCCTAATCAACAGTGTGCGCTCACATATACATTTCTGAGTGCAATTTTGCCAAATATACACATTTTTGTATGCAGTTTATCCTACTAGAACACATTTTTGCATGTCATGTTCATTGAATATATGCATTTTTATCACACACACACACACATGCATTTCTGTATGTATTTTTTATTTTGAATTTCATAACAGGGGGCTTCAAAGGATAGCTGTTTAGCTTCACATGTTGCTTTGGGAAGAGCAGCTACAAATGAAACCCCAGGTTTCTTTGAGGGAGCAAGGTGTGTGTGTTAAAAAGACTACGATGCCACTTTAAACAGTCATGGCTTCCCCCAAAGAATGCTGTGAACTGCAGCTTGTTAAGGGTCCTGAGAGTTCTTAGGAGGAACCCCCCCCCTTCGCTTCATAGAGCTACAACACGCAGAGCGGTTTAACGATTGACCTCCTCTTCCCCGGGAACTCTGGGAATTGCAGCTGTGTGAGGGGAATAAGGGGTCTATTAACAACTCTTAGCACCCTTAAGAAGCTGCAGTTCCCAGGACGCTTTGGTATAAAGTGTGTTTTAAGCGTATAGTGCCATGAATAATGTGCTTTGAGTTTATGGGGCCTTGTTTCCCTTCCCTTTCCCAGAAATTTTGCCAGTGCAGATTTGGAATGCTAAAGCACCCTTTAGCGGCTCGATAGTGCAAACTGTGTTAGAACGAACTGCTGCTTTGATGCTAATGAAAAGAAACCTCCCGAAGTTTCAGTTATTAAGAAGTCATCATTTGCCCTGCAGGGCCTGCTGACTGCAGAACAGGCAGTGCCCTTGGTCCGGGTAGCAGGTAGTGGTCTCGCAGGCAGCAGACCAACCAGGAGGTTTAATTTAAATCTACATGACTGGATCGTAGCCCCAGATCCTGTTATTTAGTGTTTGGGATCAATTCTCTTAACACGTGGAAGAATAAAGCCCTAAATGGCCTCGGCCCTGTATACCTGAAGGAATATCTCCACCTGCATTTTTTATTGTGGACACTGAGATGTAGCTCCAAGGGGCTTCCAGCGGTTTCCTCACTGTGAGAAATGAGGTTACAGGGAAGCAGGCAGAGGGCCTTCTTGGTAGTGGCACCTGCAATGTGGAATGCCCTCCCACCAGATGTCAAAGAGTTGCTTGCATATATAGTGATATATTAAACATTTTTTCCTTTTAATGCACTTTTTATTTTTCCTTTATTTGATTCCACTGAAATACTTTCAATAAAATAATAGACAAGGTAAAGGAAAAAGACCCCTGGACGGTTAAATCCAGTCAAAGGCGACTCTGGGGTTGCGGCGCTCATCTCGCTTCAGGCCAAGGGAGCCGGCCTTTGTCCACAGACAGCTTTCTAAGTCATGTGGCCAGCATGACTAAACCGTTTCTGGCGCAACGGGACAGCATGGCGAGTGCCAGAGCAGCTTGCCAGTTTTTGAATCTGGAGACAGAGAGTTAAACTACATTCTGTGCTATTCATACTTTGAAAAACAAAAACAAATCATGGTTAAATTGCCCACTTTTATGGTGAAGAAAAAAGCAGCTGCAGGCCCCCATTTAGAAAGGACTGGCGATCCAGATTAGCACCAATATTCTGTTAACAGTCCAGACGGAGCTCTTGTGGTTACTTCTTCTTCAGAAAAAGAAAATGTGGCCAGTCTGTCTATCTAAACTATAATAATCTACAGTGGGTCCCAGAGAGAGGGACGGAAGGAGAGAGCTGTGAGATGGCTGAAAACAGTCTCTTAGGAGACATGAGCTGATGTAGTGGATCTCCTGCTTGCCTTCACTGAAGCCAATAATTTGCAAATAAGGCAAATCTGTAAGCCTTCGACGCAATCTTATGCATGGGTGTGCAAGTCTCCAAAGCAATCTTCAGTGCAATCGTATGCAGGTCTGCTCAGAATTATGTCCCACTGAAGGGGCTTGGTCTCAGGTAAGTGGACATCATCTCAAGTTCCCCACCAGTGCAGGAGAAAAGTGCTCTGTAAACCATGTAGTGCTGCCATGGGACTCTTCTTGGAATTAGGGAGTGCATAACCACCTTATCCTTCCAGATCATTAAAAAACCAAAACCTTACAGAATTGATCCAGGGATGGTGTGGGGAGAGGAAGAAATGTTCTGGTAGTCTCAAAGATTCTAGCTAATTGGTGCCCATCACAGCAGATTCCTTCTGGGGCAAATTGAAGTAGGAAGCCATACTTTTTTGGGGGAAAACTTGCCTTGGGACAGAAAAATGTTTGGAGGGCAGCAACTGCACCATGAAACCCCTCTTTAAATGTTACGTTTGCCTTCACCCTGATGTGGAGTAATACATTCAGCTCATTGAACTCACCAGAGGTGCCACAAATGAACCCCAGCAAGTAAAAAGATGAGGAAGGGCCCCAAAGGAATCCAGAATGGCTCTGTTGCACGGTAATGATCAGGTTAGCAGTAGGTCCTTAAGAGTGATGTGTGGCTACCATTTATTGTGGTGTTGTGTGCGCGCACATGTACACTCACGGCCGATTTTTCTGATGATAGGGATGGAGAATCACAACTGGGGCAGACCACTTATGAGCCGTTTGAGGTCCTGAGGCACTTACACTTGTTCCAGGATGCTACTTTGTGGAACGGGACCTACAAGGAAACCTATATTCCACCCCCAGCCTGCGCAGATGACGCTGTAAAATTAGATGTTACAAAAGAACAACACACATAATTTTTGGTACCTGTTTCTGTGAGATGTGAGGATTTGTACTTTAAATCCAGGCCCTCTTGTAAACACTTTGATATCGAGCTAATAAATAATGGGATGAGGACCAGAAGATACAAAGACATATTTTGTACAATGTGGGGGTTTGGGTTCTGTGTAATTGGCAGTTCCTTGCACTGCAATTCAGAGTCCCTGTCAAGAAACTGAAAATGTATATGCCTTGATGTGACAGATTTGGGTTGATAGCCTGAATTACTAAAGAAATAAAAATAAAAATGAACGCAACACATCTTTCTCTAGAACGTGGCATGTGTTTGGGATCCGTGATACCTATGTGATATGTTACAGGTTGGCCTGCGGGCTTGCTTTCCTGTAACAATGTGGAATTGGGTTGTAGCTGCTCGTCATTGCCAGTGTCACAAGCCCTTTCCAATAGATACCTCTGACACTTGTGTTCTGTACATAGCATTCTTAGTGTGAAGGTTTCCAGTGGTTCTCAACCCGTGGGTCCCCAGATGTTGTTGGACTACAATTCCCATCATCCCTGAGCTCTGGCCTTGCTAGCTAGGGGTGATGGGAGTTGTAGTTCAACAACATCTGGGGACCCACAGCTTGAGAAAGGCTGATTTAGACTTACTATGTTGTAGGTTTAAGTTAAGTCTGCTGCAACTGGATTTCTTAAGGACAGTGCCAATCCTGAATGTATTGGATTTGTGACCATTATACTCATTTGCCTTCAGTAGCAGTAAAGCTCTACAGGATGAAATAAGATTGCCTCTGGTCTATCTTTTGAGGGAATGCTGCAACGTGTTCAAGCTTTTACTCTGCTAACTCTATGTTGAGATCTGCTCTGGATCAATATTAGTAGAATTCCATGACACAGACAACACTCCGAATCACAAGGAAGGATGGTGCTGAATTTTACTCAAGCTTAGAGGTAGCCAATGTGTTGTCCTCCAGCTGTAGTTGGATCCATCCATGAGAACATAAGAGGAGCCTGAGGGATCAGGTCAATGGCTCATCTAGTCTGGCATCCTGTTCCCACAGTAGCCGATGTAGGAAGGCCACAAATGGGACATACATTAGTGCAACAGCACTCTGCCCCACCTGCAATTGCCAGCAACTGGTATTCAGAAGCAATACTGTCTCTGACAGTGGAGGTAGAACATAGCCATCAGGCTAGCAGCAGTTGAGAGCTTCATCCTCCATTGATTTGGTGACTGCCAGCGCCTCCTGTGAAAAATGACTCCATAATTTAACTATTCCTGACCATTGGCCATACTTACTGAGGCTTACCTTCTGTAGCTAAATTCTAGTTGGCTGATTTATTGATTGGCTTGGAACCTGCCTATTTCTGGTGGATTAGAATAATGAAAGCATAGAATTGTAGAGTTGGAAGAGGGTTGCCGTTTGTCTGGGATTTCTTGGACATATCCGGAACAGTGCCCAGGCAGAAATCGGTAAAAATGTCTGGGAAAATCCGGATGTACAGCAGCCCATGTTGGCAGTGATGACTTTTCATAAAAAATACCTCAAAACCTTTTTTTGTGTGATTTTGCTTAAAAAAAGCTCAACAACTTCTCTGTCTGAATTTTCACTGTTTGAAATACGGCAACCCTAAGTTGGAAGGGACCTTGAGGGTCACCATGTCCAAGCCCCTGCCATGAAGGAATCTCAACTGAAGTATCCATGAAAGATAGCCACCCAAACTCTGCTTAAAAACCTCCAGTGAAGACGAGTGCCCCACCTCCCCAGGGGAGACTTAGTGTGGTTCAGAAATAAGGTGTGATACGGAGCCTGGTCACATTTGCAGGCCACTGAAAAACTAACCTGTTGTTCTCAGGGGTTTCTGGTACCATTTCAGTGCTTTGGTTAGGTTGGAGAACTTTCACCACATTCCAAAATCCATTCCAGAATTTTGGGGAGACCACATTTATTTAATTCAAGGCTCTGTCAAACATTTTCATTGAGGAACCCACGGATGGGCTCCATCCACCCCTAATCTCATTGACTCTACTAGCTGGCCAAACATCTGGAAAGGGCAACATCTGGCATGGAAACCGGTCTTCCAAAAAGTACTCCCCCCACTCCCCTGCACTTTGGAGAACACTTCATAAATTCAGAATATTATTTGGCTTTGGAAGGCATCCTTACTTTAGGGTATGGTGTGTGCGTGTGATTTTGATGAGCTGTCCTTTCAAAATTAGGACACTGGGCTTAGCCATCAATGCATCTATAAATATAGGCCTTTGGTTTAAAGGACCAAACAGATTTCCACAATGCGTTCTAACTTTTATTACATGCAGGGGACCTGACCCACTTTCTTAAGATGAAAAGCTCTTCAAATTCCATGTATGACAACAACTTCATAGGGATATCAGAACATTGCCAACAGAGCCTGTGATCTCTGAACATCTCAGCCTGGGCCAAGTTCCAGAAGAGACTTCAGCAAGTGAAGCATTTGTTGGACTGGGTGCAAAGCCTGTCCTGTGATTTGCGCTACAATGAAAGTGATATGATTGTTGGTTCCCTTTGCATTATTATTATTTTTATTATGTGTTGTTGTTGTTGTTGTTGTTGTTGTTGTTGTTATTTGAATTAGAGCTGAGTCAAAATGCCCACCCCTTGCCCAACATCACCACCCCATTTGCAAACTTATTATTGCGTTTTTGCTGAAGGCAGGGATGGGGAACTTGTTGACCGGCCAAATGTTGTCAGACTACTATTCCCATCATCCCTGACCACTGACTATGCTGTGGGAATGTTGTGGATAGTAGGAGAGGATATATTGATTAAATATTATCCTTCCTCACTCACTTCCCTTGCACATTGCTGGAAGCAAGTTGATGGATTCGTGAGAATCATTTGAGTTGAGCAATCTAGTCTGGCTTGTCCAGATTGGGTTTTTCCTGGTAAATTTCCCTTTAGTTCCCTCTTAAAAACAAGAATGACACCACAGTTTTCTTTTAAAAGTAATGGTAAAGTTTACTTACATTCATTTCACAGTATTGCCCTGAAGGCAGGCTTTATCTTGTAGTTACAGTTACATTTATAGAGAAAAGAAGTCTGAGCCAGGCCTCAGACTTTCTACCTTGTGGCTTCCATCCTCTGTAAGGATGAGCCCTGTGCTGCTGGCTGAGAGCCAGCAGAGGTGTCCAAAAGGTGAAAATGGAAAAGGCGAAAAAGAGGAAGATGGTTGCGTGACTAGCTCTTTTATAGGGTCTGCTAGGGTCACGCCCATCTACCTGTTCACACACAGGGGTAGGATGCTCCAGAGCAGGTATGACAGGAAGTCCTCCGTGTCTGGAGCAACATTCCCCTGTGTTTCCACTCTTTGTTGTTGTTTAGTCATTTAGTCATGTCTGACTCTTCGTGACCCCATGGACCAAAGCACGCCAGGCACTCCTGTCTTCCACTGCCTCCCGCAGTTTGGTCAAACTCATGCTGGTAGCTTTGAGAACACTGTCCAACTATCTTGTCCTCTGTTGTGCCTTCTCCTTGTGCCCTCAAACTTTCCCAACATCAGGGTCTTTTCCAGGGAGTCTTCTCTTCTCATGAGGTGCCGAAAGTATTGGAGCCTCAGCTTCAGGATCTGTCCTTCCAGTGAGCACTCAGGGCTGATTTCCTTAAGAATGGATAGGTTTGATCTTCTTACAGTCCATGGGACTCTCCAGAGTCTCCTCCAGCACCATAATTCTTCTTTATGGTCCAGCTCTCACTTCCATACATCACTCCTGGGAAAACCACAGCTTTAACTATACGGACCTTTGTTGGCAAAGTGATGCCTCTGCTTTTTAAGATGCTGCCTAGGTTTGTCATTGCTTTCCTCCCAAGAAGCAGGCATCTTTTAATTTCGTGACTGCTGTCACCATCTGCAGTGATCATGGAGCCCAAGAAGGTAAAATCTCTCACTGCCTCCATTTCTTCCCTTTCCATTGCCAGGAGGTGATGGGACCAGTCCACTCTAGGAAACAGGAAATGTTGTATTTGACTGCTTCAGTGAAGATACATCCCACACATGTAATGTAGTGGCAAATTCAGAAGTGCCAAAGAAAACTATGCTTCCTATCTGGGCAGAAACAGGAGAAATGCCACAGGGAAGAAATTGCAATGTTTCCGAGAACAATCGCTGCGGCATCAAAAAAAGATAAGTGGTGAAGAACAACATGATCTTACGAAATGCTTTACTGATGACCCCCAGGAGTGAAAGAAGTAATTACAAGAACTTTTCAGCTCATCTTTCTTTTTGTATGGTCCTTATGTGCGCGGGCGTGCTTAAAGAAAAGCTTTGGGTTAGTCTGTAACTTAATCATCTTTTATTTAAAAAGCAACATGATGGCTCATGTAAACTCTCTAATTGTCTCCTATACGCTGTGAGTTGGACCACCTCTGCCCAGGTGTCGCTATGTGAACTGTGAAGTTATTCAAATCGGGAACACGGTGGAATCATTTTAATAGTGTTACACAGTCAATTGCTTCAGCCTTTGCAAATAATTGAAAATTATGCTCTCTTTAACACTGTGTTTGAAATCCTTCATTAGAGAGTGATAGAAATTCACGGCAATTATCCTGCTCATTCAGCTCCTCTGCGGGTGCAAATTCATATGAGAGAATTGAGTTCATTGATTCTACTGATTGCCAAAGAGTTGGCAAATATGGAGAAACCTGCTTGATTGCAGGGTATCAGCTAACCTAACTCCATCTTGGATGTAAAATTTATATATTCTCTTCTGCATTTCCTCTCGGTTAAGAACATAATTTTGAGCCTTGAGCCTAAGTTCGCATAAGCTTGCAGGGTTTGGTTCCTGCACAATCTGCACTATCTGCTTGTATAAAAGCCATTTCTCAGTATTGCATTACAGTTTAGAATTGGGAAAATCCAGCTTTTGGGAGACTTCTATTTCTCTCGCAAAGCTACATTCCCCAAAGTGAAAAGGGATTGTAAAACCACTCTGGGAATTGTAGTTCTGTGAAGGGGGTGTCTTATCAATGCTCTGAACAAACTCCAGCTCCCAGAATTCTTTAGGGGAAGTCATGTCTGTTTAAAATTTTATCCTAGCACTTTAAATGTTTGGTGTGGATGTAGTAATTCTGACTACAAGGAATCATAAAACCCACTGACAAATACCCCTTCCTCTTGGTTCATGTGGGAACCAATGACACTGCAAGCAATAGCCTCCAGAAGATCAAAAGAGACTACGAGGCTCTGGGCAGGAAATTGAAGCAATTAAATGCACAAATTGTCATCTCATCTGTCCTCCCAGTTGAACGACGTGGCCCAGGGAGAGAGGGAAAAATAGTGGAAGTGAACAGCTGGCTTCGCAAATGGTGTAAACAGGAACGGTTTGGATTCTTAGATCACGGACTGCAGTTTCTTGAAGATGGACTTCTGGCAAGCGATGGGCTGCACCTCACAACGGTTGGGAGGAATGTTTTTGCCAAAAATCTCAGAAACCTCATCAGGAGGGCTTTAAACTGACTAATGTGGGGGAGGGAGACAGTGCTCCTGAAGGTAGGAGTCTTATCAACTGATGAAGATGATCATCCAAATGTCATAGACCAAATGGAGCAAACAGCACGCAGACCTAGTAGTGGGAGGAAAAAATCCTTAAATAAGAGACACAGGAGAATGTTTAATGGACTTCAATGTCTGTACACTAATGCGCAAAGCATGGGAAATAAACAAGATGAGCTTGAGCTCTTGGTACAGCAAACTAAATATGACATAATAGGCATCACTGAAACCTGGTGGGATAAGTCCCACGATTGGAATGTAATAATGGAGGGATACAATCTATTTCAGAGAAACAGTCCAGACAAGAAAGGAGGAGGAGTGGCGTTATATGTCAGGGATGTGTATACCTGTGAAGAGATCCAAGATTTAGAACCTCAAAGCCAAAGTGAGAACATTTGGGTCAAAATTAAGGGAGAGAAGAATAACAGAGACCTCATTGTGGGAGTTTACTATAGATCCCCAAGCCAAACGGAGGACATAGATGATGCCTTCCTGGAACAGATGGCCAAGCATGCAAAAGGAAGGGAGATAGTAGTAATGGGGGACTTCAATTACCCGGATATTTGTTGGATGTCAAACTCAGCCAAGAGCATTAGGTCAAACAGATTCCTCACTGGCCTTGCAGACAACTTCATTGTCCAGAAAGTGGGAGAAGCAACAAGAGGAACAGCCATTTTAGATCTGGTCCTAACCAATGTTGATGGCCTGGTTAATGGGGTAGAAGTGGAAGGATCATTAGGCGCAAGTGATCATGCTCTTCTGAAGTTTACTATACAGCGGAAAGGAGCAGCCAAGCATACTAGGACTCAATTTCTTGACTTTAAGAAAGCCGACTTCATAAAACTTAGGGAAGTGCTGGGTGAGATCCCATGGACAGTAATACTAAAAGGAAAGGGAGTTCGTGATGGCTGGGAGTTTGTTAAGAGGGAGATAGTAAAAGCACAACTTCAGGCAATACCAATGAGACGGAAACATGGAAGGTGCCTAAAGAAGCCAGGGTGGCTATCTAAAGAACTTTTAACTGAGTTAAGATTAAAAAAGGATGTGTACAAAAAATGGAAAAGGGGGGAAACCACCAAAGAGGAATTCAAACAAATAGCCAGCACGTGTAGACACAAAGTCAGAAAAGCTAAAGCACAGAATGAACTCAGGATTGCTAGAGAGGTTAAAAGCAACAAAAAAGGCTTTTATGGGTATGTTCGTAGCAAAAGGAAGAACAAAGAAACAGTGGGGTCACTCAGAGGAGAAGATGGTGAAATGCAAACAGGGGACACAGAAAGGGCTGAACTCCTCAATGCCTTCTTTGCCTCAGTCTTCTCCGATAAAGAAAACAATGCCCGACCTGAAGAATTTGGAGCAAATGATTCAGCAGAGAAAACACAGCCCAGAATAACTAAGGAGATAGTACAAGAATACTTGGCTAGTTTAGATGTATTCAAGTCTCCAGGGCCAGATGAACTGCATCCAAGAGTATTAAAAGAACTGGCAGATGTGATCTCAGAACCACTGGCAATCATCTTTGAGAATTCCTGGAGAACAGGCGAAGTCCCGGCAGACTGGAGGAGGTCAAATGTTGTCCCTATTTTCAAAAAGGGGAAAAGAGAGGACCCAAATAATTACCGCCCAGTCAGTCTGACATCAATACCAGGGAAGATTCTGGAGCAGATCATTAAGCAAACAATCTGTGAGCACCTAGAAAGGAATGCTGTGATCACCAATAGTCAGCATGGATTTCTGAAAAATAAGTCATGTCAGACTAACCTGATCTCATTTTTTGACAGAATTACAAGCCTGGTAGATGAAGGGAACGCAGTGGATGTAGTCTACCTTGATTTCAGCAAGGCATTTGACAAGGTGCCCCATGATATTCTTGTAAAGAAGCTGGTAAAATGCGGTCTTGACTATGCTACCACTCAGTGGATTTGTAACTGGCTGACTGACCGGACCCAAAGGGTGCTCATCAATGGTTCCTCTTCATCCTGGAGAAGAGTGACTAGTGGGGTGCCACAGGGTTCTGTCTTGGGCCCGGTCTTATTCAACATCTTTATCAACGACTTGGATGATGGACTCAAGGGCATCCTGATCAAATTTGCAGATGACACCAAACTGGGAGGGGTGGCTAACACCCCAGAGGACAGGATCACACTTCAAAACGACCTTGACAGATTAGAGAACTGGGCCAAAACAAACAAGATGAATTTTAACAGGGAGAAATGTAAAGTATTGCACTTGGGCAAAAAAAATGAGAGGCACAAATACAAGATGGTTGACACCTGGCTTGAGAGCAGTACATGTGAAAAGGATCTAGGAGTCTTGGTTGACCACAAACTTGACATGAGACAACAGTGTGACGCGGCAGCTAAAAAAGCCAATGCAATTCTGGGCTGCATCAATAGGAGTATAGCATCTAGATCAAGGGAAGTAATAGTGCCACTGTATTCTGCTCTGGTCAGACCTCACCTGGAGTACTGTGTCCAGTTCTGGGCACCACAGTTCAAGAAGGACACTGACAAACTGGAACGTGTCCAGAGGAGGGCAACCAAAATGGTCAAAGGCCTGGAAACGATGCCTTATGAGGAACGGCTAAGGGAGCTGGGCATGTTTAGCCTGGAGAAGAGGAGGTTAAGGGGTGATATGATAGCCATGTTCAAATATATAAAAGGATGTCACATAGAGGAGGGAGAAAGGTTGTTTTCTGCTGCTCCAGAGAAGCGGTCACGGAGCAATGGATCCAAACTACAAGAAAGAAGATTCCACCTAAACATTAGGAAGAACTTCCTGACAGTAAGAGCTGTTCGACAGTGGAATTTGCTGCCAAGGAGTGTGGTGGAGTCTCCTTCTTTGGAGGACTTTAAGCAGAGGCTTGACAGCCATATGTCAGGAGTGGTCTGATGGTGTTTCCTGCTTGGCAGGGGGTTGGACTCGATGACCCTTGTGGTCTCTTCCAACTCTATGATTCTAGTCTGAGTCTGGACAAAGTATTGGCATAATGGATTTATCTAGAGCCAGGTCTCCAAGGTTAGCAGAGATATCGAAGTTTGACCCTGAGAGTAGCCTCCCACTCTGAATTCCGACATCTTGTCAAATAGAACCACAGCCCTGGGTTATAGTCATTGTGATTAACAGCCATCAACAGCTCCATCCACCATGATTTTTTTCTAAGCCCTCAAACGCCTTGGTAATCGGATTTTTTGGCTCTCGAAAGCCGCAAACCCGGAAGTGAGTGTTCCGACCGTTCTTTGGAACCTGGCTGTCTGATGGGGCTTCCTGCAGCCAATCAGAAGCCACGCTTTGGTTTCCGAAAGTTTTGGAAGTCGAACAGACTTCTGGAACAGATTGCATTTGACTTCCGAGGTACCACTGTATAAGGAAATGAGAATAAAACATAGGGTTATATTCACACTAAGAGGAGTCCATAAATTCCACATCAGTTCCATGGAAGACCTGTTTGTAGGAACGAGGGCAATAAACCCAGAGTTTGAGTGACACCATGAAGGCTGATTAGTTTGTACTCTCCCTGTTATGGTTAAATCAGAAAAGAGGCTGCTCGGGTTACGGATAATATTATCTATTTGCCCCGGAGGGGTTGTTACATTTTTACAGTGAAATCTTATGGATATTTGCCGAAAGGTAAGTCCCACTGAATTTAATGGGGCTGACTTCAAAGTAATTGTGCTTTGTACTGGGAGCCTGAATTATTCATCAATTTCTTTTTTATTAATCAATTTCAATTTATGGAACCAATTTTGTAGCAGAGAGCCTTGTTGCGGCAGGAATGAGTAGTATCCCAGAGGCTTTTTATTTTTATTTTTTTTAACATTGAGTGTCTTCCGTGACCTCAAACATCATTTACTAGCATTTGTTTGTGGGCTGTTGTTGTTGTTTTTTAATAAAAAAAAATTTCGATGCATTTATGTGACTTATTATTCTCTGTAGTGCTGTCCTCTGAGACCTGCTGTATCTCTTAGGCAGCTGGCTGGGTTTTATTTACATTCATGGTCAGAGGTACAAACAGCATTCAAGGTTATCTCCTCCTGCTGCTGCTTCCCAGCGCAGGCAATTTCTTTATGGAGGGAAGCTTGCTAGTTAGCTTGTTTCCATGGAAATTAGAAGGACATGGGCATGATAAGAGAAGGGGTGTGGTGCCTCCCAGACCCAGTTCCTCGAGCTGGAACACTGGAACACAGAGCTGCCTTCTCTTGAGCCAGACTAATGGTTCATCAAAGAAGCTGGTAAAATGCGGTCTTGACTATGCTACCACACAGTGGATTGGTAACTGGCTGACTGACCGAACTCAAAGGGTGCTCATCAATGGTTCCTCTTCATCCTGGAGAAGAGTGACTAGTGGGGTGCCACAGGGTTCTGTCTTGGGCCCGGTCTTATTCAACATCTTTATCAAAGACTTGGATGATGGACTCAAGGGCATCCTGATCAAATTTGCAGATGACACCAAACTGGGAGGGGTGGCTAACACCCCAGAGGACAGGATCACACTTCAAAACGACCTTGACAGATTAGAGAACTGAGCCAAAACAAACAAGATGAATTTTAACAGGGAGAAATGTAAAGTATTGCACTTGGGCAACCATATGTAAGGAGTGCTCTGGTGGTGTTTCCTGCTTGGCAGGGGGTTGGACTCGATGGCCCTTGTGGTCTCTTCCAACTCTATGATTCTATGATTCTATGATTCATCTAGCTCATAGGCAGCAGCCAAGCCAGGATTTCAAGGTTTGTTCACATTACCAGCTTCAAAATTACTGCATTAATACCTCATTTTTTCCTCCAAGGAGCTCGAGGTGATGTACATGGTTCCTCTGCTTTAATTTCCAGAACAGCCCTGTGAGGCAGGTTAGGTGGAAAGGCAGTAACTGGCCTAGATTCATGGCCAAGTGGGGATTTGAACCCTGGTCTACCCGGGTCCAGGGACGCGAATGGCGCTGTGGGTTAAACCACAGAGCCTAGGATTTGCCGATCAGAAGGTTGGCGGTTCGAATCCCCGCAACGGGGTGAGCTCCCGTTGCTCGGTCCCTGCTCCTGCCAACCTAGCAGTTCGAAAGCACATCAAAGTGCAAGTAGATAAATAGGTACTCCTCGAAAGATTCCATCAACAGTGTCTCCGAAAAATTTTACACATCCCTTGGGAAGACAGGCGAACTAATATCAGTGTACTCGAAGAAGCAAAGATCACCAGTGTTGAAGCAATGATTCTTCAACATCAACTTCATTGGACTGGCCATGTTGTTCGGATGCCTGATGATCACCTTCCAAAGCAACTACTCTATTCCGAACTTTAAAATGGAAAGCGTAATGCTGGTGGTCAACAAAAGAGGTTTAAAGATTGTCTCAAGGCAAATCTTAAAAAATGTAGTATAAACACTGACAACTGGGAAACACTGGCTTGCGAGCGCTCCAGTTGGAGAACAGCCTTTACCAAAGGTGTGATGGGCTTTGAAGACACTCGAACTCAGGACGCAAGGGAGAAATGTGCTAAGAGGAAGGAACACTTGGCAAATCCACACCATGATCAACTCCCGCCCGGAAACCAATGTCCCCACTGTGGAAGGACGTGTGGATCTAGAATTGGCCTCCACAGTCACTTACGGACTCATTGTTAAAACCGTGTTTATGGAAGACAATCTTACTCAGTTACGAGGGATCGCCAAAGAAGAAGAAGAAGACATCATCATATGACACCACACAATTTTATATGTATGTAGTTTTACTGCACCAATGAGGGTAGCACAGATAGTGGTGGGCACGGACCGTGGAGACAGATGCCCCACTCCTCCGCTGTGAACTTCAATCAGTAAATGAGCATGTCAGAGCCTTTCAGCCTCAGTTCTCCAGCTGCAAAATGGGGATAATAGGAACCTGCTTGCTCAGGAAGTCTTGGATTAATCGCATAAAAATCTATCCCCCTGCTTTCCAGGACCTGTACATCGGTCAGGGAGGCTTATAACTATTTTAATCCTATTACGATCCAAAATATATTATAATCAATGCAAACATGAAAATACATAAAATATAAAACATTATATTTTCAAAAGCAACAAAGGCTGGGTTGGCATCTGGAACCCTGAACAGGAGCACACCATGCTGCAACATTCTAGTGTGGGTTCCACTTCCTTTAAAACCCAGACCTAGTTCAACAACCTGTGCTCAGAAGATTTCTACAGTTTTTGTAGGCTGTCAAAACTTTGCCAAGAAACACAATTTCTTCTCTTCCTCTACTTAGCGCTGTGCGTGCATCTCCATGTGTGTAACTTGAACTGCCTGGGTTTGCAGGTTTCCATAGCTACGCATTACATTTAACAAGGGCGGGGGGGAATGAAGACTGGAACAAATGGTGTTTATTAATATTCATATAATAAAGCCTGCCTACTTGCAATCAAATATATTGAAATATAATTGACTGTTTAGCTAGCTTCAGCCGCTAATGTTAATTCCTGTATTCATATTTGATTTGTGCTCTGAGGATATTAATACAAAAGAGACAAGATTTCAACGGCAATGTGGAAGAAGCCAGAAAGTTAATGGCACACCTACTTTACCTGCCTACTAGGACATTAAACGTACACAAAGAGGTGGCTTAAGTCTTCCTGAGTGATTCTTCTGAGACCATGTTACAACCCCCCCTTATCATGCAGAACACTGTTCAATCCATCAAGCAGTAGGGTAGGTAGGTAGGTATTTAATGATGTCATTAAATAGTGAAAATCTTGCTTTACTCCATACTCTGTGGAACACATCACCAGCACATAGCTCTAACCTGTAGATGGTCATAGCAGCTGTAAAAGTGCTGAAGTTCATTCCAGTGGTGGAATAACATCTCCTCTCTAGGATCAGGGAGACGTGTTCTACTGTGGTTGATGTTCTTCTAGGCTGCATCAACAGAAGTATGGGGTCCAGGTCAAGGGAAGGAATAGTACCTCTCCATTCGGCCTTGGTCAGACCACACTTGAAATACTGTGTCCAGTTCTGGGCACCACAATTTAAGAAGGATGTGAACAAGCTGGAACGTGTGCAGAGGAGGGCAACCAAGATGATCAAGGGTCTGGAATCATAGAATCATAGAGTTGGAAGAGACCACAAGGGCCATCGAGTCCAACCCCCTGCCAAGCAGGAAACACCATCAGAGCACTCCTGACATATGGTTGTCAAGCCTCTGCTTAAAGACCTCCAAAGAAGGAGACTCCACCACACTCCTTGGCAGCAAATTCCACTGTCGAACAGCTCTTACTGTCAGGAAGTTCTTCTGAAACCAAGCCTTCTGAGGACCTTCTGAGGACCGGTTGGACATGTTTAGTCCGGAAAAGAGGAGATTGAGAGGACATACGATATTTTTAAATATCTAAAGGACTGTCACATGGAGTATGAAGCAAACTTGTTTTTTTTCTGCTTTGGAGAATAGAACTTGCATCAACAGCTTCAAGTTACAAGAAAGATTTCAACTAAATGTTAGGAAGAATTTTCTGGCGGTAAGAGCTGTTCGATGGTGGAAAAGATTCCCTTGGGAGGTGGTGGACTCTTCTTCCTTGGAGGTTTTTAAGCAGAGGTTGGATGTCCATCTGTCGTGGATGCTTTAGTTGAGATTCCTACATTGCAGGGGGTTGGACTAGATGACCCTTGGGGTCCCTTCCAACTCTATAATTCTGTGAGTAATTTATTGTGGCATGTTCGTAAATGCGTCATCATATCTGCATTACAGATTCACCAGATATATAAAGTAACCGCAGTCATGAGTGTGCTGGCCAAACACCTTGCAAGTGACATTTTAACTATATCTGTCACTCACTTCCCCATTTGCTTGCAACTTGGATGTTGGCAAGGAGTAAAGTGACATTTAACAAGAATTGTGTTCCCAGAAGGCAGTGCATCTGTCACCATGGTAATGGGGGAGCAAAATATTTTCTTTTTCGGAAAAAAAGAAAAGAAAAGGCTTCACTCACATCATAGTAAATTTATCACTGTGGCAATAATGCCACATTAGGGAGATAGTCATTTTATTTAATAGAATTCATATGCCGCTTTTCACCAGAGGTCCCAAAGCGGTGTGCAGCAGTAGTGAAACAGTAAAATCATCAGACTAAAGCCGGTTAAATTAAAATCAATTCCAAACATTTACAGCAGATCCCATACAAAATCGATTCCATATGATACATCAGAGGTGGGAACCTGCAGCCCTCCAGATTCTTCACAGATCAAAGAATTGTAGAGTTGGAAGGGACGAAGGGGGTCATCTGTTGTTGTGCTACAACTCCCAACTTCCCTGACCATTGGGCATGCTGGTGGGAGACCACATTGGAGGGCACCACATTGGCTCCTGCTAATTTCAGTTTCTCCCATCTTCAGTTCTCCACATTTTGGTGCCAATTTGCAATTCCTTCCCTGCCCCCACCCCAAGTTCTCTTGAAAATCCATCAGCATTTTGATCATGCTAATTATGTTGCTTTGAATGTATACTTTATTTTTTACTTTCTTCAGCAATGTTTTATTCTGGATTGTTTTATTTGATGTTTTAATGTGTTGTTAACCACTTTGAAATCCCTCTCTTAAAAATGTTAAGCGGTATAGAAATGAAAAGATGAAGAAGAGGAGGAGGAGGAGGAGGAGGAGGAGGAGGAGGAGGAGGAAGAAGAAGAAGAAGAAGAAGAAGAAGAAGAAGAAGAAGAAGAAAGTTTGCTCTTGCATGTAAAGTGAGAGAGCTCCAAATATGTTGGCTCTCAAGAGGGAGGCATGGCAAGGAAGGAAGGAAGGAAGGAAGGAAGGAAGGAGAGATCAGCAGCCCTAAGGGTTTTAACTTTGAAGGAAGACAGTCTAGGAAGCTTAGGAGTTCCTATCTCTATCTTTGCTTTCTCATGCTGATGTATCACCCTCCAGTACAAGCTGAATTGCATGCCAACACTTCCCACACATTGCAACCCATGGTTCACAGCAGACATCACACCAAATCCTAGTTTGTACTAACCATGGTGAAGAGCACACACCATGAACTGAGCTTCCAAATGTAGAGCAGGCAAGCTGCTTCTCTCATTTTCTCTCCCATCTCTTCAAGCATTCCTAAGTTTATTCTCATTTTCATGGTGTAGCACCCTCTTGAGGCGAAGCCGTAACTGGTTTGTGAATTGCAGTACCCCAGAAACTGTGGTTTGACAGCCGGTGCAGTTTCACATATAACACTGAATCATGGTTCGGCATTACACCTGAATTATCGCCTATGTATTCACCTTTGTCACGAAGCCACCGGAAAGCGCTGCTAAGAGAAAACACATATATTAGATTTAAATGCCTTGTCGTGAATTTGGTTAATTGCTGAGTGAATTCCTTTAATGTGGCAAAAGAAAAATGCAGCTGCGCTTAATGAGCTGCTAAAATATTCTCTGGGCAAATCTCTCCCTGCCCCCACTTTTGGATTGGCAGCAATTGCCGGTGGGGTTCTTTCCTAAAATATTCCGAATGAAAACTTGATGTCTATTATCATCCAGACCTGCACAACACTTAGTTTCATTAATGTGAAATGTTGAACAGTATTTATACTTATCAGTGGTTTGCAGCATGCCAATGAACTCGCTTCAGCTGGCTGCTGTGAAACCTATTTGCCAACACTGAACGTGCTTGGGGGGAGGGCAGTTTCAGGTCCCATCCTAGCCTCATGCAAGGAGGAGACCAGAGTCTGCAGTAAAGATGGGCAGAGCAGTGTGGTTCTGCTCTGAATTTGTCTGAGGGGGCTCACTGGCGAGAGTCAGTCTGGTGTACTGGTTAGAGTGTTGGACAGGCATGCCAACTCTAGGGGGCGGAGATGTCTCCAGCTCCCTCAATCCGTGTCTGATGAGGGCTCAGCCCCCCAGTGTTCCAGGGGCCCAGTGTGACATTATGGAAGTTTATACTAGCCTGCACGGTGTTGGGAGATGCCTTGGGGACTGGCACACCTGACATGAGGTTGACTGGCCTGTGCAGCATCTCTCCACCCTACAGGGACTGGTGTGGCCTAGCGGAAGGCTGATGCCGTAGTCAGAGGAGTGGTAGGAGTTGATGCCCTCTCTTAAAAAAAAAAAAGGGGGAGTTGTGTTTATGCAAATATGACTTGGTAACAGGAGTTCTCTTTGTCCATGGAGTTTTCTTGGCAGGGATACTGGAGTGGCTTGTCAGTTCCTGCAAAACAGAGACATCACCTTGCCGACAAAGGTCCGTATAGTTAAAGCTATGGTTTTCCCAGTTGTGATGTAAGGAAGTGAGAGCTGGACCATAAAGAAGGCTGATCGCCGAAGAATGGATGCTTTTGAATTATGATGCTGGAGGAGACTCTGGAGAGTTCCATGGACTGCAAGAAGCTCAAACCTATCCATTCTGAAGGAAATCAGCCCTGAAGCCGAGGCTCCAATACTTTGGCCACCTCATGAGAAGAGAAGACTCCTTGGAAAAGACCCTGATGTTGGGAAAGATTGAGGCACAAGGAGAAGTGGACAACAGAGTTCGAGATGGTTGGACAGTGTTCTCGAAGCTACCAACATGAGTTTGACCAAACTGCGGGAGGCAGTGGAAGACAGGAGGGCCTGGCGTGCTCTGGTCCATGGGGTCACAAAGAGTCAGACACAACTAAACGACTAAACAACAACAGGAGTTGAGCAAATTTCGTTCACTTTGTCAGGCGAGCAAATGGTTTACTAAATAGGACATATTTCAGCATTATCCATGTGATATAAGAGGGTTTGCAGCTGCAGAAACAGCTCTCTCTCTCTCTCTCTCTCTCTCTCTCTCTGTGTGTGTGTGTGTGTGTGTAGCATGTCAATCTACCCCCCTTCTTTGTTCCTTAGGAAAGTAAATATTCCGTAGCCCCCGCTCCCAATGGGGCTTACTGCTCTCTCCCTCCCACTGCAGATGTCACTTCCTGCTCGAAGGAATGCAGCGATTTATGTATATTATTTTCCTTCCTTTGGAGGAAAGAAAGACCTTCTGGTGGAAAAATGTAGCAGGGATGGAACAGATGGCACAGCCTGACGTTTTAAAAAGCTAGCACATGTTATCGAGCACACTTTGTTGTCCCTGAGATACGAATTAATCCCACATTTGTACCAATGTAAAGTGCCAACTTGATTTTACTTTAAATACTTGCATGACAAAGATGATGGAAGACAGTGATGAGGATCGGGTTGGCTGCTATCTTGGTCATCATGGCCAATGGGACGCGGGTGGCGCTGTGGTCTAAAAAACCACCAAGCCTCTTGGGCTTGCCGATTGTAAGATCGGCAGTTCGAATCTGCACCATGGAGTGAGCTCCCATTGCTTTGTCTCAGCTCCTCCCAACCTAGCAATTTGAAAGCATACCAGCACAAGTAAATAAATAGATATTGCTACAGCAGGAAGGTAAACGGTGTTTCCGTGCACTCTGGCATTCGTCACCATGTCCCGTTGCGGCAGAAGTGGTTTGGTCATGCTAGCCACATGACTTGGAAAAGCTGTCTGTAGACAAACGCTGGCTCCCTTGGCCTGCAAGTGGAGATAAGCACCACACTCCACAGTCAGTTTTGACTGGACTTAACTGTCTAGGGGTCCTATTATTATTATTATTATTATTATTATTATTTATTAATTGTGTACCATCCTTCACACGCAGATCTTAGGGTGGTTCACAGCATAAAATTACAATATAAAAACCACAAAATACCATATTTTTGCTCTATAAGACTCACTTTTTCCCTCCTAAAAAGTAAGGAGAAATGTGTGTGCGTCTTATGGAGTGAATGCAGGCTGCGCGGCTATCCCAGAAGCCAGAACAGCAAGAGGGATTGCTGCTTTCACTGCGCAGCAATCCCTCTTGCTGTTCTGACTTCTGAGATTCAGAATATTTTTTTTTCTTGTTTTCCTCCTACAAAAACTAGGTGCGTCTTGTGGTCTGGTGCGTCTTATAGGGTACATAGTAAAAATAAGAACAACAACAAACCAAGAATCCTCCCTCTCACAACACATTTTAAAGGGCATCACAATAGCTACACCTACCTTTTCCACAGTAGAACCATGACAAAATAGTAACTAAAAATACTAGCATTGCATCACTAAATTAACATTTCTATTTAAAAGCATAGCAGCCCAGTCCATAAACTTAAGCAAGATGTTTCCTTGCCTTCATGCAACGCTTGGTTTGCAATGATGGCAAGCTGTATGTAACGTGGGATATGCTTAGCCAGATCTCCTGATATTTTTATTTAAAAGCAATCGTGGGGGTTCTGAACTGGAACAGAGCTGTGCATGAACGATGGGCTAATAGCAATTGGGTGTTTGTACATGAATATATTTGCTTGTGAGTGACTGACGTGAGAAAGAGGATGGAGGTTGGTGCAGTGGTAGTGCATTGGCAGAACCAACCCACAGCATGCCCACCTCAACACCGCTGTTCCCAGCAACACCACAACTAAGGCTCCATCCCACTGAGTGAGCCATTTCTGCACGTAGAAGCCTCTGAGCCAAGATGGGTGAGCTACAGTGCTTGGTCCTATTGGAAAGCATAGACATATTGGGCATAACAGAAGCCTAGTGAGATGGAGAGAGCCAGTAGGATGGCACAGATAACAATCACCTGATGCAGCCTGCTTATCGTTGGTACAAACTGAACCATGTTTGCAACCTACACAGCTGGGTCAAATCACATTTTGGATTTGTCCAGCAAATGCTCCCACCATATCTCTGCTGCCCAAGGCAGGGGGGAAATGGACAGGTGTTTAGAGGGAAGGTATGGTGCCATCAAATCAGCTCTGCAGTATTAAAAATGTGGCCTCCATCTTCCCTTGTTGTTGTTTAGTCATTTAGTCGTGTCTGACACTTTGTGACCATGGACCAGAGCACGCCAGGCACTCCTGTCTTCCACTGCCTCCCGCAGCTTGGTCAAACTCATGTTGGTAGCTTCGAGAACACTGTCCAGCCATCTCGTCCTCTGTCGTCCCCTTCTCCCCAACATCAGGGTCTTTTCCAGGGAGTCTTCTCTTCTCATGAGGTGGCCAAAGTATTGGAGCCTCAGCTTCAGGATCTGTCCTGCCAGTGAGCACTCAGGGCTGATTTCCTTCAGAATGGGTAGGTTTGATCTTCTTGCAGTCCATGGGACCCTCCAGAGTCTCCTCCAACACCATAATTCAAAAGCATCAATTCTTCAGTGATCAGCCTTCTTTATGGTCCAGCTCTCACTTCCATACATCACTACTGGGGAAACCATAGCTTTAACTATATGGACCTTTGTTGGCAAGGTGATGTCTCTGCTTTTTAAGATGCTGTCTAGGTTTGTCATTGCTTTTCTCCAAGAAGTTCTTTCAAAGAAGCCACAAGGACGAGGATCTGTTTCACTCACTAGCAACCACTAATGGGAGCCCTATTTCTGTCTGATTTCTGAAGTCAGCAGAGGCCAGAAGCTCCTTCTGAATCATTGCTCCTCAGTCCTACCTTCAGGGTGAGTTCTTATTGATCTTCACCTTTCCACCTCTCATTCTGGGCAGCCTCAAAGGGAGCCAGCCATTCTGAACAATAAGAGTGAAGGTGATTGATGGTTTTGAAGTAATGTTCTGATCCAGAGGCAGAATTCATATAATTCCTTTCTTAATTTCCTTCTTTTCCACCCAGAGTATTCTCACAGATCAAGGACACATTCCAGCCAGGCAAAAGCACTCAACGAAGGTGTACAGCAGGGTCGGTTATATTACTTCTGGCATTTCAGGTTGCTGGAGCAGGGTGATGTCCATCAGTCAACATTCTGTTAAATTTTACCTCAAGAAAACCAGCAAAGTTGGAAGGGAGCGCAAGGATCATCTACTCCAACCCCACTGCGATGTAGGAATCCCTGACAAAACCCTCCAATGATGGAAAGTCCACCAAGTGCATTATTTAACCAACAAACAAAGCAATGGCATCTCATAGCTTCCAAGGTCTCTGGAGTCCAGCTGTTTTGTGTGAGGTTTCCTGTGAGCTTGTGAATTTGTGGGCATGTTCCTGTGGGCTGCAAGAGGACAAAGCACACCTTATCAGCTTCTTCCTGGGGCCATTTTACTTGGGACACAATTCATGAGTCGCAAATTCTACAAAAAACCACGTTTCTGCCGCTGTTGTTGCGAGGGACCTTTCTCAGCCCAAGGTCCACATTCCCTTCTCCATGAACATCTGGGGGCCATATGCCAGTAGTGGGTGGGGCCAGAGGCAAAACTGGGTGGAGCAAGGAAGAGAACACTTACGTAAAACATCCTGGTGGCTGTCGCCTTTGGAAGCAATGCGTGTGAAAAAGATAAATATGAGTAAAAATTGGGTTACACATGAAAAATTAGTTCAAGAGGAAGGAAATAAATGGAAAATTAAACCTTATGAAGAGGTAAAAGAATATGTAAACGATTGGCTGCATTATCGCCAAATCAATGAAATGTTTAAAGAAGATTTAAAGGAAAATGGATTTGGTCATAATAAATCAAAATTTGAAATTAAGGTATTGAATGATAATGGTAAAAATATTGTCTAAAATGTATAAATTGCTGTTGGAATGACATTTGAAAGATGAAGAAGTAAAGTTGGTTATGATACACTGGGCCAAGGATTTTGGGTATAATATACAGTTAAATGATTAGGGAAAATTGTGGAAAGAAGGAATAAAATTTACAGCATGCGATGCTTTGAAAGAAAATGTGATGAAAATGATGTACAGATGGTATATTACACCAGTGAAATTAGCTAAAATGTATAAAACAAGTAATAAATGTTGGAAATGTAAAGAAAAAGAAGGATCTTTTTATCACATGTGGTGGGAATGTAAGAAAGTGAAAAGCTTCTGGGAAATGATATATAATGAGATGAAAAAATGTTGAAATATATATTTATAAAAAACCCAGAAGCATTATTATTGGCATTGTGGGGAGGATATTAATAGACAGGATAATAAACTGTTTTTATATGCAACAATGGCAGCAAGAATACTATTGGCACAGAAATGGAAACGAAGAACTACCAATGAAAGAAGAATGGCAGACGAAATTAATGGACTACGCAGAATTAGATAAGATGACAGGAAGGATTTGAAACCTGCGGGATCAGAGATTCTCAGAGGGCTGGAGTAAATATGTGAATTACTTGAAAAGCAATTGTAATCAACAGATTACGCTAGTAGGATTGCAAGAAGTTTTGTAAGGAGGACTATGGGAAATATTGCAGAGGAAAGTATGAAGAGAATTATTAGTGAAGGACTATTAAAAGTGATAGTGAAACTAATGAAATGCAGATTAGGTGATAACGACTGAAAAATCTTCAGATGTGGTTGATGGACGTCCAAAACATTGTATAAGACAAGAAAATACGTTATATGATTTGTAGAGATTTTATGTACAAATCAATAAAAATAAATAAAGAAAGAAAGAAAAAAAGAAAAATAGAAACATGAAACGATGTAATAAGCCCCTCCCCAAAGGAAGATAACACTTACCTTTGCACAGTAGGCTGCATTATATTCTTGGGATTCAGGAAATAGCAGCACCAGTCAGAGCTGGTCAAGACTAGTGACTAGTGGGGTGCCACAGGGTTCTGTCTTGGGCCCGGTCTTATTCAACATCTTTAATCAACGACTTGGATGATGGACTCAAGGGCAACCTGATCAAATTTGCAGATGACACCAAACTGGGAGGGGTGGCTAACACCCCAGAGGACAGGATCACACTTCAAAACGACCTTGACAGATTAGAGAACTGGGCAAAAACAAAGAAGATGAATTTTAACAGGGAGAAATGTAAAGTATTGCACTTGGGCAAAAAAAATGAGAGGCACAAATACAAGATGGATGACACCTGGCTTGAGAGCAGTACATGTGAAAAGGATCTAGGAGTCTTGGTTGACCACAAACTTGACATGAGCCAACAGTGTGACGCGGCAGCTAAAAAAGCCAATGCAATTCTGGGCTGCATCAATAGGAGTATAGCATCTAGATCAAGGGAAGTAATAGTGCCACTGTATTCTGCTCTGGTCAGACCTCACCTGGAGTACTGTGTCCAGTTCTGGGCACCACAGTTCAAGAAGGACAAACTGGAACGTGTCCAGAGGAGGGCAACCAAAATGGTCAAAGGCCTGGAAACGATGCCTTATGAGGAACGGCTAAGGGAGCTGGGCATGTTTAGCCTGGAGAAGAGGAGGTTAAGGGGTGATATGATAACCATGTTCAAATATATAAAAGGATGTCACATAGAGGAGGGAGAAAGGTTGTTTTCTGCTGCTCCAGAGAAGCGGACACGGAGCAATGGATCCAAACTACAAGAAAGAAGATTCCACCTAAACATTAGGAAGAACTTCCTGACAGTAAGAGCTGTTCGACAGTGGAATTTGCTGCCAAGGAGTGTGGTGGAGTCTCCTTCTTTGGAGGTCTTTAAGCAGAGGCTTGACAACCATATGTCAGGAGTGCTCTGATGGTGTTTCCTGCTTGGCAGGGGGTTGGACTCGATGGCCCTTGTGGTCTCTTCCAACTCTATGATTCTATGATTCTATTCTAAGAGCCAGCTATAGGCTGTTTATACATACTTTGCATAAATATATAAGTCATCATTACTTCCCATTCCCCTAGGCATGGGCATCCTAGGGGATGGAAGCCCACAGCAACCATGACATCAGATGAATAACATTTTTAAAGTTTTTGTTAAGTGGAACGATGGATGGTCAAACCCTCCCCTCCTTGCGAGTGTTGGCTCTTGTCTGCTTCTATGGCAGAGATCTAATTAAACAGCCTGAGAAATGCACACACACCATTGTTGCACAAAGCAGCAAATGTACATAATTAATCACTCAATTAATCTGTCACCACCACACGCTTGATGTCGACAGTGACTTTCATTAAATACATCCCAAGGTGCTTTAACCAGAGAAGTAAAATTTAAACAGCTCAAATATTTAAGGATCAATCAGGCTTGCAAATGAGATCTGAACTTAGATCTGAAGGCTAGAGGGAAAACACAAGAGTCAAAGGAATAGACATAAAATGGAATAAAAGGACGGAGAAGAACAAAAACGGAAGAGTTTTAATATGGGGGGGGGGGGAGCTCAAATCCCATGTCTGCAACTAGAAATCTACAGAGAGATGAACAAAATTGTTTTTGTTTTTATCAGATTCCTTAGGGATATCAACAGAAGATGAAAAGCGGGTGAGGGAGGGAATGTAACCCCTAAACCAAGGAGATCAGTCATCATGCCTTTAGAAGACATCTGAAGGCAGCCCTGTATAGGGAAGCTTTTAATGTTTTATTATGTTTTTATATACAGTGGTACCTCGGGTTAAGTACTTAATGCGTTCCGGAGGTTCGTTCTTAACCTGAAACTGTTCTTTACCTGAAGCACCACTTTAGCTAATGGGGCCTTCTGCTGCCGCACCGCCGCCGGAACACGATTTCTGTTCCCATCCTGAAGCAAAGTTCTTAACCTGAAGCACTATTTCTGGGATAGCGGAGTCTGTAACCTGAAGCGTATGTAACCTGAAGCGTATGTAACCTGAGGTACCAGTGTATGTTGAAAGCCACTCAGAGTGGCTGAGAAAATCCAGTCAAATGGGCGGGGAATAAGAACAAGAACAAGAACAAGATATTCCTGTTTATGTTGGAGGCTACCTGAGCCTGCAATGGAGGCGTGGACAGTCTTAACACCCCAAAAGACTCTTGCTTTCCCCATAGCCACAGCCTTGGAATCAAGCAGAAATCAAGCATGTCTCTCTCTCTCTCTCTCTCTCTCTCTCTCTCTCTCTCTGCCTTTCCAGCTTGCAGCTTTTTCCTCCAGCTTCTAGCTCATGGGTAGGCAAACTAAGGCCAGGGGGCCCAATCGCCTTCTAAATCCGGCCCGCGGATGGTCCAGGAATCAGCCTGTTTTGACATGAGTAGAATGTGTCCTTTTATTTAAAATGCATCTCTGGGTTATTTGTGGGGCATAGGAATTCATTCGTGTGTTTTTCCCAAAATATAATCCAGCCCCCCACAAGGTCTGAGGGACAGTGGACTGGCCCCCTGCCGAAAAAGTTTGCTGACCCCTGTTCTAGCTCCTATAACTCAACTCTCTGCTATGGCCCTTTGTCTTTCTAACTAACAGGCAGTTGAGGGAGGCCCACCCATCTATCCCCCTATACAGAGCCACTCCCTTTTTTACCTTAAGGACCCATACTGACCCATACTTAGCGGCCCATTACCAGATTTGCCTGGCTATTCCAGCAATTGAATCCACGGCTGGATCCAGGAAGCAGAAGGGAGGCTCAGGCATACAGCTTACCCAGCCCCAAACTCATAACACTATGCATCTATTTTACTAGTGTCGTTTCACAATAACAACAACAACAAATTGTACATGGGTACAGTGAACACATCCCAGAAGCTACAAAGCTGGTTCTCAAGGAATAATGAAATGACACAACATCCAGTTGAATGGATGACGGTAATGTAAAGGAAAAGGACCACTGGATGGTTAAGTCTAGTCAAATTTGACTGTGGGCTGTGGCACTCATCTTTGCTTTCAGGCTAAGGGAGCCAGCGTTTGTCAACAGACAGCTTTTCCAGGTCATGATTAAAGGAAGCAATACAGGATGTCAAGGGAAGATAGGTTGGGAAGTCTATAAAAAGGTAAAGGGACCCCTGACCATTAGGTCCAGTCATGACTGACTCTGGGATTGCGGCGCTCATGTCGCTTTATTGGCTGAAGGAGCCGGTGTACAGCTTCCGGGTCTTGTGGCCAGCATGACTAAGCTGCTTCTGGCGAACCAGAGCAGCGCACGGAAACGCTGTTTACCTTCCTGCCAGAGCGGTACCTATTTATCTACTTGCACTTTGACGTGCTTTCGAACTGCTAGGTTGGCAGGAGCAGGGACTGAGCAGCGGGAGCTCACCCCGTCGCGGGGATTCGAACCGACGACCTTCTGATTGGCAAGTCCTAGGCTCTGTGGTTTAACCCACAGCGCCACCTGTGTCCCTGGGAAGTCCATATAAGATGATTAATGTATGTAAAACATAAAATGGGAAATGTGTAAACAAACAAATAAATTTTAAGAAATAGAAGGCTGTGATATCGACCACCTTTTGTAAGGAAAGGCCTCTGCTGCAAGACAAAGGGGATAAAAAACAGCAACAGAAGGTTGCTTTTAAAAAAAAACCCTGGTTGTTGTCTGCATTATATTGGAGTAGACTTCCGAAGAACCAGAGGTGGAAATCAAATGAGCACAATGCATAGCAATGATGAGTAAGAGAGCAATGGCAGCTTCATGTCCTTAATTCATTTGTGCCAGAGAGCTCATATGCATCTGTTCCGTTCGCTTTCTGTTGTTGTTGTTTCTTCTTCTTCTTCTTGCACGAGCAGTTTTAATTGGCTCATGTGCTTCTGTTGCAAATTGAGAACATAATTTAGGATGTCTGAAATCCTGGCAGGAGGTAAGGACCAAAACAATGTAGGTTAGTTCATAACCATATGCTGGGATTATCACTCTCCTTGGAAATATAAATAGCCTGTCTGCATACAAACGTAAAAGAGCTGAGTGCCGTCAAAGGAATGCTATTTACAAGACAAAAACGTTTCTGAGATTTGAAGAGGCAGTCATGATCCCACTTGGTCACCTTTTCCATCCCATCACTGTAAAAGCTGGTTGTTGTTTTTCCAGATTCCGCACTTCAAACAATACCTGGAGAAAGCCCAAATTATTCCCAAACAACTATTGAACAGTTGTGTGAAGACACCTGTGGGATAGTATCTCTGCCATTTCTGGTGATGGATAGTACACTTGATTCCACACAACCTGCCACACAGGTTATTTACAGTGGTACCTCTGGTTAAGAACATAATTCATTCTGGAGGTCCATTCTTAACCTGAAACTGTTCTTAACCTGAGGTACCATTTTAGCTAATGGGGCCTCCCGCTGCCACCGTGCCGCCAGAGCACTATTTCTGTTCTCATCCTGAAGCAAAGTTCTTAACCTGAAGCACTATTTCTGGGTTAGCGGAGCCTGTAACCTGAAGCGTCTGTAACCCGAGGTACCACTGTATTGAGTTTATTTTTGTTTTACCTTTTTTTAAAAACAACAGGAAAAGATGAGAGCATATTTATTTATCTGGATATATGAAATTCCATTACCGTGGACGCTCGGCTTGCGAATGTGATCTGTGCGGGATGCATGTTCGCAACCCGCAACAGCGCGTCTGCGCACACGCGGGTTGTGATTTGGCACTTCTGCGCAAAGCACGATTTAGTGCTTCTGTGCATGTGCGACCGCTGAAACCCGGAAGTAACCCATTCCGGTACTTCTGGGTTTTGGCGCATCCGTAACCCAAAAAACCTGCAACCTTAAGCGTCTGTAACCCGAGGTATGACTGTATTATAATGTAAGCTTTTTAAAAAACAAAAGGTGTCCATTGACGTAAGTGGCGATGAATAAAATACTTTTCTCCCATCATTGGCTTTCCCCAGCACTAAAGATGGTTGCATCAGAGGAAGTTTATATTGTAACCTTTAGAAAACAAAAATAATTCATGGCTACACCCTCTTTCAGAGTCCCACTATTTCCCCCAGCTGGTTTCTCCCACCCTTCTGCTGCCTCCAACCAGCCATGACAGTAAGGGGCTGTCATCTTGTACCTTGTAAAATGCCATGCAGATAGAGCTATCTGTGGCCTTTACTGGACTCCAATGCCCATCTGTTCTAACCAGCATGGACAACGATGAGGGGTAATGGAATTTCTAGTCCAACAACATTCCTGCCCCTGACATAGAGAGTGCTACCCTTATTGTTATTTTAAAATAATGTTAGTTTAACATCATAAACAACTGAAACCCAAAGCTCTGTTTCAGAATTCTCCCCCCCTTCACTCTCTGCAAATTTAAGTAAGCTTTCCTAGAATTCTTTTAAAAAAAACCACCAGCCAATGTGTATGCAGTGAACTGACATTTATCAATAACAATCTGTTCCTTCCAAGCCTCCATATGCCAAATACCTCATTTTCCCATTTTTGCTTGTTGTGAGAAATTTCACAATCTGTCCAATCCTTCTAATGTATCACGTAACATGCAGCAAGATGGACGGCTTGAAAAAAGGAAATCTTTAAATCAACCCTTAATTGTTCTGCAGGATATATTTTTTTTCCTGTCTTTGTCTGTCACAACTGGAATTAAATAAATTTCACCTTTAGCCCCTAGTGCCTGGGTGCGGTGCCCAGAGCAGCCCAACATGTATGCATATATCAGAAAGCAGAACGCATCTGGATGAAGGTAATGAGATACCGTCTGACTAATGAAGGTAGAAGACACCATCTGATGGATGCTTCCTTTCTGTTTTAGAATTATTTTTCCTTTATGCTATTCTGTTAAAGTTTATGCTAAGAGTGCCTGTCAAAACTGGGAGCAGCTCTATCCATCACAGAAGACAGCCCAAGATTGTGTGTTCTCTCCATTTTAACAGATGAAAGGCAGAATTATGTTAGATTGCTACCAAACTGAGGATTTGGCGAGCTCAATTTCATCTGCCGTGGTTAAGGATGGGGGAGCAACTTGACTCGGTTCATATTTCTAGGCCAGCCCACCTTGTTCATACATTCCAGAACAATATGTGAACTGAGACACAGGCCAGCTTTGAATTTCAAACTTCAGCTTTTGGAACTTTCGAAAGTCTCTGAATTTTGTAGTGCAGTTGTCCAGCCAAGCAATGTGTACAAAAAAATAAAATAAAAATGCACAAATGAGGACAAAGTGTGCAAAAAATAAAAATAGCATGTCTAAGAGAAAACTGGTTTGCAAAAAAATGTGCATACCAGGCAAAATTACCTTAAAGGGTTTATATATAAAATGCTACTGAATTTTCATCTTCTCTTCTCTTACATTTATATAGCAGCAACTTTGTTGTTGTTGTTGTTTAGTCGTTTAGTCGTGTCCGACTCTTTGTGACCCCATAGACCAGAGCACTCCAGGCACTCCTGTCTTCCACTGCCTCCTGCAGCTTGGTCAAACTCATGCTGGTAGCTTTGAGAACACTGACCAACCATCTCGTCCTCTGTCGTCCCCTTCTCCTTGTGCCCTCCATCTTTCCCAACATCAGGGTCTTTTCCAGAGAGTTTTCTCTTCTCATGAGGTGGCCAAAGTATTGGAGTCTCAGCTTCACGATCTGTCCTTCCAGTGGGTTGGAATTAACAGGAACCAATTATTAGATGCATCCCTCTTTCCCCTGTTTTCTTTTCCTCAATGCCAGGCATATATTGATTCCCGTGCCTAGCCTCTTCTGCTATGGCAGGCTGGGCCAACCAGTTACGGAAAGGTTTCATTTGTCATTCTCGATTGCTGTTCCTCCCTCCTCCCTCCTGTCTGCTGGATTCAGCCTTCCATTTGGCCTCAATCAGATAACTCAGTGACATGTTTGTTGACTTGGGCTGAAGCAACAGAAGGCAAACATTCATCACCAGCCTTTCTAGGAAGCCAGGAAACTCCCTGGAAGGAAAGAGAAATTCCAAGGAACAAATCCTGAGTTGGATGAAAACAACAACAACAACAACAACAACAACATTGCTCTGCCTTAAATTAATATCACATTTTGATGCCTGATTTAGGCCCTGGTTAGCTGACAAAGAAAAGTTCATCACATCTCTTAATGGTTGCAAATATTTTGTGAATGGGCAATTCCCCTGAAGGCTGGGGTCCGATGAGCGGTAGATAGAGACAACTATTTCTCCTCTGTGTCAGTTTTGCACATACCCCATGATAGATCCATCCCAAAGGACTCCAACTGGAGAACGGCCTTTACCAAAGGTGTCATGGACTTTGAAGAAGCAGGAACTCAGGGCGAAAAGGAGAAATGAGCTAATAGGAAGGCACCTTTGGCAAACCCACACCGTGATCAACTCCCACCTGAAAACCTATATCCCTCCTGTGGAAGAATGTGTGGATCCAGAATTGACCTCCACAGCCACTTACAAACTCACTGTTAAGACTATGTTATGGAAGGCAATGTTACTCGGCTACGAGTAATCGCCAAAGAAGAAGAAGAAGATCATGTCCCTTTTTTAAAAAAAGACAAAAATTCACCTTTAAAATGCATAGCACAGAAAAAAACAAAAACTGCCTAATTCCTGGACTGCGAATTGAAAATAGGCTTGAATTTCCATACCATTGAGCTTGCTCCAGTGAGCTAGGCACCAGAGTCAGATCAAAAATTTGGTCACCACCTACTGACCCATTGGGGAAATTAAGAACCTAATTTTTAGTCATACGGGTGAATCTAGTCGATCAGTGAACCTGATCACATCACTGAGGGCAAGTGAAGCATACTCCGGATGCTGGGCCCTGAATAGGCAAACCCTTTCATTCCTTCTAATGACACTCCATCAGGGAAAGAAAAGCAATTTGTGTGAAAATTGCCCTTCATTTCAGCCCAGTCGTTGTATATTTCTCATGAGGGTTGGGGAGTGAGGCAGTCATCGGTTCATGCTGTGCGTTGATTGGCACTCCTATACACCATACAGCCTCAGATCACCCTCTTCCATTCCCCCAGTGGCACGCACAGTGATCATCACCTCCTTCCTTAGGTGCTGCTCAGAGATGGTGGCTTCCTTGCATTTATACATAGGATAATATAATTGCGTGTCTAGACCCCGCAACCACCCCCTCGTTGAGAAATAAGACACCAGGACATAGATACAGTGGTACCTCGGTTTAAGAACTTAATTCGCTCTGGAGGTCCGTTCTTAACCTGAAACTGTTCTTAACCTGAAGCACCACTTTAGCTAATGGGGCCTCCTGCTGCCGCTGCGCCACCACCACGTGATTTCTGTTCTCATCCTGAGGTAAAGTTCTTAACCTGAGGTACTACTTCTGGGTTAGCGGTCTGTAACCTGAAGCGTATGTAACCTGAAGCGTATGTAACCCAAGGTACCACTGTATTAGGTTGATGTTATCGGGCAAATTTTGGCCACAACTTTATTGATTACCGAATGTGAGCAGTAATAGGCTTAGGCATTGAATGGACCCAGCTATATCTGACTCCTGCCCGTTGCGCAGGGAGTCCGGTAAGGGTAAACCACCAGAAGGGGGAGCTCTGTCGATGCAGACCAACTTGAGCTCCCCCAGGTGTTCCCGACGGGATCATGTAACGGCCCTAGACCCGCCCCGGGCTTCAGACAAGATCCACACCCCCAGATTCCTTTAATGGAATACCCTTAAGCTTGGAGGGGCAGGTGATGGCCACATCTCCCCTCCCCCATCAAAAGGTCAAACAATGCCTAACCACAAAACCTTTCAAAGTTGTGATGATTGCTATGAGGTAGGCAAAAACCAAATGGCCCTTGCCAGTTTTGCCAAGTGGAAAAATTCCTACCAGGCCCCTCAACGGCGACCAACCAGGATCATTGAAAACCTGAAGAAAAGGAGGGAGGGTGGGAGACTAAGGAAGCAAGCCAAGAGGAAGCCCTCCGGCTCATGCCTCCATTTAAATAGTCCCGACCACGCCCCCACCAGCCAGCTGATTGGCTGGCTGAGTGTTGACGTGGCAGGGATCTCCAGGGCAACGCGGGACTTCATTCCCCGCCCCTGGAGGAGAGTGGGTGGCCACGTGGTCCATCGCAACTCCTCCCCACGAGGAAGTGGAGTGTAATTGCAGAGCTGGAAGGGACCCTGAGGGTCATCCAGTCTAACCCCCTGCAATACAGGAATCTCAACTAGACAATCAATGACAGACAGTCATCCAACCCCTGCTTAAAAACCTCATGCTGGTAGCTTCGAGAACACTGTCCAACCAACTTTGTAACCAGAGGTTCAACTGAATAGAATCTGAATCACATGCACCACAAGGCCTATGCAGCCTCAACTTAAGATGGCTCCCTGGCCTGGCTTTGCACTGCAAAGTTTGCAGCAGCACGTGCAACAAAATGGCGTCCACCATTCAAAACCCCCCTAAGCTTGCATTAACTAGCCACACACAAGGCATGCAAGCTCCACCCCCCAGTTGTTCTTAGACTTCTTACTGGGTGAGCAACACAGCCAATCAACACAGTTGGAGCCTCCCTCCTCCCTGGCTGGCAGGGAGGGAGGGAGAGGAGCTGCTTCCTTTGAAATTTAAGGGACATCCATCAATAAGGGACAGCAGTGGGACATGGCACTGGAATAAGGGACTGTCCCTTCAAATAAGGGACACTTGACAGCTATGCCAAGAATCTGTTCAGCAGCCACAGCTTTTGTAGCTGGAGTCTATCCGGGCCCTGCCCTCCCAGGCCAGGTGGGAAATCCCATGCCATTTTGAAATGTGTTAGGGGTGGTGGTTATTGGGTTGTTGTTTTTATTCTGATTGTGTACTTTGTGGTTTTATATTTCTGATTTTATCCTATGAACCACCCTGAGGCCTAGGCATATAGGGTGATATATAAAAGGCCAGCCAGGCAGGGAGCAGGTCTTCCAGGACTCACAGCCAAGATTATGGTGAGAAGAAGAGGAGAGGAAAGCAGGGACGGGCTCTCCTGAAGTACTTAATGCCTTCACAATCACTTCAGATTCTGACGTGGCCAGAAAGCAGCAACGGCTAAAAGAAATGAAGGAATCTTGCTCTGCGTTTCTTGCCTGTCTTTCACCTACTGCAAAATTATTGCAGACTCCCCCAAATAAAGGGCTTTGCGGTCCCCCTCAGGGGGAAGAAAACCATCTTTGTTTGCACGACATGGTAGGATGTATCAGCTCACCAATGCGGAGCCTTTGCTGCATAACCCTGCTTGGTTTTTTCATTCTGTCTGTCTGGAGTTTGCTCCCATGGAAGGGCAGAGACACAGAAGGAATCGAAAAGGCCAGTTCACTGCAGATTGATTTGAATTAGCCAAGTCAGTGGTCTGAAAGATTCATTTCTGCCGTTCCCATTTGTTTCACTTCTGAAATTTGTTATTTCCAAGCAACTCCTCCTGCCTTCTGACTTGCCGCCCACCCAGCCTGGCCTTGGAGCCATCAATGTCACAAAAATATATCTACTAAAAAGGCATAAGTAGCTGCTGCAACATTATTGGCTCCTATAGGGAGCCTGCATTTTTTTTTTTTTAAAAAAAGGATGGTTAGATTAACACAGAAAGGAGCTGATTCCATGTGTCGTGGCTGAATGATGGCTCCCTTCAGTATTAGCAGCAGCCAAAGGAAGCCGCTGCTTCCACCTCTGGGAATAATAATAATAATAATAACAATAATAATAATAATAATAATAATATATTTATACCCCGCCCATCTGGCTGAGTTTCCCCAGCCACTCTGGGCGGCTCCCAATCAAGTGTTAAAAACAATACAGCATCAAATATTAAAAACTTCCCTAAACAGTGCTGCCTTCAGATGTCTTTTAAAGAGAAGATAGCTGCTTATTTCCTTCACATCTGAAGGGAGGGCGTTCCACAGGGTGGGAATGAAATGCACCCTTCTGCAGTGATGGTGGTGGGACACATTTGTCAGTGAGCCGTCTCTCAGACCCTGAAAAATATCATAATACAACCTTTGCCAACCCAACTCCCATGGAGCTACCTTATACTGAATCAGACCACCAGTTCAACTAGCTCAGTTTGTCTACACTGACTGGCAGCTCTCCAGGCTTTCAGATAGGAGCCTATCCTGGCTTGAACCCGATACCTTTTACATGCCAAACAGCTGCTCTACCGCTGAGCTGTGTCCTTTCTCCTATGGGGAAAGGTTAAAACATTTGGAGCGTTTTAAAGTTCAGAAGGAAGGTCAATGGATAGATGGCAGGCCGACTCTTGCAACCTACAAACGGATCACTCTCAGACGAAGATTATGCACGGGCAAATTCAAAGTTATTTGGAATGTATTCATCCAAACCACAGTGACCCATGAATCAATGCATATTTGAGGGAAACAATAAGTTCATCCATTTGCATATATGTTATATAGTTCTGTAATCTTAATCACAAAAAGAAGTTCGTAGGGAAAGCAAGCGAGGGGAGACATGGTAGAGGCGTATATAACCATGGAATGAGGTAGAGAAAATGGATGAGAAAAGTTGCCCTCCCTCTCTCAGAATACTGGAGTGTGGGAGTGAAATTCAATGAAAGTGAACAATGGAAGCTGTGATGGCCTGGGACTCGGGCTCGGACTCAGAACCGGAGGAGTCTCGATCCGCACCGGATCCTCTGCCTCAGGCGGTATCTGAACCAAGTCTGGGGCCTGATTCTGAAGAGCCCCTGTCTGCACAGGTTCCCCTGCAACAAGCACCAGCTGAGCCGAGTCAGGGGCCTGAGCCTGCCCTGGCTCCAGATGTGGGGATTACCTCTTTGCCTTCAGCTGGGCCATCACTTACAGCTGCTCCACTACCAGTTTGGTCAGGGGAGGCTGAGGCGGCCTCTGCATCTAGTAACCCACCGACGTCTCCTGAGCTGCAGAGACTCAGGTCTGAGAGAAGGAAAGACCTGAGTGCTCGCAGGAGGAGTGCTCACCTTTGGGTGAAACAGGGAGGTGAGTCGCTGGGGGATCAGGACCAGCCGTTACCCCATCAGCGATAAAAGGCTGCCAGAGAAACATTGCTGCTTGCTGGAACCTGCCTGTTATCCTGTGCCTGACCTAGCCTTGTCTCCTGCCTTGGCCCTGTTGGACTGACTCCTCGTGGAATCCTTGGATTCAGAACCAGACCTGGACCGTGTTGCTCAGGTTAACTCCCGGGCCCAGCACAGAAGCTTCAGGACGGACAAATGAAAGCATTTCATCGCACAGCACAAGTGGAATTTGCCCCCGTGCTGTGGAATTTGCTCTCACAAGATCTAGTGATGGCCACCAACTTGGATATGTTTGAAAGAGGATTAGATAAGTTCCTGGAGGATGACATGATGCCTTCAAGACATGATGGCTGTACTGTACCTCCACTATTGAAGGCAGTTTGCTTCTGAATACAGTACTGGCTGCTGGGAATCCAAAGACCTGCCTCTCTCTCTCTCTCTCTCTCTCTCTCTCTCTCTCTCTCTCTTGCTTATGTTAGTCTGTAAAGTGATGCTCTTGCTGGTGGCACTACCTGAACACTTCCTCTTCACTTCCTCTTCATTTTACGACCACAACACTAAGCCAACGTTAAGGAAGCTGTGACGGTTTTGTCCCCTTAACTGAAAGAAGACTCTTCCCTTGGTCCCGAGTCCACTCACTTCTCCTATACTATCCAGCAACAAAGAGTCTCATGCATGGCCAGGATTAGTCAGGAGAAAACAGTGGTCTGGACTCAGAGCATGTAGCAGGGAGAAGACTGAAAAGTCAAGAACGAACAGCAGGAGGTTAGAGACAGGTCCTTCAGCACCTTGGACAGATCCAAGGAAAGCGGCAACTTATTCGAAGATCTATTGGGTCAAGCCCTTACATAGTTCTTGAGCGTCTCTGAGGCACCATCCTTTTGCTGGGGAATGGAAATCTCCATATGCCCCAGAGGTGCACTTAAGCCTGCGCTTAAGACAGGTGCCCAGCGTGATTATGTTTAATAATAATAATAATAATAATACAGTATTGTTTGAGAAGGCTTTCCCTGAGGTGTAGCCAAGGGCTCCACCCACACTTTGTCCTGGCATTTTAAGGCATGTTTTTCAGGGGGTTTTCTTTTGTGCCACCGTTTTATCCCAGGAAAACCTGCTGCTTACCGATGAATTGGAACAAGCATCAATCCACAGAAAACCCGGCTGATGTTTGTTCCAATTCAGCCGTAAACAGCTGGTTTTCCCAGGGAAAGCAGCGGGACAAAGGAAAAGCCTCTCTTTCCTTGGAGGTTTTTAAGCAGAGGTTGAATGGCCACCTGCCATGGATGTTTTAGCTGAGTTTCCTACATTGCAGGGGGTTGGACTAGATGACCCTTAGATCCCTTCCAACTCTTCAGTTCTATGATTCCATGATTCTCGGACCCATGACTAGCGATCACAGACGTATGGATGAGCCCCAAGTCATGAATGGAAGATGGATTTTATACCTGACGGAATTGTTGTACGGTGTTTGCATGGGTGGCTTTAATGAGTTTAGAATTTGTTGAATTGGTTTTATTGCCTTTGCATTTTTTATTCTGTTTTTGTGTGTGCACGCCACTTTGATTACTTTATGCTGTGAAGTGGTCTATACCTTTGCATAACTGCCACCACCGCTTCTCACTGGGCTCACTAACATGGCATATTCGGGCTACTTGAGCACATGCTTGTGTGAGTTTGCGCCTGGAATCCTTCATTAGGCTAATTGCCCAGGGTCGTCAGCTGATGGGAGTTAAATGTTAGGGAATGCTTTCCTAATACACGGGGAAATCACTTCGTGTGGTTGTGAATGCAAAATCCAATGGGACGCAGAGATGGCTATCAGTTTCTGTTGGGATGCATCCTGGGAGGTTGGGTTAATTAGCAGGCCCCCAGCTGGCTCCAGACCACCAGCCGGCAGCTGGGCAAACTCCGGTTCTCAGAACAGCATAACAACTGCGACTCAGGCCTCAGAAACCTTTAGAGACTGAGCATGCAAGCCAGCAGAGATAAGAACTCTTTGCAACGGAAGTAGCGGGCAGAGTCATATGTAGGCATATTTACAAGCGTTTATTCAGCATCAGGACAAAAGAAAAACATGTCTGCTTCCCTTCGTGTCCAAGCAAACGGCATAGGCAAAAGCTATACACAACGGAAGTTCCCAGCTGACTGCGCTGGAAGTAAGCAGACATGTGACATACAACAACTCCACATGCCTGTTCTAAAGGTGGAATGGAACTATATCCTAACAGTTTCAACAGCTTTAAAAGTGGATTAGGAAAATTCATGGAGGACAAAGCTATCAGTGGCTACTTGCCACAATGGTTCTGCTCTACAATGGAGGAAGCATGCCTCTGGAAACCAGTTGTTGAGAATCGCAAGTGGGGAGAATATTGTTGCGCTCGGGTCCTGCTTATGGGGCTTCCCATCAGCAACTTGTTGGCCACTGTGAAAACAGGAGGCTGAACTAGGTGGGCCTTTGACCTGATCAAGCAGCCAAGCTCTTACGTTCTTACATCTACAGAACTCTCTTGTACAAGAGAAAGCACACCTGTGTGGCCCTGTTTCCCATAAGTTTCTTAGTGGGAACCGTACTACTATGACCAAACACCAGCACGTCTCAGCTTGCATAAGAGATGTTTGAAAAGCAAGTGCTGCCTTTTTGTTGAAACTGAATGTGCACAAAGAGAGCCCCATATACAGATTTCTGCTGGCGAGATTGAATCAGACAAGAGGGAAACTCAATTCTCAGCAGAGCGGATGCTGCAGGTGTAGGTAGCAGATTGAATTGTACCACTCAGCCCTCCCCCACCCCCGTATCTCATCCCTGGCTTTATCTGTTGGATGCCTTGTGAATCAAAAGCACCTAGCGCCGGCCTCAGCCAGGAACGGAAGTTAGCAGCTTCCATTTCTTTTCATAAGTTCTGAAATATACTCAGAGATGAGAATGGATTTCATGCTCTTTATTCAGCTCATAGTGGTGAGGAGGAATGGAAGTTCCCCCAGAAAGTCTGCTTTAAATACATTATTTACATAATGGGCCCCATGTGATTGGCTAATTCTGGGATTCACCTGTAGGCCAATCAGGTTGCAGATTCACTTCCACCTGGAGCTGGATTGGGTTGCTCCTGTGGACCAATCAAACTGCTGCATTCTGGAGCCTATTGTTCTAGGACCAATCAGACTGCTGCATTTTGGATCCTTATTTAACTCAGTACATAACAAGTTCCCAGAAGCCGTGTGTGTGTGTGTGTCTGAAAATTAGCCTTTTCATTGCAGACTTGGATTTGTCCACATGCACAGATATATTTCAAAGGCAGCGAATGCTGAGATAAGAAGGGCTACCCATCCCAGCTTCTTCAGGCTATTGGGTTTTGTTTTTTGCTACACACACACACACACACACACACACACACTGTTGTAGTTTTCCATCAGCTGCCAGAAAAATTATGGGAAAATCTCCTGATGACAAGACTGGACACTTAGCAACTTAAAGCATCGCAAACTGGGCAAAGAATGCTGCTCCAGAAAACTACTGAAAAATGCCTGGGTTTGGAAGCTGCTCAGCAAACGAAAGCCTTTGCTTTAGCCTCTCCCCCTTGCAAATTATGCAGCAAGTCATGGTCGTCAAACGTCAAGGGAGGCTGCAGACCAGATTATGCAACTGTTCTCTGCAAGACGTACATGCGGCTTGGCAGGGCTGTCTCGAGATGCTAGTTTGCCTGCGGCAGAAGAGCCAAATGGCACCGCTCCTGACCCACTAACTAACATGGCCCACCAGGAAATGCAATACCTCGTTGCAACAAAGGGGAATCATGCAAGGCCTCCATTTTAATAGGGCAAGTGCAGAAGAATTTCCTAACTCTTTGGAACATGGGAAACTGCCTTACACTCAGTTGTATCTTGTGGGGTTGTTTAGTCGTTTAGTCGTGTCCGACTCTTCGTGACCCCATGGACCAGAGCACGCCAGGCACTCCTGTCTTCCACTGCCTCCCGCAGTTTGGTCAGACTCATGCTGGTAGCTTTGAGAACACTGTCCAACCATCTCGTCCTCTGCCATCCCCTTCTCCTTGTGCCCTCCATCTTTCCCAACATCAGGGTCTTTTCCAGGGAATCTTCTCTTCTCATGAGGTGGCCAAAGTACTGGAGCCTCAGCCTCAGGATCTGTCCTTCCAGTGAGCACTCAGGGCTGATTTCCTTCAGAATGGAGAGGTCTGATCTTCTTGCAGCCCATGGGACCCTCAAGAGTCTCCTCCAACACCATAATTCAAAAGCATCAATTCTTCGGTGATCAGCCTTCTTGATGGTCCAGCTCTCACTTCCATACATCACTACAGGGAAAACCATGGCTTTAACTATATGGACCTTTGTTGGCAAGGTGACGTCTCTGCTTAGCTTAGTATTGTCTGCACTGAGCTGCTGTGGTTGTCCAGGGTTTCAGGAAAGTGTCTCTCCCAACGTTATCTGGAGATGCTGGGGATTGAACCTGGGACGTTCTGCAGGTGCGACAACCACTGAACTATTGCCCTTCCCCGGATTGCATCCCCCTAGGTCAAAGCTGCTATCAAACTCTGCTCCACTTTGCTTTAGGGCATGTCCAGCCATTCATGTTTCCCCCTCCAGCTGCTACGCTGCCTTCAAATCAAGGGCTGATTCATTAGCCTGCCTACTTATTGGCTGATTAGGGGGGAAATTAGAGGGCATTATTAGGGGCGAGTCCTCTTTCCGGAGACTTGCAAAGCTGCCTCTGCATAGAAAACAGCTTGGAGGAACAGAAACGTTTTCCGGTGTCAGCATTTCCCTCCCAGGCTGCCTGTCTTCGCAGCACCTGCCCCAGAATAAAAGGCAGAAAGGGACAGGGGAAGCCTTTTCCTGAGCAAGCATTCCTTGAATTGCCACGGAGACTTGGGGAATTGGCTTCTTCTATTAAAGTGAATAATAACGCCAGCCCAGGTAAGGGAGCCCTGCAAGCACTTAGAAACGTCTCTGCCCAAGGCTCTTCTATCTTTCTTTCTTCCTGTCTGCCTTCCTTTATTTACAACATTCCTATGCAGCCCTTTATTGACATATCTTTTTTTTTTTAAAGAGAAGAATACTTTATTTAGAATTCAACAATAGCAAAGGAAAAAACCACAGTAATTGTTACATCAATTCATTACAATTCACCGATTCTAACAATATATAAATAGTGATAGAAAAATTACGCAGCATCACTTTTGACTTACTGAAGTTTTCATATTACACTTTTATCTCTTTATCTCCTTCTTAACAAATCAAAAAGAGAAAGACCAAGAAAGGAAGGCACACAAAAAAAAAAAAGAAAAGAAAAGAGAAAAGGAAGAAGAAAAAGGGGAGGGAAAGGAAAAAAGAAAGAAGGGAAAACGACGACTACAATAAACACATTGACATATCCAGGGTGGCTCACAGCAAGATGGAAACTCTCATTTCCAATCACACACACACACACTTTCGAAGTCACAACAACACCAAAAGGTTGGCATAGGTGGCACAGCAAACGCCCGAGTGGAAAAGGAAGCATTGCACAGGCATCAAAAACACGTCCGAGTTGGTGCTTGCTATCATTCAAAAGGGGAAAAGGTTCCATAAACTGGGCTCCACCGCAAAGAAGGCCCTGAAGGGCATCATCCAAATCACTTGATAAATGGGCAGATCTCTCTCGGGGAAAGTATTCGTTCAGATAATTGGAGAGCAAGTTGTTTAGGGCGTTATTTTTGTTGGCATGTGTCTGTCTTGAGAGAAACTGCAGTGCAATTCCAGGGGATGAAGTCAAACCACTGAAGTGAACTCTCTGGGAAGCAAGGCTTGGGTAGTGTGGATGTAGGTCCTGGGCTGCCCAGATGTCAAGACTCACTCACTGATGTGGTCCAGAGGAAAGGAAAGCAATACACTTGGCACCAGCTTGGTTGCAGGAGCTGCTGGAAGGAGGCGTACAAGGTGCCAGTCAACCATCTAAGGGACTCCACTCCAGATTTGTGTAGGGTTTAGTCCTTAGCCTTTTCTTCTCCCAAAGATATTCCTCAAGGCAGTGGAGGATTATGAACAGAGTTTTCCTTCTCCCAGATGGGCTACCAGTAGATGAGCCTCATCTGCCCCTCACTTCCCTCTGCAGCACATGGGTCACAGAAAAACTTTAAAAGTTGACCAGGCAGCAAGCTGACAGCTGACACAGATCTTTCAGGAGTGGTGTCACAAGCTCATGGCAGATAGCTCCACTCAACAGCATAATGTCTGCATTCCGCACCAGTTCTAGCTCCCGGACCACCAGGTGGAATACAGGATCAGGTTTAAGGTGCTGGTTTTAATCTTTAAAGCCCTATACAGCCTAGGACCCTCGTACCTACGGGACCGCCTCTCCTGGTATGTCCCACGGAGGACCTTACGGTCTTCAAACAAAAACATTTTGGAGGTCCCGGGCCACAGAGAGGTTAGGCTGGCCTCAACCAGAGCCCGGGCTTTTTCGGCTGTGGCCCCAATCTGGTGGAACGCTCTGTCACAAGAGACTAGGGCCCTGCGGGACTTGACATCTTTCCGCAGGGCCTGCAAGACAGAGCTGTTCCACCAGGCCTTTGGCCAAGGCACAGCCTGACCCCCTCCTTTGGCAATCCTCACAGAATTCTAGCCCAATGGTTGCCATTACAGTGGTACCTTGGGTTAAGTACTTAATCCATTCCGGAGGTCTGTTCTTAACCTGAAACTGCTCTTAACCTGAAGCACCACTTTAGCTAATGGGGCCTCCTGCTGCTGCCGCGCCGCTGGAGCACGATTTCTGTTCTCAACCTGAAGCACTATTTCTGGGTTAGCGGAGTCTGTAACCTGAAGCGTATGTAACCTGAAGTGTATGTAACCCGAGGCACCACTGTAATCTGATTTGAACTGATTTTATGATGAACTGATTTTAGAATGTTGTATCAGTTTATTGTTGTTAGCCGCTCTGAGCCCGGCTTTGGCTGGGGAGGGCGGGATATAAATAAATTTATTATTATTATTAAGGGCAGATCCACATAGAGTACATTACAATAATCTAACCTTGAGGTTATCAGCGTGAGGCTCATTGTCGCCAGGCAGGCTATTCCTGTCTAGGAGTGGCTGTAGGTGACACACCAGCTGAAGATGTTAGAAGGCAGTCGAAGACACCATGCCACTTGCTGGATAGAAATACAAATACAAAATAGATTTTGTATTTTAGTAGTCTGTTGGAAGCCGCCCAGAGGGCCAAATGTTCCCCACACCTGGTGTTGACAATACTGCGCTCACTGGACCAGCGGCCTGACTCCACATGAGGTCACTTTCTACCTTCCCACACTTTTGTGAATGGGTTTTGGCTTGGAAGGGGTTAATGAAAATTCAATTTTGCAGGAGTCTCGTTTCTAAAATAGCATTTTAGTGCAATCTCTAACACATCCCACTGGTTTTTGTTGTTATTGCAACAATTTTATTTATAAAATAGCCATTCTGGTCCATTCCATTTTGGGCTCTTTTTGCCTTCTGCACCCTCACTTAACAGGTACGTTTCTGGAATACTATTTTTTGATGCGGTGCAAGTTCTCCTCAAGCAGCCATTTAATGGCGATTGTGTCAAGTATTCCCTACCACGTGGAACATCTGGAAGTCTCTACAGCAGGGGAAGCGTTGAGGGAAGGGCTGTAGCTCAGTGGTTAGAGCATCTGCTTTGCACGCAGAAAGTCCTTGGTTCAATATCCAGGTCAGACTGGGAGAAATAATAATAATAATTTATTATTTGTACCCCGCACATCTGACTGGGTTTCCCCAGCCACTCTGGGCGGCTTCCAACAAAGATTAAAAATACATTAAAATGTCACACATTAAAAACTTCCCTGAACAGGGCTGCCTTCAGGTGTCTTCTAAATGTCAGGTAGTTGTTTATCTCTTTGACATCTGCTGGGAGGGCATTCCACAGGGCGGGTGCCACTACCGAGAAGGCCCTCTGCCTGGTTCCCTGTAGCTTTGTTTCTCACAGTGAGGGAACCGCCAGAAGGCCCTCGGTGCTGGACGTCAGCGTCAGGGCAGAACAATGGGGGTGGAGATGCTCCTTCAGGTATACTGGGCCTAGAAAGAGCCTTGTCTGAAGCCACAGCCAAGCTAGATGGAACAATGGCTTGATTCAGTATAAGACAGCTTCCTGTCTTCCTAGGTTGAAGGGGAAACAGTTCATTCTCAGCTCTGGTCATGTTTGATCCTTCCTTGTGGTAGACTGGCTTGTTTGGTTACTAGCAGCAAACAGGAAATGCTCCTAAGATTGCAAGAGCTAGCATTTCCAGAAATATTTCTGTGGGCTGGGGCTACTGTCCAACCTGATAAGGCAAATATTGATGCGAACCAATAATAACAATAATAACCAGAGGAAAGTAAGGGAAAAGCAGCAACAGACAGAGCATAACCCCATTACCTCCTGGCCTTAATGGATTCTGAGCCACATGCTCAATACAAGCTCCCCAAATGTGTCCTGCTGCCCTTTAACAAAGACATAAAATCAATTCAGAGGCAGAAAGAGTCCATCTGGAGAGAATATGCTTTCCTCTGCCTTTGCCACCTGAGGTTATTGCCCAGACTTCTGTTTCCTACCACCAGCCTGGCACACAGATATTTAACAGGGGAAGAAGCAGTGATGCCATCTCAGCAGGGGGACAGGGAACAGGAATAAACTCTCGCAAAACAAATACAAGGGGAGGCTAAGGCAAACAAGAAGCAAAGTGCTAAAAACATTTAATTTTAGCATATTGCTAAGAACGTTAAAACAAACAAATTTCTTTAAATACTCGCAAAGCATGAGTAGACTAGTAGCTAGGGATACAGTTGGACCTTTAGGTGACAGAGAATGGCTGAAGGAGGATTGGTGGAGGCACTTACTGAGAAACTAAACAAACTTTTTGCACTGGTCTTCCCTGTTGGTCAGATACCTTTGTCTGAATCACTTTTCCCACAGAGTATAAGAAGTAACAAGGGATGCAGTTTTAGAAGCAACAGGCGGCAAATGACCAAGTCACCAGGATGAGACTGAGTCAATAGATTTATGGATCTCTCTGGATCTTATCGATCTTAACTATATCTATCATCTATCTATCATCTATCTATCTATCATCTATCTATCTATCTATCATCTATCTATCATCTATCTATCTATCTATCATCTATCTATCTATCTATCATCTATCTATATCTCTCTATCTATCTATCTATCTATCTATCTATCTATCTATCTCATCTATCTATCATCTATCTATCTATCATCTATCTATCTATCTATCTATCTATATCTATCTATCTATCTATCATCTATCTCTATCTTAAACTGGCTATGGTTCAGTCCTCCATTAAGCAGTCCAGCTTTAGTGAGAAGCTACACATTCTGGTTTGACTTATGACATTATTATTATTATTATTATTATTATTATTATTATTATTATTATTTCTACCATGCCCATCTAGCTGGGTGTTTCCCAGCCACTGAGGGTGGCTTTCAACAGAACATTTAAAACTTCAAGCATTAAAAACTTCCCTAAACAGGGCTGCCTTCAGATGTCTTCTAAAAGTCAGATAGTTGGTTATTTCCTTGACATCTGATGGGAGGGTGTTCCTCAGGGTGGGCGCCACTACCAAGAAGGCCCTCTGCCTGGTTTTCGCTTATCAACTTTCCTAAGGACTCTTGGGCATACAGCAAGGAACCCAAGGGCTATGTTCTACCTTCACTGTAGGAGGCAGGATGCCTCTGAATACCAGTTGCTGGGGATCACAAGTAGGGAGAGGGCTGTTGCACTCAGGTTCTGTTGGGGACACAGGTGGCGCTTTGGTCTAAACCACTGAGCCTCCTGGGCTTGCCAATCAGAAGGTCGGTGGTTCAAATCTCCATGATGGGGTGAGCTCCCATTGCTCTGTCCCAGCTCCTGCCAACATAGCAGTTTGAAAGCACATCAGTGCAAGTAGATAAACAGGTAGCACTGTGGCGGGAAGATAAAAGGCATTTCCATGTGCTCTAGCTTCTGTCACGGTGTCCCATTGTGCCAGTAGTGGTTTAGTCCTGCTGGCCACATGACCTGGAAAGCTGTCTGTGGACAAATGCTGGCTCCTTCATCCTGAAAGCGAGATAAATGCCGCAACCCCATAGTCGCCTTTGACTGGACTTAACCATCCAGGGGTCTTTTACCTTTACCTTTTACTCAGGTTCTGCTAGTAGACTTCTCATAAGCATTTGGTTGGCCACTGTGAGAACAGGATGCTGGACTAGATGGGAACCTAGAAGGCTGCTTTGGGCTGAGTCACACCATTGGTCCTCCTAGCTCAGCATTGTCTACACTGAGTGGCCGTGGCTCTCCGGGGTTTCAGGTAGGAGCTACTCCCAGCCCTACCTGGAGATTTGGGACCTTCTGCAGGTTACCACTCAGTGATGGCCCTTCCACTTTGGATTCTTCTTATTAAAATTGTTAATATTGCACATGTGGAAGCTGCTGGATGAACAAAAACCGACTCTTGTATCAAAATAAAAATCTCCAGTCCAAAAATATGGTTCAAAAAGAGCTTAACTTCCAAACAACTTAAAACAATAAAAAAATATGGATTCAGTTAGCTGTATAATTTTTTAAATATTGCTCCCAGCCTAAGGCAAAGCAACTTAGGTTGCAAATAACTTGCTAAAATCAAACGGCAGACTTTGGTCTTTCAAATTTCAGCGGTCCCCTGTGCAAGGCCAAAGTTTGGCGCCCCTGCTTCTTGCCTTCTGTTCTGCTCAATTCATTACATCATAATTGCAACGCCCTGTGGACCCCCTTGGCTTGGCGGCCTGTGCGATGAAGCCGGTCACACTGCTCTAAATCCGCCTCTGCTCCTCTAACCCAGGTTCCCACAATTCAGAGCTCTCCTCTCTCCCTTCCACCTACCTCAGAGCCTGCCAACCCAAACCCAAGGCTGTGGGGCTCAAGACATTGGGTTGCACTTGCCCCATAGGACAGAGGTCTCCCATCCCAGGTATTTAGCTCATTGAGAGTTAATGGAGCTGTGAATGCTAGCTGGGTGGGTGGGTAGGGGCAGCATGTAGCAGGCCTTCATCTGCTGCTGGTAGGTTTCCAGGAAGTATCTGTCTGGTCTACTTTCTTGGGCTCCGTGATCACTGCAGATGGTGACAGCAGTCACGAAATTAAAAGACGCCTGCTCCTTGGGAGAAAAGCAATGACAAACCTAGACAGCATCTTAAAAAGCAGAGACATCACCTTGCCGACAAAGGTCTGTATAGTTAAAGCTATGGTTTTCCCAGTAGTGATGTATGGAAGTGAGAGCTGGACCATAAAGAAGGCTGATCGCTGAAGAATGGATGCTTTTGAATTATGGTGCTGGAGGAGAGTCTGGAGAGTCCCATGGACTGCAAGAAGATCAAACCGATCCATTCTTAAGGAAATCAGCCCTGAGTGCTCACTGGAAGGTGAGATCCACTGGTTTGACAGATCCTGAAGCTGAGGCTCCAATACTTTGGCCACCTCATGAGAAGAGAAGACTCCCTGGAAAAGCCCCTGATGTTGGGAAAGATGGAGGGCACAAGGAGAAGGGGATGAGAGAGGACGAGATGGTTGGATAGTGTTTTCGAAGTTACCAGCATGAGTTTGACCAAACTGTGGGAGGCAGTGGAAGACAGGAGTGCCTGGTGTGCTCTGGTCCATGGGATCACGAAGAGTCGGACACGACTAAACGACTAAACAACAACAACATCTGTCTGGTCCTTGGTAGAAACAGGATACAGGATTAGGTGGAGTCTTGGTCTGATCCTGCGGGGCTCTTCTCCTTTTCAGATGCCACCTTCTCTTTGTCAGAACACTGATGCTTCAGCACTTCCATATCTACCCATACAGGCCAGGATTTTTCCAGTCTCTGGCTGTGCTGCATCATAATACCAGTTGCAAAGCTGTTGCTGCCATTCCGCGTTTCGGTTCTTAGCTTCCTTTTGTCTGAAATATATGCTGATAACAACTAAAGCAAGTTGTTTTGCTTATGCCATCAAAGAAAGATGGATTTCTCTCCCCAGCCATCCTTGCAGTTCTGCAGTGGACATTTTTAATTGCATGTGCAGAGACAAGGATGAAATTCTGCAAAGGCAGCGTTTCTGTCCATCTTTTTTATCTTTTTATTTATTTATCCTTGTGCTGAATCCCTTATTGAAAATGCTAATCTCCAAATCCTCTCCTTCATAATTAGGCAGCTCTCTCTGCTGTCACCATAAAAGCAGCCACTCTGGGCCCACTGAGCTCATTCAACATTAAGAGAATGTCCAGGAGCAGAAAAAAACCCTCATAAGCATCAGAAGGGGTGTTATGCAATTGATTTAGGCTTGTCAGTGTTTGTCTTTCCAGCTCCTTGACAAGAGCTCATATTGCATAACATTAACATAATAACTTGCCAGAAACATGAAAACGTTATATACCCTTTAGTGAAAAATGCAATTCTCCCCACCTCGCATTGGGGACCCCCGGACTATAATGGACAGTCTCGCTCCTGCAAAGTAGGATTTCTGAAATATGCCACCTGAGTAATTTGCTCACTAATCATTTACTACATTTACAATCTGCCTTTCCTCCAAAGAGTTCAGGACATTTCCCTCTCCCTTTATCCTCACACCAACCCTGTGAGGTAGGTCAGGCTGAGAGCATGGCTGGCCTGTGGCCACCCAGTGAGCTTCAAGGCTGAGAGGGAATGTGAACCCAGGTCTCTTCAAACCCAAGTTGCCCACTAAAGTCATCCTGTGTGGGGCCAGCCCAGTGCCTGAGAAGACTTCACTGTCAGGAAGATATTCCAGGCTGCAGTCTGATGGATTGCCACATGGGGCAGCATGGCTTGTTTAAACCACAGTTCACTGTTACATCCAAACAGGGAAACTCCTAGTTTAATCCTGGTTAGCACACAGCCATTAAACCAGAGTTTCCCAGTTTGGCTGTAATTATGGAAACTGTGGTTTGATTAAGGTGTTATTATTATTATTATTATTATTATTATTATTTTACTTGACCTTCACCAAGATGAATTGTAATGATTTAAAATTCAATATTAAAAACAATCAAAAGAAATTACAGTCACAGGAACAGGGTGGGTCCCTAGCTCAAGTCCATGTTGCAAATGATTAAAGGTAAAGGTAATGGACCCCAGTCCAGTCTCATTGCACACCACTTTATGCAACCCAGCGGATTTCAAAAGAAGTAACTATGAACATGCACCATGTACATCAGGCATATCTAGTTCCTTGGTTGCCGGAGCTGATGTCTAATTAAATATGGGGTTGAGCAGGAATGTGCTGACAGAGAGGACTGCTCTCTTCGTATCAGCAGTTTCTTCTTTGCAGCAAACGAGTTCCTGATTCATAGAAAGCATATCCTGCTCCTCCTTGAAAGCAGCTCATAATTTCGAATATAATTGGCCAATAAACAAGTACATTAATGAACAGTTTAATTTACGGGTTAGAGATCATCTTCCCACTTCCGCCTTTGAAGGTGTTGTGAAAGATAACTGTGTTTGCATTTTGAATGAGCAAATGGCTAAGCCGGTTTGCAACCTAGTTTGCTAAGCTGGTTTGCAACCTAGGAACGTGGGCAGGAGATGCTCTTTATTATTCAAATGAATTTCCTCTGCATGGGCACATTCATGCCAGCACAGTATTTTTATTCCTTAATTATCATTTCTATTCCTCTTCCCACCCTCCTTTCATTGCTATTAAATATTCATTCACAAGAGGCTACTTTTCATTGTCTTGGTAGGCTGGTGTGACCCAGCCTCCAGCTGAGTATGGAAACCCAATATGGAAATTGGATCTGTTTGTTTAACCCACCTACTAACTGGTAGAGCTCTGGTGTGATCCTGCCAGATCCTTAACCTTCAGAGGCACCTGAATGCTACCTGCTGGAATCATAAAATCATAGAGTTCTACCTCAGTAGTAGAACATCTGTTTTGCATGCGGAAGGTCCCAGGTTCTATCCAGGTGTGGGTGGCGCTGTGGTCTAAACCACTGAGCCTCATGGGCTTGCCAATCAGAAGGTCAGTGGTTTGAATCTCCGCGATGGGGTGAGCTCCCATTGCTCTGTTCCTGCTCCTGCCAACCTAGCAGTTTGAAAGCACACCAGTAGGGACAAAGCAAGTGGTTATATACATTTCTGAAGGCCTGGGCCACTCCCACTCCCAACGTGATTGGCTATCTAAACTTCCAAGCTGTGAATCATGACTCAGAGTTTAAGGGCCAATGGCAGAGGCCCAAATCCTGAAATGCTCTGTGATTGGATATCATGTATCGAATCAGAAAACAGGGGCTCAGAATCCTTAGTCCGGACTCAAGCTCAGGCAAACACGGACCACTGAATACATAACAGGTGTGTGATGATCTTCCCTGAAGGCGGATTCTGGAAGCGGCTTGTTTATTATGGCATCCAACATGAGGTTGCATGCTGCAGACTTGGTGAGGAATGCCAAGCCATGTGAAGTGATGGGGAACGGTGACCTTCCAAGGCGAAGTGTGTACGGAATTGCAAATAACTCATTCCTGTTGCCTCTTACAGTAGCAGCAAGGGTGGGAGGACCATTTGGGGAGGGGAGGAAGAAACTTTGCCACTGCTAATGGCAAGACCCATCCCTGCGAAATTGTTGGAGAATCCATCCCTCACATAGAGAAATTCATTGAAATGGTCCCTGCAGTCTCTCTGCCCACACCAATATGCCGGAGACATTCAAGAGGTCATCTGTGCAGTGCTCAAGTCTCTCTTCTCCATTTCTGGTTAGAAACATAAATGGGAAGGCAACTGAGAGTGGGAGTGTTTTGAACTAGATTCAGGTTCCCAAAGGTCTGGGGTCTAATCCAAACTGGGACGCTGAGAATTCAGCTGCTACTTCAAACCACAAAACTCTGAGAATGAGAGAACGTGAGTGGGTTGATGCATCCGCTACCCAGGAGCTCTCATTTTGCTTCTTAATTAATCTATCTCACACTTTAAAAAAAAAGCAACCACCCCTCTCTCTGGGATCTGCATATAGAAGGATTAAAAAGGAAATTGTAACGAGCCAGCCAGTTATGGAAACAGCAGGTTAAAAAGCAATTACACTGGGAAGAGGCACGTTGACACAAAACAAGAGTTGGAACTTTGATCCTGATTACAAGCTGAAGAGTGCCGGAAAGAAAAAAGAGACCAAGCTTAATCCTGGCCTTGTGTACTTAGATGAAGCTCCCACATATCTAACAGGGCCTCTTTTATTGTCCTCTTTGGCCTTATTTAAAACTAATTGGGCTTGTGTAAGACTTTGCCCAGTGCAACAGCACTACAGCGGCTGCACTTTCCTGAGTTTGCAGCACTGGGACAGCATCATGGCTTGAGATAGTTCCTCTTTTCTGGTACTTCTCCCTAGTAAATATTTTCACCTGTTTTAGGAGAGATTGGAGAGATGCCTTTAAGTGCTAATCCCCCCCCCCCGAGTGTCAAGGGTTCAGCCTACACTCGAGTAGGACCCTGGCAGAGACACATGCCCAACTGGCATGTTCTCTCCCTCCTGGTCTTTCGTTTGGGAGCTTCAAAAGCTTTCTTCAGCCCGAACATCACAGCGACTGATGCCAACCAACACTGGCACACTTAGGGATCTGCAGAGTTTGCACATCTCGTGTGACAGAACTCAGCATTTTGGCTAATCTACTTTATTTACATATAAACACACACAGAGCACTGCAACATGGCTCCCCCTCTCTCTAGCATCAGACAGCAAAAAGAGAGAGAGAACAAAGGACAACAGTCCCACTTCACGGAACACAGTAACACAAACATCTTGTCTTCGTCACTTCCCACTCTGTGGAGTCAAAACATATACCGTCATGTGAAAGACAACAATCCCATGACTGCAATCACGGAGCAGGAATTCTAACACCGAGTTCCCCAGAGAGAGTGGAGGAGTATCCAACCCCCCCCCCCCACACACCTCATGCTGAATCAGCTTCTCTGCTGTGGCGGCTGGGCTTTCCCTGAGGGAGAGGGAAGGAGAAAGCAGCACCTGGATGAGTTCTGGAAGACAGTGGGATCTGACAGAATGATCTAATAAGACAAGCAGCCGCTGCAGGCAAGAAGGGAAAGGGGAGGAGAGTCGAACCACTGACCAGACTTCCATACCCTCCAACATTCCTCAGATGAAAACAGGGACATTTCTAACTCCCCCAAACTGATGCTCCTCAACCTTCCATTGTCCCCGGCCTGAAAAGCATTTCCTATCAGAAGATAGGAATTGCACCAATGGGACACGGCACACACATCATCTGCCGCCTTCAGAAAATCCCGATTTCATTTTATTTTTTGGTAGATTTACAAAAAGAAAAACACAGATCAATAAATAAATTTTAGGAAGGGGCAAGATTAGACAAAGATGCACAAAGCTTTTTTTTTAACAATTATAATAAAAAATCAGTACTCCTTTCACTCCTCTCTGGGCAGAGGAGGAATGGTGGAGACCACCTCCCCAGCCTGACCTTTCCAGAGAAGGAAGGAGACAGTTCAGAATTACAACAGGGGTTTAAGGGAGGTCACATCTCAGAGGGAGAAGAGGGGGAAAGCTGGGAAGTAATGGGAGAGGAGGAGGAAGAAGCACCAGAGGAGAGACAGCTGACAGACTCAGTGTCTTTAGAAAGGAATGCAGACCCCCCTCTCCCAGAACCCGGCAGGCGTTGAAAGTAGGAGAGCAGAGAGCTCAGAGGCAGAAAGCACTTTCCAGCACCCGTTGCGATGACTCATGAGAAGAAGAAGAGGAGTTTGGATTTGATATCCCGCTTTATCATTACCCTAAGGAGTCTCAAAGCAGCTAACTTTTTCTTTTCCCTTCCTCCCCCACAATAAACACTCTGTGCGGTGAGTGAGGCTGAGAGACTTCAAAGAAGTGTGACTGGCCCAAGGTCACCCAGCAGCTGCATGTGGAGGAGCGGAGACGCGAACCCGGTTCCCCAGATTACGAGACTACTGCTCTTAACCACTACACCACACTGGCTCTTAATAGGATTTAGATCTATTAATCTAACTGATTGATTTATGAGGGAGGATGTGCGTGTAGTGTAGTGTAGTGTAGTGTGGTGTAGTGGTTAAGAGCGGTAGTCTCATAATCTGGAGAACCGGGTTCGCGTCTCCGCTCCTCCACATGCAGCCCCACTCACCTCACAGAGTGTTTGTTGTGGGGGAGGAAGGGAAAGGAGAATGTTAGCCGCTTTGAGACTCCTTAAAGGGAGTGAAAGGCGGGATATCAAATCCAAACTCTTCTTCTCAGCAGCTCTTTCCAATATTTTGAATTGCTATGGTTTTTCTGAATTGTATTTTTTTAAAATCATTTTTATTAATTTTCCAGTAAGAAACATCCAATCAACATATCCAATCATAATCCAATTAAAACAAAAAACCAAAATAAAAAAGACCAATTTATATTCCAAATTGTAATTATTGATTTTTCAGGGCTGGACCTCTGAAGCATATCCCCAAATCTCAGTCCTGCCTCTCCTCATTGTTTTCATATTTTCCACATACCGATTTTAACGCTTTAAAGTTCTCCGTCCCTGGCTCTACGATTCTCAATCATGTAAGAAATCATTTATCCTTTCGTCGGTCAAATACAGCTGTCTGTGTGTGTGTGTGTGTGTGTGTGTGTGTGCATGTATATATATTTCCAACTGTCTCTTTGCCAGTGCAGCTTCCCCTGACTCCATTCCAGTCCGGGCTGTTGTCCAAGTCTGTTGTCTGAAGTTTAATGACACAGCAACTCCTGAGTCGTTAATCCTTCCAATCCAGGCTGTTATCCAAACCTTCCTTTTGAGATTTAATGACACAGTACTTTCTGAATTGTATTAATGAATTTATTGTTTGCTTAAGTTATATACTGCATTTGGTATTACAGTCGTACTTTGTATTACAGTCGTACTTTGGTTCTTGAATGCCTTGGTACTTGTACGTATTGGCTCCTGAATGCTGAAAACCTGGAAGGAAGGGTTCTGGTTTTCAAACGTTTTTTGGAACCCGAACGTCTGACGTGGCTTCCGCAGCTTCTGACTGAGTGCAGGAAGCTCCTGCAGCCAATCGGAAGTCACGCCTTGGTTTTTGAACATTTTCAGAAGTCGAACGGACTTTTGGAATGGATTATGTTCGAGAACTAAGGTATGACTATATAGTGCTTACGACGCTGCCTTTCCTAATGCTCCTGTGAGTACAGGGAGCCGCTTTGAGCACAAAATTTGTTGCTGGAAAAGCAAAACAAATCAAAATCACGCTGGTGTTTCCCCAGCAACTAGGGAACATTGTCTCAGAACTATCTTCATTTCAAAGTAGGTAATGTCCTTTTTATAAGTTACAAAGACCTATTCAGGCTTTGATATTTTTATTGCTTCTCTGCATTGTTTTAATTATCTGCTCTTTTATTATATTGCAATATTTCTTTTCTTTCATTTCATTCTGTTTGTTCTTCGTGGCCTTTATGGTTGCATTGCCAAGAAAGGTGGGGGTGTTTTTGATTTCATTTTTTCGAAAGCAAATAATAATATTTTTTTTTCAAAAGCAGTGGGTTATAGGGAAAGGGCATATGGTAGGATTTCTCTCCTGCCTTGGTTATTTGCTGTTGTTCGAAACTCAGGTAGTGAAAGGAATGGCTGCATATCATTAACCCCATTATTTTTTCAGCTAATCAAAATGGCACCACATCATTACCATTCTGGAGCATCACAGTAGAAAAACTAAGGCAGCATGAGAATCGGAGTTAGGCAAAGAGCAAGGAGATTTAGAGGGAGCCATTTTTAAAATTATTATTTATTTAACGTATTTATATTGGCACTCAAGGCAGCTTAACAACATTAAAATGTGCTGTTACAAAATGCAAAGCAATAAAAATGAAGTGCGTTTAAAACAATAGCTAAAATACATTCAAAACATTTTAAACCATCATTAATGTATAGTTTGCTCTGGCAGCAGCCCAGTGGTCAGCACCTTAGCTTGTCTGAATCAAAGGTTAAAAGGTAAAGGACCCCTGGATGGTTAAGTCCAGTCAAAGGCGACCATGGAGTTTTGGTGCTCATGTCGCTTTCAGGACAATGGAGCCGGCATTTGTCCACAGACAGCTTTCTGGGTCATGTGGCCAGCATGACTAAATCTCTTCTGGTGTAACAGGACACCATGACAGAAACCAGAGCGCATGGAAACACCATTTACCTTCCCACCACAGTGGTACCTATTTATTGTGATAGGAATTTTATGGTATTAGATATATGGTAATGTTCATAACTGCACAACATTATCTACTTGCACTGGCATGCTTTCGAACTGTTAGGTTGGCAGGAGCTGGGACAGAGCAATGGGAGCTCACCCCATTGTGGGGATTTGAACCGCCAACCTTCTGATCGGCAAGCCCAAGAGGCTCAGTGGTTTAGACCACAGCGCCACCTGCTCATCAGCATCTACACCTTAGCCTGTCTGAATAGGAAGGTCTTAGCCTGCTGGCGGAAGGATACCTAAGAGGGAGCCAATCTAACCTCTCTTAGGAGGGAATTCCACAATGTGGGAACAGCCACAGAAAGGGCTTGCTCTTGTGTCATTGCCAATGGTGCCTGTGATCATAGAAGCATAGAATGGTAGACTTGGAAGGGAGCCTGAGGGCTCTCTAGTCCAACCCCCAGCAGTGGAGAAATCTCAACTCAAGCATCCATGTTGATGAGACTGAGAAGAGGTGCTCACTCAAGGATCTTAACACCTGGGCAGGTTTGTATGCAGATGTTGGCTGGGTACACACTCCCATTTACTCTTTATCCAAAGCATGCTGTTTTCGGAAGTGGGGTATCTGCAGGGTTAGTCACAATCCATACCTTTCCTGTCTCCATCCCATCATTTCATATGAAACGCTGCATTTTGATGCACCCCCCCAAACCAGTTTCAATCCACATAGATAAAAGAACGACCCAGCTATGTTTTTAGCTGGTAATGTGTACCCAGCCAATGATTCAGCAGAGATCAAGAGGGTTTTGTTTTTTGTGTGTTTTGTTTTAGGTAATATAATCAGCCTCAAGAAAAACACATGGCTTTGGCACCCCTCCCCCAATTTATCCATGTGCAATATTTGATAGGGACGCGGGTGGCGCCGTGGGTTAAACCACTGAGCCTCTTGGGTTTGCCGATCAAAAGGTCAGCGGTTCGAATCCCGGCGATGGGGTGAGCTCCTGTTGCTCGGTCCCTGCTCCTGCCAACCTAGCAATTCAAAAGCACATCAAAGTGCAAGTAGATAAATAGGTATCGCTCCGGTGGGAAGGTAAACGGTGTTTCCGTGCGCTGCTCTGGTCCGTCAGCAGCGCCTTAGTCATGCTGGCCACATGACCCGGTCAGTCAATAAAGCGAGATGAGCGCCGAAACCCCAGAGTCAGTCACAACTTGACCTAATGGTCAGGGGCCCCTTTACCTTACCTTTAATATTTGATATGTTTAACCCAATTTAGGTGTAGCAATTTATATTATTTAACCTGTAACTGAAAGGTTTGTATCTGATGAAAGGTCACTTTCAAAGTCCAAACTGATCAAAAATGATCTGCGCTCTTCTGTGTCGCAAGAACGCACAGTCGGATCAGCACTGATTTCAGTTGAATGTAAGGTTGGGAGTGTTCACATTACCATGAGTCAACACTGGGCTTTGCTTCCGAGGAGACTTGAAAAAGTTGGTGTTATTAAATAGGCTAATTGAGAATTGACTCTTAAAAGATTAATCACTATACCATTATTTATCAGCAAACTAGCTCTCACCAATTCACCATATGTCCCTCCTACCCTGACAGTATACAGTACGGTTCTTGGTTGTTGTTTTTTAGATGGGCAGGGGAGTTGTGCTATTTTGGCTTCTTTTGCTGTTTCTGTTTACATAAGAGCATCACATATGGAGGTAGCAGATTGTTCCTTTTCCTTTATGACTTGTATTCATCATGTATTTACAATGTAGTAATCATTAAGTAATATTCTCCACTCTAGTTGCAATAAAAATTGACCACAACGAACGTATCATGATGCATTTGTCCACACTTCCATGGCAGCTTCATGTTTAAAAGCCAGTGAAATTTTCTACTTGGTTTTCTTTGATGCTTTCAAGCAGCCCAAAACATCTCTCTTGCCCAGGGCCCCCCAAACCTCATGGCTACCACTGGGATTGTGTATACCTTCTATCACTTGTTCCCCCCTTCCATTTGACAGCCCTTGAGATCTTTGAAGATGGCTATCCTCCCTCCCTCTCAGTCTCCTCTTTTCCAGGCTAAACATACCCAGCTCCCTCAACTGTTCCTCATAAGGCTTGGATTCCAGACCCTTGATCATCTTGGTTGCCCTGCTCTGCACACATTCCAGCTTGTCAGCATCCTTCTTAAATTGTGGTGCCCAGAATTGGACACAGTATTCCAGGTGTGGTTTGACCAAGGCAGAACAGAGTGGGACTATGACTTCCCATGATCTGAACACTATACTTCTGTTGGTGCAGCCTAGAATAGCATTAGCTTTCCTCCCCCTGTTCCATCACACTGTTGAATCATGCTAAGGTTGTGGTCCACCAAGACCCCTAGAACCTTTTTGCATGTACTACTGGCAAGCCAGATGTCCCCCATCTTATATTTGAGCAGCTGGTTCTTCCTGCCTAAGTGCTGAAGCTTACATTTGTCCCTGTCAAAATTCATTTTAACCTAGTTAAGGTTAGTTTTGATCTGTTAAGGTCATATTGAATCCCAATTCTGTCTTCTGTGGCATTAGCTATACTGGCTGCTGGGAATTGCAGGTAGGAAGAGGGGGCTATTGCCCTCATGCCCTACTTGTGGGCATCTCTGGGGCATCTAGTTGGTCCTGTGACAAACAGGATGCTGGACTAGATAAGTTTACTGATCCAGCTGGGCTCTTCTTATTACCTTATCCCTCCTCTTATCATCACCTTCCCCCAATGCCTTTTTATGCCATGCGACAAGACCACTAGTTAGCAGGCAGCTATAGGCAGCTGAAATTATTTCCCCAAGGAGGAAAAGTCTCCTATAATGAAAAGCCTGGTCAGGTAAATTTACAAGCCTTCTGCTCGGATGGGGGAATGGTAATAACAAGGTCAAGTAAACAAGAAATCGCAGCAGCATCACTTTGATAGCCAAGGAAGCCTCAGTAGCGTTTATTGCTAATTGCCTTTGGGGGTTTGTTTAATGGACTATGTGGTTTTGTCCCGATTAGTTCCATGTGGGGAGCTGTGCAAAATAACTCTGGTTTAGCTTTAATAAGGCCCTGTCTGTGCTATGCATTTCAAAGCAGCATCATACCACTTCCAACAGCCATGTCTCGGCCCAAAGAACCTGGAGAACTGCAGATTGTTAAGGGTGCTGAGAGTTGTTAGGAGACCCCTGTTCTCCAGCACCCTGGGCAAACTGCAGTTCCCGGGGCTCTTTGGGAGGTAAGCCATGATATGCATAGTGCAGGTGGGATGAAGGAAAGAAATGCATGGGGCATGGCTCTTACCAGTGCTATTTTTCTAGAAAAAGAGGTACCAGAACTCACCATGAACCATAGCTGTCAACCGTCCCTTATTTGGCGGGAAACTCCCTTATCCCAGCGCCGTGTCCCGCTGCTGTCCCTTATTGATGATGTCCCTTAAATTTCCCAGGTTTCAAAGGAAGCAGCTCCTCTCCCTCCCTCCCTCCCTGCGGACCAGGGAGGAGGGAGGCTCCAACTGTGTTGCTTGGCTTCCCGGCCCGCCCCCCTCCAGTCTCCTCTCACCAGCCTCGCCCCCCGGAAGCCCCTCCCCGCCGGGACTGGCAGGAGCCTCGGGCCCTTCCGCCGCCATCCTCCTCGTGGCCGCCGAACTGAGCATCTCTGCCTGGCGCCTCCCCTCCGCCCACCACTCCCACTAGGCAGTACTGCGGCTGCGCCGCCGAAGGACCCGGATGATATGGGCAGCCTGGCACGGCCTATGAATTGCTGAGGAGCCTTGAGAAGAGAGCGAGGGCAACCATAGAGAAAGCAGTTCAGGGAGAGGAGGAGGAGGCTGGTGTTCCAAGAGCTAACCATAGAGGGGGAAAGCGGAGGAAGGACCGCAAGCGCTTCTCCCATAGATTTGTAGTGGTAGACTAGCATAGATGGTCTGATCTGCGGGTTTACTTCGGGCGCTATTTCCCCCCCCTCCTCCCGCTCTGCCTGATGGAACGGAGAGCTGCAGATGGAGCACAAGAGAAAAGATACAGAACCGCAGTAGCATCTTCGTAGCTTGGACTTTGTTTGGCCTGAAAAGTGGATGCTGCTTGTAGTTATTTACCGTATTTTTTGCTCTATAAGACTCACTTTTTCCCTCCTAAACAGTAAGGGGAAATGTGTGTGCGTCTTATGGAGCGAATGCAGGCTGCACAGCTATCCCAGAAGCCAGAACAGCAAGAGGGATCGCTGCGCAGCGATCCCTCTTGTTCTGGCTTCTTCGATTCAGAATATTTTTTTTTCTTGTTTTCCTCCTCCAAAAACTAGGTGCGTCTTATGGTCTGGTTCGTCTTATAGAGCGAAAAATACGGTAATTGCAGTGTTTCATCAGCTGGTGTCTTAAGCAGCAACCTCTGGAAACGAAGGTCTAAAAACCGGCGCTGCTCTCCCAAATTATCTGGTCCCTTTTAACTTTGTATTTCAGCTGGTTGACTAAAATCCCTTATTTTGGCTGCTGATCCCTTATTTTCGAGGCTGCTGGTCCCTTATTTTCAAATCTGTAAGTTGACAGCTATGCCATGAACACATTCCTCGTTCTCTTAGAATGGCAATGGCGGCCACCCATCTGAGAGGTGCTGGAACTGAGTTCCAGACAGGAGCATCTTGCCCATAGAGGCAAGTGGTGTGGGGCGGCAGGGCGCCAAGTTCTGGAGGGCGCCAGGAAAGAGGCGGAGGCTGGACGCGGTGCCTCCTGGTATCAGCTCGCTGCCCTTGCCCGCCTCACTGAAGGAGCACCACGCCCGGAGCCCCCGTCTGCCATGGCCACTGCGGCATGGGCGCCAGGGAAGAGGCAGAGGCTGGGCACGGCAACCCTCGGCATCAGCTCGATGCCCTCGCCTGCCTCACTGAAACAGCAGCGCGCCCGGAGCCTCTGCCTCTTCCCCGCTGGAGGGGCCGCCCTCCAGCCACTGCCCGCCTCCTCCAGCCCCGCAAAGCTGCTGGCAGCGCCGTAAAAAGGTCGGTAACTCTGGGAAATGGGGGGGGGGGTTGCAGCACAGCGCTGGATATACTTAAGATGGCCCTGGTTCCAGAGAGTTCTGGCTGAGGAAAAAACCCCTTGACTATTACCGTGATGAAAAGGTTAGCTTGTTTTCACCTGCCCTGGCTCGCATTTCACTCAGTGCTCATCAGTGACAACATGTCACACTACATTTAGAAGAGGTGTCTCTTCTGCCAGCCACGGGACTCTATTTTGAAGGTATTTATCAAAGACTCTGGAATAACTTCTGTCAGCCAAGTTGTCCTTTATCCGTTTAGCACCTGGTTGGAGAATGCTGGCAGATAGCAAAGACGGGAGTTTCCTTTGAAGAACGACTCGTGGTTGCTTATCTTATCTCTGCCACCGTAGTGCTGGGTCCCAATTTAACTTCAAGCTTCTTCTCCCTTATAACCGGCTTCATTCCATTAACTCGTTCCTTTAACAATAAGCTATATATCCTGGGCCCAATTCTACTTTAATCCTTATAAGGGAGGGAGAATGACTATGAGCACCAGGGCTCATATCCCCACCCAGCCATGAAGCTCATTGGATAACCTCTTGGGCCAGTCTCTCAGCCTAACCTACCTCACCGGATCATTGCATTGCATTTTAAAAAAGGTGGGGGAGAATCATGTATGCCACCTTCAGGAAAAATGGGATTTAAATATGATGTTAAAGGTGGTGATAATGCTACACGACAATGCTACCTTCATTGTTGTTGATGATGATGGTTCCTTTAGCAATGTCCTGCTTGTATCTGAGATTAGATTAGATTTATTCAGTTTACGAGTTGCTTCACACAAAAGGAGACCTGCCGTGCTTAACAAGGGGTGTCTCAAAATATGCAATAAAGCCCCAGGAAAACAAAGCAGCTGCACTAGAAGTGTCCATCCATTAAAAAAAAACCCAACCCCGCAGCATAAAACAACCTCCCTACCCACAGAAGGATGAGCAGCACCAAAAAAATAAATGACTAAAAGCCATATCATTGGCTCCACTCAGATGCATTAGTTCCACTCAAATCCTAGCTGGTTAGTAATGCAAGGCTGGCCTACAACAAGTTACAAGGTTGCCATGAATGAGAGTTGTGCATGGTCCATCTGAATTAGAGATGGACTTATTAGTATGGTGGCACTGTGGTCTAAACCACTGAGCCTCTTGGGCTTGTAGATTGGAAGGTCGGTGGTTCGAATCCCCATGATAGGGTGAGCTCCTGTTGCTCTGGCCCAGCTCCTGCCAACCTAGCAGTTTGAAAGCACACCAGTGCAAGTAGATAAATAGGTACCACTGCGGTGGGAAGGTAAAAGGCATTTCCATGCACACTAGTGTTCCGTTGTGCCAGAAGCAGTTTAGTCCTGCTGGCCACATGACCTGGAAATCTGTCTGTGGACAAACGGTGGCTCCCTTGGCTTGAAAGCGAGATGAGCGCAGCAACCCCATAGTCACCTTTGACTGGACTTAACCGTCCAGGGGTCCTTTACCTTTTTACCTTCCCAGCCTGTGTACGCTTTGCATGTGCATTCAATTCCATTTCTGAAGTAGCCTGTGCTGTTTGCATTTTTTTTAAAGCTGCATGAAGTTGCTACCAGAGGTGGACTTTGGTCTGTTGAGTTTCAGCGGCACCTGTGTCAGAGCCCCCAGCCTCTTGCCTTCCGTTCTGCTCAATTCACTGACTACAACATAGTTGAAATGCTCAGCAGCATCCCCTAGGCTTGGTGCCCAGCGCGGTGGAAACACTCACACTGCCTTAAATCCACCTCTGATGATACCTTCATTTGGGCATACATATATACCTAATCATAGCATTATAGAGCTGGAAGGGACCACAAGGGTGATCTAGATTCCTGCAATACAGGAATCTTTTGTGGCTTGAAGCCATGACCCTAAGGCTAAGAGTCTCGTGTTCTACCAACTGAGAAAGGCATCAAAAAATTTGGAGGAGTATTGAAAGCATTGCTCCCATTTGCATGTTAGTTTGGGAGATGTGAAACTGCTCTCTCCATACTGCAAATCCCTGATCTGAATGCAAACTCTCCAGAAAGAACAATTGCCCATGGTTTTGTGCTACTTTGTTGGAGAGTGGGGAGTGGTGGAAGATCCTAAAGCTTTTCTCAGAACTCCCCCATAGCAGTGGCCTTCCAGATGTTGTTGGACTCCAAATCCCATCAGCCCCAGCCAAGTGGACCTGTAGCCAGGGATGATGGGGGCTGTAGTTCAGCGGCATCTGTGCTGCCGCAGTTTCCCCACACTTGGGGAACAGCTCAAAAGGCAGGTCAGCTTAGCCCTTGAGACAGCCTTGCATTTCACGAGACTAAATCTTCCACTGAAAATTAAAAACCCCTTAGTTTTTATTGATATTTCTTCTTATTTATTTAATCAAAACATATAGCACAATGACATATTGAAATAAATGTACAGTGGTACCTTGGGTTAAGAACTTAATTTGTTCTGGAGGTTCGTTCTTAACCTGAAACTGTTCTTAACCTGAAGCACCACTTTAGCTATGGGGCCTCCTGCTGCCGCCGCGCCGCTGGAGCACGATTTCTGTTCTCATCCTGAAGCAAAGTTCTTAACCCAAGGTACTATTTCTGGGTTAGCGGAGTCTGTAACCTGAAGTGTCTGTAACCTGAAGTACCACTGTAATGAGAAAACAATACAGTTACATGGAAATGAAAATTAACACTCACATACATAAGATATAAATTTGGGTCACCACACTCACAGTCTCTGGGAAAAGGAATAATCATCAATATTGCAGGATACCATAACTGAGAATATAAGACCTTGAGGACAATGTCCTGACAAAGCAAATCGTAAAGTCCCCTTTCAGTTGATTAGAATCCAGCTATATAAACAGTTATCCAGATAAGCACTTGAGTTTGGTCTTAATCAAATGTGATAAAGTTAATTGCATGTTACATCTTGGATGTGTCCTCCCCCCCCCCCCCCACGTCGCACGGAGCTGTTGATTAGAGTCTTGCGAATAATTTGCTATGGATCATTTGTTCAATTAACTTAGCTTCTCCTTCTGCCTCCATAAAGTGCATGGACTGATTGCGTCTTTCAGAGAAGCTGCTGGACAAATACCCGGCGATTGCTTTACACATTTTTTCCCACCCTCTGGAATTACGGCAGGCAGTTCACAATGAGATGCTCTCTGTTCAGCATTCAAGTCTAGATGTCCCATTGGTTACACTAGTTGTGGCGAGTTGACACAGGCGGCCAGTCTAATTAAGGATTTGCCTGTCCAAAGCCAGCATATGCCTTCCTAACTATAGATCTGGGTTGTGGGTGTTTTCTCTTGTATTTCAGTTAACAGTGGGGAACAGCTTTACTAAATGCTCATGATGCAGTTGAGCCAGGAATCACTCTTCCCCCAGATTAAAAAAATCAATGGCACACACATACACACACCACAGTAGAGCACTCCTAATTGGCAGCCATGTGTGTATGGCAGAGGAAACACACAGGGCAGTGATATAAGTAAAAAAACTGCTCCTTTCCCCTTATGGGGTACCCAAGAGCCCATATAGAGTCCTTTTGTAGGTTCTCTGTTGGTAGGAAAACATAACAGAGGCCAACCAGAGAATATTGAGAAGCAAAGCAGCTAGTAAGCCTGATCTTTATTGATCTGTTGCAACAGGGTGCTCCCCTCACACTCAGGAAAAGAGGAGGAACCCAGAACCAAGGTGTGCCTGCCCTTATATATACATTTTAAATTCCCTGCCCTGGAGCTCAAGACCACCCCTCCATACATCATACATACATCCTTGCCCTCCCGGTGTTCTCCTACATCTCTTCCTCAGCGGCAGCAGCAGTGTGGCAAGGTCGGGGCTCCCCTCTTTTTTCCTCCTTCCTCTTTCTCTCTCCTCCTTCTCCTTCTACTCTCCTCCTTCTTCCTGCATTGGCTCTGGTGTTTTCCTGGCCCTCCACAGTGGCTAGCACTCGAAGAGAGCAGGCCAGGGCCCAGAGGAAGGCTGCGTGACAGAGGAGACCACCACAGAAGAGAAGATATTACTTCCTTTTTTTAAAAAAATAACTTTTTTAAAAAAAACTTTTTTTCTCTCTTTAAAAAAAAAAGTGTCCCCGGATTCTTTGAAAAAAATCTGGTAACTGGCGGGAACTGACAGAAGACATGTTGGTAAAGAAGTCCAAGGTAAATGGGAAGCTCATTGCTTGTTGTTGTTTAGTCGTTTAGTCATGTCTGACTCTTCGTGACCCCATGGACCAGAGCACGCCAGGCATTCCTGTCTTCCACTGCCTCCCCCAGTTTGGTCAAACTCATGCTGGTAGCTTCGAGAACACTGTCCAACCATTTCATCCTCTGTCGTCCCCTTCTCCTTGTGCTCTCCATCTTTCCCAACATCAGGGTCTTTTCCAGGGAGTCTTCTCATGAGGTGGCCAAAGTATTGGAGCCTCAGCTTCAGGATCTGTCCTTCCAGTGAGCACTCAGGGCTGATTTCCTTAAGAATCATTGCTAGACATAGGTAAAATGACAAGCGCAACAGCTGTTTGTCAAGAATTCTCCCTGCGGCTGTTTTGGATGAAAAGCTTCCAGAGAGACAAAAACTCCCAAGTTAACAGGAATTCAGTTGTCTTCTTATCACGGTGGGAGACAGGTCCTTCAGCAAGACCAGTGTGTGTTTTTTTCTGGGGGTACTCAATGGTACTCTGTACCATCAACTTTTTTTTTTAGTGTTAAAAGTGTGTCACTTACTGTAACAACTTCATGGTGTGTAATGGCACCTTTTTTCCTATGAAAAAGAAAAAGCACTGAGCAAGACTAATAAAGAAGGGGTTTTTTGTTTTGTTTTTGGTGGGTAGCAGCAACAGCTTGAAGAGCTGATAGCCGCAGTTTAAAGAAGTGAGGCGATAAGCTTCTATAATGGGTTTCACTCTTGCTTAAACGCAGGCAGATTTGCTCGAGGGATTTCTGTGAGTGACGGAGAAGATTCCTTTCTGCAAACGCCTAGGCTTTGGACACACAACACAATAAAATGCTTCCACATGCTCCCTCAAGCAGACAAAAGGAAATGTTGCCTCTGACAACGGATGAAGGAGACAATATTTTTAGGTGGAAAGAAGACCTGCTTGCCTGGCGATGATGCATCACTTTTGTCTCGTTTCTGTAGGCAGCAGAGGAAGAATTTGGCCTATTGTGTATCATTTCAATACTGCAGAACCAACACCTTCTTTTTAAATAAGGAAATAAAGGGCTAGGCTCTGAAAGGACGCAGCAAGAGAAATAAAACCAGCTCTTCAGATATTATTGTGATTGCTATCCTAGAGTTTTCCAGATGCTTTAGATTAAGAACAGAGAAAAATAACAGTAATATTTTCTTTTCGTTTCCAAGGGCCAAGGCTACAAGAATGCCCCAGTTCCAAGCACAGGCAGGGCACAAAATCTCAGCTTTACATTTTTTTCGAAGCAAGTTTCTAGTCCTTAGGGTGGTGCCAGCATGCATGGAAGTACGGGGGCAACACCTAGTGAAACAGCAGAATGGCAAGGCAAATCGCTGAGTAAGACTTCTAGAGAGGCCTTAGTGTTCTTGAAGACATCTTCTCCCTTTCCCATGACTATCAGAACCAAGTTGCAGAATTCGGGTTCACTGTACAGGTTTCTTTTATTGCTGTTTCCTTCTTCTTAAATAAATAGTAGACTACTTGTATCAGAGTTTGGGGAAACTGTAGCCCTCAGATATTGTTGGATTCCAAATGCCACCAACCCCAGACAGCATGGTCAATCGTCAGAGATGGTGAGAATTCAACATTGTGCTGTTACAAAGGTTCGGTCAGCACAAGTTTTCTGCTTGTTCGACAGAATGATCCACTCTGTAGTATTTGGGTGGAGGGTGGTATAGAAACTAAATACAGTGGCCCGCAAGACGAATGCCTCGCAAGACGGAAAACCCGCTAGACGAAAGGGTTTTCCGTTTTCAGAGGTGCTTCGCAGGACGAATTTCTCTATGGGCTTGCTTTGCAAGACGAAAATGTCTTGCGATTCTTGAGGGTTTTTTCCGCTCCCCACCCCCTTTTTCTAAGGCACTAAGCTGCTAATAGCCTTTTAGCAGCTAATCCGCTAATCCCTTAAGCCTTTAATAGCCGCTAATAGCCGCTAAACCGCTAATAGCGCTAATCCGCTAATAGGGTTGCTTCGCAAGACAAAAAAACCGCTAGACGAAGAGACTCGCGGAACGGATTAATTTCGTCTTGCGAGGCACCACTGTAATAATAATTAGATTAACACAGAAAGGAGCTGATTCCATGTGTCGTGGCTGAATGATGGCTCCCTTCAGTATTAGCAGCAGCCAAAGGAAGCCGCTGCTTCCACCTCTGGGAAGAAGAAGAAGAAGAAGAAGAAGAAGAAGAAGAAGAAGAAGAAGAAGAATGCATTTTGGCCTCAAAGAGAAGCAAGTTTAATGCAGCCCAGAGGGGTGACCCCAGAGTTCACTTGCACTTTTCTTTCTCACAATCCAGGATCACCAATCTTTTTGGGTCAGCGGGAACATCTGGAATTTTGACAAAGTGCCATGGGCACCACTCACAAACTGGCTGCCATGGTGGTGTGGCATAACACAAAATGGCTGCTGCATGTGAAAATCAGGGACACAAAATGGTGCTAGCCCACCAACTGCTTCATTAGGGGGAGATACTGCAGATATTAATATTGCTTAGCTTAAAGCAATTGGATGCATAAAAACAGATTCCTTTTGAAATAAAAGTTGTTCAGACCCATAAATATGATTCAGAGCTTTACCACCCAGAACTTCCAAACAGGTACAAAAACAAATCAATGATACATCCAAATAGTTCCATCCAAATAGCATATGCTTGTCCAAGCTTAGGCTCAGCATCTTAGAAATATAATATAATTCCAAACAGACCTAAAATCAAAGGTCTCTCTCTCCTTACAGCCTCTATTAGTCTGGAGAGACTCATTTGCACATTCTTCTCCCACTGTGATTGGGAACAAAAGACAAACGGCAGCTCCCTTCAAAATGTCTATTTGCAACTGAATACCTCTATCAAGTGATCTAAGGTTAAACACTCATGTGTAAAAGCAGAGTACAGCAACAGTTTATTATTAACCCAGCTAGAAGCTTGGAGAGCTCTTTCTAGCTTTAGTATTCCCCAACGGAATTTTCCAACGTTAAACATTTCAGCAATATACATACAGGCATTCTCCATTTCAGTGCACAATTAAACAATTATACTTAACGGGGGAAAGGCACACATATGAGCTGCCAGTGGGCTTGCTTATGGAAGGAATTCACTTGCACTTCTCCTTTGTTCAGAACAGATGGGAGGATGGGTATCTAAACGTGGCATCCAATGAAATGTGGGCATGTTTAAAGGTGATAATAATAATAATAATAATAATAATAATAAGGCTGAACCAGTGCAAACTTTAACTGAGCAGGAGAGCACACAGACTTTTTAGGTGATATTTACGGAGACCTTTTATGGGCACCGCACCGTAGGAGGTACTGGCAGGCACACTGGTGCCCATGGGACTAGATTGGAGGCAACTGCTCATCTGTCACTAGTCCTCGCTGACTGAACTTTATCCGCATACTATAGCCTTCGCCAAGCTGCTACCCTCCAGGACTTGTTGGACTACAACTCCCATCATGCTGTGCTGACGGGCTAATGGGAGTTGGAGTCCAAAACATCTGGAGGGCAATCAATTGGCAAAGACTGCTTTATCCCTAACTATCTTTAGTACCCAGCTCTGCTACGATAGATGATCCATATTAAATCCGATTAGCATTCGGAGCAGAACACAGATGGTGATTGAGATGGGGGAGCAGAGAGGGAGAGAGGCCATTAGGGGGAAGGGAAGGGACACAAGAAAGCCCATAAGTTTAAATCACCAGGAGTGAATTAAACTTTCAATTATTATGCCCAGCAAGGAGAAAAAAGGAGCACTTGGTTTTAATAACCCATCTAAACAGCAGCAGCAACACCACATTGCAAAACTTTAGTTACACGCAACCTGGGATTCCGAAGGCGCAACGGTCAGCTTTATTTCATACACCTTACAGCTTTGATGGATTGACTAGATAGCTGGTAAGCGAAACCATCCATCTTGGAAGCAGCCTAGTAAATGAAGAAAAGGGGTGGGGAGCAAACTGTATTCTTCCCAGTGCAGAGTCGCTCTGGGCTTTCTGTGAAACTGCACCGTCATTGTCTTTACCTCATCAATCAAGCCAAGCAGGCCTTGCCAATGGCTGCTGTGAGCACACCTGAGCTCGGAAGCTGGGAAAACTTTTTCTGGTTCAGGAACTTGCCTGGCCAATTGTCATGAAGCCTGGTGTCCCTGTTCGATGACCCTAGCTGCCAAGAAAGTGCCTCCATAGGGCTGCAGCCTTGAATGCTTTTCATTAGCATATTAAAAGCATTCAAAGTAATGCTATGCAGCAGAGTGCTATCAGTGCATGTGTCACATTATAGAGAATGAGAGGGCAGTCCCTGCCCTGAGGAACTTACAGAGGGAAAGGAGGAGGGAGATGATTAAACAGCGTTGCCATTTTTCAAAAAGTGAAATCCGTCCAGATTTTCCCAGACTTATTTTTTGCTTCCGACTACAGTCTTCCGGGTATGTCAGGGAAATTCTGGACGTATGGCAACCCTAAAATAGGGAGGAAATGTTACTGTATTTTTTGCTCTATAAGACGCACCAGACCACAAGACGCACCTAGTTTTTGGAGGAGGAAAACAAGAAAAAAAATATTCTGAATTTCAGAAGCCAGAACAGCAAGAGGGATCGCTGCGCAGTGAAAGCAGCAATCCCTCTTGCTGTTCTGGCTTCTGGGATAGCTGCAGAGCCTGCATTCGCTCCATAAGACGCACACACATTTCCCCTTACTTTTTAGGAGGGAAAAAGTGAGTCTTATAGAGCAAAAAATACGGTATTTTGATTGTACATACTTAGACCTGGTGTCAGGCTGAGTTGCAACTCTTCATAGAAACGGAGGGTTGTGTGATTACCCGCTCACTGTCTTGGCTTCCTCTTTAGCTGCATGCAACCTCTCCAGCCGGCACAAGCCAAGACAGCGAGTGGGATGGACAGCCATAGCCATAGCCGCAGCCTCTCCCTGCCGGAGGGGCTGCGCACGGCTATCCCTGAAGCCTTCTGAGCGCAGCGCAAGTTCCCACTGCGCTCCTCAGGCTTCGGGTTCCTTTTGCTGAAGCCAGGAGAGCAAGACTCTCCTGGCTTCAGCGAAAGGAACCTGAAGCCTCCAGAATGCAGTGGGAACTTGCGCTGCACTCCGGAGGCTTCGCGTTGCTTTCGCTGAAGCCTGGAGAGTGAGAGGGGTCGGTGTGCACCAACGCCTCTCGCTCTCCAGGCTTCAGTGAAAGCAACGTGAAGCCTCCGGAGCGCGGAGGGAGCGCTCCCTCTGCGCTTTGGAGGCTTCGCATTGCTATCTCTGAAGCCAAGGAGCCTGCATTCGCTCCATAGGACGCACACACATTTCCCCTTAATTTTTGGAGGGGAAAAAGTGCGTCCTATAGAGCGAAAATTTTTGTTATGTTTCTAATTATGCAGTGTTTTTCATGATGTAAGTCACCATGAACATGGTTTGAACTATGGAAAGGCAGCATGCAAATAAGAAGATGTATGTATGTATGCATGTAGTTCAACTTGCTCCCTGGCTACTCTAGAAGATGCCTTTAGCAATTAATTACTTCGCTTTTATGCTAAGTGCTTGTGGTTTTGCACACAATGTGATGAGTAAGTAAGTACACCAGAGTCATTTAGCAACTTTAATTGGTTCCTGGGTAAAGGTTTCTGTTGTTTAATAGCACCACATCTGTTCTGTACAGTTCATTAAAGCAATTCTAAGATGCAGTGGACCTTGCCACACCTTTGCCGTTGTTTAACCCATTTACCAGCATTTGTAAATGAATCTGCGTCAGGGCTTTTGTGGCTAAATACGCTTCAGTTTATTAGAGAAGCATAGGGCATGATCTGGCCAAAGCTAAGCACTTCTGAGTCCTATTAATTTCAGTGGTAGCTGAAGCACACGCCTCACTCTCCTGTTGAAAACGACGACACTAACCAAGCAATCCTAAGCCCCAATGTTGATGGCTGGGTGAGGAAGGGGGACAAGTTAGGGTGGTGCGCAGTCATCCCTCCTCTGGTCTCTGTCAGCAAAGAGGAGTGATGTTGAGGCAGCGCTTCTGCAACAGAGGTTCCCAGTCCCCCCCAGGTGAGTGGCACTTCTTCACACAATGCATTGTTAAATTGTGGGATTTGCTCCGACAAGATGAAGTGATGGCAACCAACTTGGATGGCTTAAAAAAAAAGAGAGAGAGAGAGAGAGCATTAGGCAAATTTATGGACGATAGAGATACCAGTGGCTACCAACTGCAATAATAATAATAATAATAATAATAATAATAATAATAATAATAATAATAATAATAATTTATTTATACCCCGCCCATCTGGCTGGGCTTCCCCAGCCACTCTGGGTGGCTTCCAGCAAAATATTAAAATACAGTAATGCATCAAACATTCAAAGTTTCCCTAAACAGGGCTGCCTTCAGATGTCTTCTAAAAGTCTGGTAGTTGTTTTTCTCTTTGACATCTGGTGGGAGGGCGTTCCACAGGGCAGGCGCCATTACCGAGAAGGCCCTCTGCCTAGTTCCCTGTAACTTGGCTTCTCGCAGCGAGGGAACCGCCAGAAGGCCCTCGGCGCTGGACCTCAGTGTCCGGGTAGAATGATGGCTCTGCTCTGCCTCCACTGTCTGAGTCGATATACAGTGGTACCTCTGGTTACAAACTTAATTCGTTCCAGGGGTCCGTTCTTAACCTGAAACCATTCTTAACCTGAGGTGCCATTTTAGCTAATGGGGCCTCCCGATGCCGGTGCGTGATTTCTGTTCTCATCTTGAGGTAAAGTTTTTAACCTGAGGTGCTACTTCTGGGTTAGCAGAGTCTGTAACCCAAAGTGTTTGTAACCCGAGGTGTTTGTAACCCAAAGTACCACCGTGCTATTGAATGTCAGCTGCAGGGAATCCAAAATGGAGAGAGTGATGTCCTCTCTTCCCACCCCCTCAGGCTAACTTTGATGGGTGGGCAGGACAACCCACCTGCCTTTGTTATGTCTTCGCAGCAGACCCATCACCATCTCCTGATGTGTGGCATCAACTGTGTGTGGCCAGTGGGTATGTATTTGGGGAAATGGCTTTGTGGGCCAAATGTGGTCTGCAGCCAGGAGGCTCCCGACCCCTGGGCTATAGGAGGCCACATAAATCCTTCTCTGCAGTTGGCAGAGGCAGCTCATGGTCAGAACCCTCCCTGATGGGAAGCTCCACTTCAAGCTCCAGCAGGGTTGGAAAGGGGGTGTCGGAAGCAGCCCCCCTATTCACCTGATCCCCCAACTATCCTGAAACTGGCTGGAAATCTGCACCAGCCCTGGAGCTGCCATAGTTAATTCCCTCCTCCCCAACTGCAGGCCATGGGAGGGAAATTAAGAAATACTTGTCTATGGCAGGGTGAGGAACAAGCGACCACCACCATCTTCTGCCTGGCTGTTATCAGCCATTCATGCTTGGGAATTAGTGGTTTCTTTGCCAAGGAACCCCTCCCTGCATGTGATTTTTCTTTTAAAAGTGCATAATTCAGGCTAATAATAATAATAATAATATAGTAATTTATTATTTAATAAATTATTAAATAAGTGTGCCCATGGGTGCCTCTTCCCCTCAGTGGCGTAGCATGGGTTGCCAGCACCTAGGGCAGCGTGGAGGGGGGATAGCAGGGAGGGAAGCAGCTGGAGTCTGCATGTGCATTCAACTGCCTAATGGCGTCCGCATCACCCAGGAGATTGCAGCTGCAGAGATAAGAAAAGAAGAGTTGTACCGTTGTCTGGAGAGCTCACTTCCTGGTTTGCATGGAGAAGCCCAGTGGCAGAAGTGCACAGCTGTATTGAGACAGCAGCGGGTGTTGAAAGTTTGCGCTCCCTTACAATTTTGTGCCTGGGGCAACTGCCCCTTTGTCATCGTCATCGTCCCCCCATGTTACACCACTGCTTCCCTCCTCCTCCTTTGTCCTAAGATGAGTTGTGCATTTTCAAGGCTATGACTTGTATTTTTCTCCATCTCATGTGAGTGAATAACGACCATTTCCCAGACTTCCATGAGATTTTAGTAGAAAAGTTAAGTTGGGTTGTTGAAGACTTTTATGATTATAGATCATATTGTTGATGTGCTTTATTCTTAAAAAATGTGGTTTGTTCTATTGATTACCCGAGATGTTGTATTATCTAGACTCCTTTGGAGCCCAGGGGGGAAAAGATGTCAATGCAACTCTTAAAAAAGAAATGAATTGTCTCTGAGATCACACAGCAGCTGTGCTTGCTTTTGCTTTTTCACTGGGAATCTTGAACTTAAAAAGAACAAATAACTTTTCTCGCCGCCGTGCCTAAATGCTGAATAATGTTGTCCATGGTTAGCTTGGTCTTGCGTCTGACCCACATGTAAGTGAAGTTGAAAGTGTGTGTGTGTGTGAGAGAGAGAGAGAGAGAGAAAGCGAGAGAGAGAGAGAGAGAGAGAGAGAGAGCGCCAGAGGTGAGATGAACAGCAGCAGCTTAATTTCCTTTGAGAGATGGGTTTTCAGCAGCAGAATTTCATATACACTGGGTTTGGAGATGGGGAAAAAAAGAAGAGAGGGGAAAGAAAGCATTGTTAATTACATTACCCAGAAATCAATGTTGTTCTTTGAAGGTGCACATGAAAGAGTAGACAAAAGAGCTGAAACAATGGCACTGTTTAATTAAAAACAATCGTGGTGGGCTATCTCGGTGACAAAACGATTGCATTGGTGCTTGAGAAGCGAAGCTGCTGTGCTCAAGAGGCCTTCCTCCGGAACTTCTCATGGAAACAACCCGGGAGGCATTGAAAGCAGGGGTTGTCAACTGTTGTAAATAAAAATATGCCCTTTTCCCTTATGGGGTATCCAAGAGCCCATATAGAGTCCTTACATAGGTTCCCTATTGGTAGGAGAAAATAACAGAGGCCAACCAGAGAATATTGAGAAGCAAAGCAGCTAGTAAGCTTGATCTTTATTGATCTGTTGGAACAGGGTGCTCCTCTCACGCGCAGGAAAGGAGGAGGACCCAGAAAAATGGCGTGCAAGGGCTTATAAAGACTTTTGAAAATCCCATTCTGTAGATCAAAACCACCCCCAGAAACATGCATACATTACAGAAGGGGTGTAACCTAAGACCACCCCTCAGATACATGCATACATCACAGGAATTTAAATGTTGTTTTTCTCCTCTCACAGTTTATCTCCTGTCTGGCAAGTTACTTGATTGGATTTGCCTGGGGTGCCTGGCCATTCTTTTGTAGTGTTAAAATACTTATTTCCTGGGCCAGGTCACACCTTATTCAAACAGACATATCTTGTGAGGAAAGAGACAATGGGGAGGCTTTTCCAGTTTAACCTCCAGAGAAAGGATTTGGTCAGTTTAAGAATCAAAATGGTTCCAGGTTGGTCTTCCTGTGTTGATCTATGTATGTGCAGTTATGAACATTACCATCTATCTAATACCATAAAATTCCTATCACACAACCTGGTCCCTACCACCCACTAGTGGGCATTTCAGGATTCTAGGTGGGCGGTAGGGGGTTCTACAGCAAACACTGAATCCTCCTTCTATCAAGCACTGGTGGGTGGTAAGGAAATTTTACCATCAAGACAGATGCACTAGTGGGCGGTAGATATAAAAAGGTTGACTACCCCTGATTTCAGTTGTTCCATTGTGGGGTCTTACTTGTCTGTTGCAAGTGTGGAGGAGCTGATCATAGAACTGAAGAGGTGGAGTGGACCGTGAGGATCGTGACGTCCAACCCCTGCAATGCAAGAACCTCAACTCAAGCATCCAGGACAGACGGCCACCCAGGTCTCTGCTCTCAAGGAGCCTACAATCTGAGACAGACCATGGAGAAGCTGCAGAACGAGGAAGGGAGAAACTAGGGGAGGGATGAAAAAATGAGGGCAAATGCCAGTAGATCAAGCGTGGGGAAGTTTTGGTCATCCAGATGCTGCTGACCTAGAACTCCTATGAGCCCTAGCTGGCATAGGCAATCATTAAAGATGATGGGAGCTGTGGTCCACAGGAAAAAAAAAGGCCATGCAAAATGTCTAATTTAATTCCAAACACCTATGCTACAAATCTTAAAAAATAGACAGCATCTTAAAAAGCAGAGACATCACTTTGCCAACAAAGGTCCGTATAGTTAAAGCTATGGTTTTCCCTGTAGTGATGTATGGAAGTGAGAGCTGGACCATAAAGAAGGCTGGTCGCCAAAGAATTGATGCTTTTGAATTATGGTGCTGGAGGAGACTCTTGAGAGTCCCATGGAATGCAAGAAGATCAAACCTCTCCATTCTTAAGGAAATCAGCCCTGAGTGCTCACTGGAAGGACAGATCCTGAAGCTGAGGCTCCAGTGCTTTGGCCACCTCATGAGAAGAGAAGACTCCCTGGAAAAGCCCCTGATGTTGGGAAAGATGGAGGGCACAAGGAGAAGGGGATGACAGAGGACGAGATGGTGGGACAGTGTTCTCGAAGCTACCAGCATGAGTTTGACCAAACTGCGGGAGGCAGTGGAAGACAGGAGTGCCTGGCGTGCTCTGGTCCATGGGGTCACGAAGAGTCGGACATGACTAAACAACAATGCTACAAATGTAAACCAGCTGCAAACCCATTTAGTTCTCCCAAGGAGGTATTCTGGAAACTAGTTCTGGAACTGAAATAGGGAAATCGAAATAATTTGCAACAGTGTCCGAAGCTTGACACCTCCCTGGGGTTGGTGATGGAGGAGGAAGACGGGAAGTCATGAGAAGTAAACCAGCTTCAGACCAGGAGACAGAATGGTGGTGCAGAGATGGCCCTGGTTTCCAGAGCGTTAAGCCAAGCCATGAATCCAGTTGCCTGTAAGAATAGAAGGGGCTGTAATAGCTTGGAAGAGAACGAGTTGCTCGAGTTAATTGTGCAATGCAAACATAACGGGCTAGACCGCAGGGAGAGACAAAAGGGATAAGTAGCCTTTATGATCTCATCAATTCATTTGCCATACTCTGGGCTTTATTAAGAAGTCAACATAACATGGCTAAAGAAACCCAGCATTTCTTACATGATAATCTAAAATTGCATCTAGGGGGCAACACAGTATTTTCTTCTTTGATTTGTCTCACTTATATGGATCTCTTTCTTTTTAAAAAAAGTGAATGAGGGGTATTTTGAAAAGCAGGGCTTATTTTGCATGATCCTTTACATACCTCTTGGCACAGTGATTGCCAAGCATACACCATCTTCAATCGCTAAATGCAGAATTGTGAGCCAGTGTGATGTACTGGTTAGAGTGCTGGATTCAGACCTGGGAGACCATGGTTCAAATCCCCATTAAGCCACTGGGTGACCTTAGGCCAGTCACTGTTGCTCGGTCTACCTCACAGGGTTGTTGTGTGTTGGTTTTTTGACTACGTGCCATTCTGTGCAGCTTCACACAGAGTCAATTAAATGTTGGCCAACAGCCAAGATGACTGAGCAGAGAGGAGTTATCTGCCTGGAGATATGGTACCCTGGAAACAGCTTTACCATTGGTTGAAGTCTCACACAGGCATGATGATTTAAGACCTTACTGACTGGAATGTGTTAGTTGGTCAGTGTGGTGTTCTGAGAGTCGCTTGGAGTTTGTTAAGAGAGAGCTAGTAAAGATCTGTGTATCTGTTCATGTATATAGTAACGTGTAGAGTCTGCTGTAAAAAAAAAACACCTCTAAGTAACCAAGTTACTAGTAGCAGCATCTGGTTCCTGCTTCGTCCATCCTGCCTGCAACTGATTGCTTTCTGGAACTCTGCGTATGCTCTGATGGTGCTGGAGCAGACTCTTGAGAGTCCCATTGACTGCAAGAAGATCAAACCTCTCCATTCTGAAGGAAATCAACTCTGGGTGCTCACTGGAAGGACAGATCCTGAAGCTGAGGCTCCAATACTTTGGCCACCTCATGAGAAGAGAAGACTCCCTGGAAAAGACCCTGATATTGGGAAAGATTGAGGGCACAAGGTGAAGGGGACGACAGAGGACAAGATGGTTGGACAGTGTTCTTGAAGCTACCAGCATGAGTTTGACCAAACTGCGGGAGGCAGTGGAAGACAGAAGTGCCTGGCGTGCTCTGGTCCATGGGGTCACGAAGTGTCGGACACGACTAAACGACTAAACAACAACGCCAAGGTCCTGCAACAGGTCAAAGTTGTGAAACACCAACATGAGATTAAAATGACGGAGTTGGGGGAAGCGTATATGCCCCGCTGATCTCCTTGGAGGAAAAGTGGAACTGTAGTAGTAATAATGGATAGCTCAGTTGGTTAGACCATGGTGCTGATAATGCCAAGGTTGTGGGTTCGATCCTCATATGGGACTGCTGCATATACCTGCATTGCAGGGGGTTGATCCTCAGGGTCCCTTCCAACTCTACAATTCTGTGATATCCCAGTCAAAACCTGAAATGGCAGACAGAGCTGTCTTCCATTGTCAACAGGGCTCAAGGCGATTTCCCCACCTTACTCCTGGCTTCAGTCACTTGTCTGACACAGAGGGTACAGAGAGAGCCCAAAAAGGGCACTGTGCAATGCTTCTGCAAATGTGAATTTAACTTCAAGATAAGGTCTCCTTCTTGAGAGGACTTTCCCAAAATATGTTACATGTAACCCCCAGGGGTACATCAAAGGGCACAGGCAGAGTTTTTATTTTACTTCCTCATAGTGACAGAAAACAATTCCAAGAAGAAGAGAAGAAGAAGAAGAAGAGTTTGGATTTGATATCCTGCTTTATCACTACCCAAAGGAGTCTCAAAGCGGCTAACATTCTCCTTTCCCTTCCTCCCCCACAACAAACACTCTGTGAGGTGAGTGGGGCTGAGAGACCTCAGAGAAGTGTGACTGGCCCAAGGTCACCCAGCAGCTGCATGTGGAGGAGCGGAGACGCGAACCTGGTTCACCAGATTACAAGTCTACCACTCTTAACCACTACACCACATAGACAAAAGACAAAAGAAGCATTATTAAAACGACCCCCAAATTATCTTTGCCTGAGAAGGGGTACACCAGTAAGACTAAACTCTCAAAGGGGTTATTGTAAATTTGGGAAATAGTGCTCTAGTGAAAGGGGGCAGGGAAACGGTTTGGAACTAGTTCTTGATTTTCCTTTGAGAGAGGTGTGCTTCCTAGGAGGGAACTGCCTGCACCAGCTGCATTTTTGGGGAAACAGGATAGAGCAGGGATGGGGAACACTGCAGATGTTGCTGGGCTCATCATACTTGACTGTTGGCCATGCTGGCTGGGGCTGATGGGAGCCAAACAGGCTCTGGAGGGCCACAGGAGGGATATGGGATTAGCTGTCTGCAGACAGGAATTCCTGCAATCATCGCACCCACCATAGGAGCCAAATCCTAGGAGCCGTGGGGCCCCCACAATAAAATATTTGAGGGGGCTGGGCCCCCCACAAAGTTGATGGGTATTCCCATTCAAATGGGGTGTCTGTGTGCACTGTGTCATATGATCGATTATGCAGGTTGGGGCATACCTGGACCCCCACAATATTTTCTTCAAGTTGGCACCCCTGGCACCCACTTGTAGACATTCACAGGCAGAGCAAGTGCCTTCACAGGCTTGGAGAAGGAAGGAAAGCTCTCCTTCTTCACTGTTCTCTCAGAGAAACCTGATTCTGTTCAGTGTCACGCCACTGCAGCATCTTTTCAGAAGAGCAGTAACCTGCAGAACTGCGTGTTGGAAGTCACAGGCAAGACGCAGGGAGCCTGCTGGCATTTCTAAGGGCTCCAGCTAATCTCTGGCATAATCAGCCGGCATGTTATATGCTGATGGATTCCACACTGCTCTGAGAGCTGTTGCAGCAGTCAATGTTTTATTTATTGAATGAAGACCTCCCTAATTGAATTAGGTTGCTACTGTGAGATGCTTACCAGGACATCAGCAAAAGGAGATTGAGGGCTACTGTTTATTCATCCCAGCGCTGGGGTGTAATGAGCTATTGAACCAGCCATGAAAATGATGCGAGTTTGAGTTGTGTGGTCATGATTCAGTTAAATAGCGTCTTCAGTCAATTTACATTACTGTAACTGCTTCGCATTATCCTAGGAATTAAAATCTGGCTGTTCTTTGCTGGCCAAGGTTAAATTGCAGTGAAATACGTTAAACAGTAAGCAGAGATACATAGCTGGGTGAGAAACAACAGAGACAGGCTGAAATTTCTCAAAAAAATATTTTCCGATAATTTATTTCTGCAGATTTTCTTTTTCAGGCTTCCTCCGAGTTGAGCTGAAATTTCTCAGCAGACAGACTTGAGAGAATGTATGAGGTTTTTTGTGTTTTTTTGCTCCCCCAGGAGGAAAGCAGCCAATTTGCAGATTTTTTCTGAATATTTTCATCATACACCCCTTTCCTTATTTTGGTACGGGCAGTCATTCCAGCAATTGCTAAGCCCTGGAATGACCTTAGGTCCCGAGCAGGGCTCCCCCCCCCGGGAGGTACTTGAGGGTTCGCCGCAGCAGCACCATTTCCCCTCCCCCAAAGAAAAGCACTCTTTAAAAGTGTGGTACTTACTATAACAGGGACGCGGGTGGTGCTGTGGGATAAACCACAGAGCCTAGGACTTGCCGACCTAAAGGTCGGCAGTTCGAATCCCCGCGACGGGGTGAGCTCCCATTGCTCGGTCCCAGCTCTTGTCAACCTAGCAGTTTGAAAGCACATCCAAGTGCAAGTAGATAAATAGGTAGCGCTCTGGCGGGAAGGTAAACGGCGTTTCCGTGCGCTGCTCTGGTTCGCCAGAAGCGGCTCAGTCATGCTGACCACATGACCCGGAAGGTGTACGCCAGCTCCCTCGGCCAATAAAGCAAGATGAGCGCCGCAACCCCAGAGTCAGCCACGACTGGACCTAATGGTCAGGGGTCCCTTTACCTTTACCTTTACCTTTACCTGGAGGGATTTGGTGAAATGCTTCCCCTCCTCCTCCACCAATTTCTCTGTCTGCACAGAGTGGAGCCATTTGCATACAGCTGTACCCTGACCCGTTGGGTGATTTGAGATTCCCACCCCCCAGCAAAAAGCCACCCTCACCCATTTTTACTAGCAAATAGTCGTGGCACACAATGGAGGGAAGCAGGTGGGAGAAACCATGGAGAAACCATGGCCTAGGGGTCCCAATGTACCCTTCCTCCAGTGGGGCCGCATTGCTTACCTGGCTTTTCAACATGGAGGTCACTGCCCACAGCCAACCAGAGGTTGAGTCAAACTGCTTGCACTGCACTGAACTCTCTGCCACCTCGCCCTTCCACTTGGTTATGGGCAGTAGCCCTCGTACTGGGAAGAGAGGGGAGCAGCACTGGCTCTGCCTCCCCTTAGTTTCCAGTGTGCAAAGGTTTTTTTAAAGGTAATAATAATAATACCCTGCCCATCTTGCTGGGTTTCCCCAGCCACTCTGTAAGCATTTAGTCATGGCAACCCACAACTGCAGTGTGAAATAGTAGACGTTTTGGAAATCTGACTCTGGCAAGCAGGTACAATGAAAGGCAGATTTCCCAAGAGTTGAAAGGTGGCAATTAAGCAGGAACAATACCAGCAGGCTTGTTTTCCAGCTGGAACTCGCCAGAACTTAGTTCTGGCACCTCTCAGGTGGTGCCATTGACATTCTAAGAGAACAAGGGAGCTGTTCGTGGTGAGTTCCGGCACCTTTTTCTTCTAGGAAAGTAGCACTGAATATCAGTCAGTATACAGTGAGTCCTATTTTCCTTTAGTTCCTGCATCCAAACCTAAATGAAGCTGGCATCCACGAATTTAACACAGTCAACCCGACACGCTTGACAGTCCGTGGCAGCCAGTTACAAACTATCTGGACCATGATTTGAACTTGGAAGCGCAGGGCCGAGATAAATGAACAATTATCAGGGGTACGTTTAACATGGCAGCATTTAAGTGAACACAGTACAGATAGGAGCTGTGAAATTGAAGTGGCACCGGTGTATCTGCAGGCAATTAATAAGGCATGGCAGGCATCAGTTATAATGGCCTCATTCATTATAATGTCACCCATGCTTAATGAGATAAAATGTTTACACTTTAGATTCTAGTACTGGGGGGTGTGGGGGGTGTGGCGTACAGCAGTGTGGGAAATGCTGGTTGGGGAGATACTGGATGTGAAGCCAGAATAACCCCAGATTTTGATCTCCCCAGGATTAAGATCAGGATCAGGTGAGGAAGGATCACAGCTGGGCAGGGTTGTTTACCTAGCTTCTGTCATGACTGGTTGGATACAGAGGAATAATAATAATAATAATAATAATAATAATAATAATAATTTTTATTTATACCCCGCACTCCCCAGCCAAGACCCGGTTTATAAAATATACACCAAATATAAAAACAATTGATTGAAATACAGCTTAAAAAACAAGATTAACATACAACATTAAAACATTAAAATACAGCCTCATTTCAGTGGAAACTCAATCAAAAACTTTTTTGGGGATAAGATTTCAAGTCTTCACCAAGGCTAACTATCCAGACTGGTCCTACATGGGCCAGAAAAAAGCCAGGGAGGTCCCCAAATAGGAGTTCCAACACAGAAGGAGAAAGGAAAAAAGAAAGAGGGGGAGGGAATCAAATTGGCTCCAAGCCAAAGGCCAGGCGGAACAATTCTGTCTTACAGGCCCTGCGGAAAGAAATCAGATCCTGCAGGGCCCTGGTCTCATGAGACAGAGCATTCCACCAGGCCAGGGAGGGACCAGCTGGGGAACTGCCAAAGGAAGAAGGCTCAGAGCCCAAGAAGTGATGGTGGAACAACAATGATCAGAGAGAGAAGAGGGAGAAGATTGGGAAGAAGAGGTGTTGGAAAGTGAGGAGGTAACAGGGCTTAGTGAGCTGGGAGAGTCCGTGGCAGAAAGAAGTCCAGAATCAGAGGCAGAAGCCGAAACCAGAGAGTGGGAGGAGGGAGGCCAAGAGGCAGAGAGGAGTCAGGCTGGTGAAGAGTCACGAGTGTCTCCCCCTTTGGCTGCAACAAGCTCCCCTCCCTGCTTGTCTCCCAGAACCAGAAAATGCATGAAAAGGGCAGAGGAGAGGTCGGTTGCACACAGCTGCAGTTTCTGGTTGCCGGGAAAAAGAGGAGAGAACTTAGATGACTGTGGGGAGGTGGGGACTTTCAGTCTCAGCAACTGACCTGCCAGCGATGGGCTGCTGTGCTCACTAGGCCTGACACTCAGTCAAGTCTGTGGAGATTGTGCTTTTGCTAATAAAGTGTTAACTCCAACTTGGAACAGTGTGATTTAATGCCGGCTCATTCTTTGACAGCTTCCCAATAGCCGAGGGGGAAACGGAGAGGAAAGGGTGTGTGTGGTGACTGGAGCTGATGGAAGTGGTGGTCTAAAACATGTGGAGGCTGCAAGGTTGACAGAGGCTGGAGCATATGTTTTGAGAACCTGATTCAGGGAAGCAAGTACAATCAGAGGCAGAAAGGAGGCTATAAAAAAAGTGGCATATAAATGCAAATTCAATTTTTTTTCTTTTTTTTCTTCTTCTGGGGAACATTGAATCCTTGCATTTTATTGCTGGAAGACACTTGTGTTTTTTTTAAAAAAAGGAGCAAAGCTTGACTGGAAATATACCTTCTCTGGAATTCATGAAGCCATGAACCGGAGTCCGCCTCCCATCTTTTATTTTTATTTTTGTTTGTTTGTTTGTTTTTCACAATACATTTTTATTATTTTCATCGAGCATACATTCATAATACATTCATAACACATATACACCACATAATTATCTTTAGCTCTGCCAAGCTTTGGACTTCTGTCCACCCCTTTGGTAAGTATCATATATTTTCTAACATTTCGTATTTTATTTACCGTATTTTTCGTCCCATAGGACGCTCCGTCCCATAGGACGCACCTACTTTTTTTTGGGGGGGGGAAATAAAGGAAAAAAATTTTTCCCTTTATTTCCCCCCCAAAACCAGGTCGGGGAACAGTGGGATGGCGGCGCTGCGCCTCCCCGCTGTCCCCCGAGCTTGTGGGGCTGGCCGATGTCTGCCCGGCGCGAGGGCGCTCTGCTTCAGGGCGCCCCATGCGCCGGGCGGCAGGCTGCCGCCCGCAAGCCTTGCGCGCCGGGGGGAGTTCTCCCCCCGTGCGCAAGGCTTGCTGACACTTGCGTGAAGCACGGGGCGTCCTCCGAAGGGCGCCCCGTGTTCCGCGCTGCAGGCTGCCGCCCGCAAGCCTTGCGTGCCGGGGGGAGTTCTCCCCCGGTGCGCAAGGCTTGTTGACGCTTGCGCAGAGCACGGGGCGTCCTCCGAAGTGCGCCCCGTGTTCCGCGCTGCAGGCTGCCGCCCGCAAGCCTTGCGTGCCGGGGGGGAGTTCTCCCCCGGTGCGCAAGGCTTGCTGACGCTTGCGCGGAGCACGGGGCGTCCTCCGAAGGGCGCCCAGTGTTCCGCGCTGAAGGCTGCCGCCCGCAAGCCTTGCGTACCGGGGGGGAGTTCTCCCCCGGTGCGCAAGGCTTGCTGACGCTTGCGCGGAGCACGGGGCGTCCTCTGAAGGGCGCCCCGTGTTCCGCGCTGCAGGCTGCCGCCCGCAAGCCTTGCGTGCCAAGGGGGAGTTCTCCCCCGGTGCGCAAGGCTTGCTGACTCTTGCGCGGAGCACGGGGCGTCCTCCGAAGAGCGCCCCGTGTTCCGCGCTGCAGGCTGCCGCCCGCAAGCCTTGCGCGCCGGGGGGAGTTCTCTGCTTTTTAAGACGCTGTCTAGGTTTGTCATTGCTTTTCTCCCAAGGAGCAGGCGTCTTTTAATTTCGTGGCTGCTGTCACCATCTGCAGTGATCATAATGTATAGATTAAAAAGGTGCTGCACTGAAAGAGGTTTGTGAGTGCAATAACAACATTCGCTTCCACCTGGGCTTGACCAACAATTCCCCTCTTCCCCAGGAGAAAATGCCCAAGGATTTTGAATGTTTGAATGAACTGTTTGAGCCCGCCCTCCCCAATTCATTTTCAGGGCAAGAAGCCATTTCTAATCTGAATTGTCCCCATCCTTGTGTTGAGATGCAAGGTTTACTCTCAACTGCATGGCTATCTGAATCAGCCAGAAAGGAGCTGAATAATCATAGCCTGTCCTGAAGTTTTGCAGTCTGTTTTCAGAATCCTCACCCCAGAGTGGCAGTTCTATTTCTTAAAAATCCCCAAACAAAACTCCACTGTCATCTTGAGCCTTTTGGAACGCTCTCCAAAGCGCACAGCATGACAAGCTTTTCTTCTTCCTTTTGCAGCAAGAAAAATTACTCAGCCTTCAAGCACTGACAGGAAAAGGGGATTTATTGTGTTCGGTGGCTATTAGCGGTTATAATATATGTTATCAAACTCTGTGCTGAGAATGGTTACCCTAGACTGCAAGTGAGAAAAGACAGCACAGATTGTATCTGAAGAGGTTTCTAGTTCCTATCTGCCTTAATGGAGGCAGCTCCCACAACATAGCGGGGATCGAAGGCGGAGAAAAACAAGAATGATAGAGGGTAAAACATTATTGGAAATTCCTCCCTGGGAAGGGAGAAATCTTCATTCGATGTCCGTCTCAGTACTTGGCTTTCGCTCCGGCATGGAATGCAGGGGGCAGAGAGGCGCTGAGTGCAAAAGCACTTCGCCTGTCAAAAACCCTCCTATGCCACCATTAAGAAGCAAAGGTTCTCCTGTCAATTAGGTTTTTAACTGGCTTTAAAGTCAGGCACGCTCTGAGAGAAGATGTTGTCATCAGAACTGTGGAATTATTCAGCTGCATTGATCTGAAAAAAGATTTTATTCGGTATGGACAGTGGCTGGCGGAGGGGAAGTGCCAGATTTACATATAAGCTAAACAAGCTATAGCTTAGGGCCCCACTCTCTTAGGGCACCCAAACAAAATTAAAGGGAAAAAACCACTGGACGTACATTTCCAAAATATAAGAAAAAACAAATAAAATAAAACCTACATATAGCAACAGTGTTTTGTGTTTTGTAGGCTCCTATTTGTTGTGTGCAAATGGCTTTAGATACCTATTAGGTCTATAAATTACCCTATAGCATATATTCAGCACAAAAAACAGTGACAATTTGTTGTTGACAAAGGACAACAGGAGATATAAAGGGCCCCTTTACCTCCAGTAGCTTAGGGCCTCATCAAACCTAAGTCTGGCCCTGCAGGGGGGGGGGGGAGCCTCCCGTTTCCTGTTTATTTGAGTTTCTTTGTTAATAATTTGGCAACTCTCTCCAGATGCAAAATTCTAAGGATATAAAATGAGGTTGGACTGCAGTGTGGAATAAAATTTGTGATTAAAAGAACAGTTAGCTGTGTGTGGTTTAAAGAGATGGTATGGTGGGGGGAGAGCTCTAATGTTGGAATGGGTTATCTTGGAAAATTAGAGCGGATACCTGTTATTTATTGAGTTCGGTCTCTTCCAATAAATCTCCTTGGACAGATTTATTGTTTAATGGCGCACGACACGTTTCCTCTGCGCGGGCCTCTGTAGGTCGTAAAATCATCAGCAGAATTGTGCAGCTTCGCGTGTGATAAGGGATGACACCGGAGACGGTAGCTCCTTTTTCTCTAGCTTCTTTATTGTTCCGAAAACACATATATACACAGATTAGAATCCATCGGAGTGTAGCTGCATTTTCTCAGCTCCTCTCTCCCTGAGCTGGGCAGCTCATCTAACATTTTCGCTTTCCCCAGAACACACACAGCATAGCAGGCTGCTTACGTCACGTCCTGCCTGATAAGCTCTTCCCCTCAGCTCCGAGGCACAGCAGATTAACTCTTTACTGCTCTCAACAATACCATCTCTACCTCCAAAAAAACAACAGAGAAGAGATATAACTGAAGTGGACTTTGGCCAAAATGCAGTCATAAAGATGAAAAGAATTTGGAGCCGTGGACGAGGGGAGGCATGGAGACTTTGATGGTGATGAATTAAAATGAAAGTACTACAAGATCCCCTGCGGCGGAAGCTGGATCCCTCTTTCCTGGGCTGTGGAAATTTCTAGATGTTGACTGAGCAGTGAGAAAGAGCGGGCTGTTGGAGTATGTCATTGTCTGGAAACACCGAACAAGATGAGAACACGATGGAAGGGAGCTAATGAGATATTTTGATAATTCTCCAGGATTACAGCACCACCGCAGATACGCTGAGAGACAACAGCAATTGAAGGAATTTCAAGAATTGGACAGCAGACAAAGGCCAAGGACTTTATAATTGGACATATTCAGACTGACACATGCAGAGAAAAGGAAAATAATTAGAGCACCTCATTTGAAATCCTATGGAAAGTTAGATCAGGTATTAACACGAACAGTAATCGCTAAAAATGCAGCTGTTATCTTAATGATTAATATACCAACTGAAATGTAATTGGATGTTAATGGAAAATAGGAACCGCAGCAATATAAGAATTGGACAAAAACACTGATCAAGGAGCACAGGAAACCACTTTGATTAAATTGTATAAATTTGGAATTGGTATAATTGGCAAAACTGTGGTAATATTGGGTAAATATTGGGAAATTAAATAAACATTATTATTTAAAAAAACAAATGGTGTCTGAAGAGCAAATCTATAATTTGAGCGTTTAGGGTGTTTTCAGTGTCATAGGGAAAATTATATCTTTGTATTTTTAAACATGAAAACTGATGTCTGCCGTTTCTCTTACATCCTCCAAGGTAGGCAGAGGAGGTAATTTGCAAATTCAACCAGCGTTATGCAGAACATTTCTCCTGGGTTTGTTTGTTTTAAATCCGTTTTCCGTCCGTTAATGAGAAAAGAAATTGCATTCAGAAATGATCACGGAGTGGGATAAACTTTGCTGAAGTTCTCATGGGAAGGGAAGGGGAGCCATCATTTTTGTTTTCTTTTAAATGCATTTGCTGTTTCCGCGCTTTTAACTTTTATAAAAATTATCTTTAAGTGCACGTCACATTGAGGCAGTTGTTTGGGAGGAAATCAGTAAATAAATGACCAGAACGTGGGAAGTTGCCTTCTACTGAATCAGACCATTGCTCCATCTAGCTCAGGGTTGTCTACACTGGCTCCCAGTGGCTCTCCAGGAACTTTCCCAGCCTAACCTGGAGATACCGGGGATTGAACCAGGAACCTTCTGCACACAAAGCAGATGCTCTAACCCTGAGCTACTGCCAGACAGAGGGGCCTGAGGAGCTACATTTGGTCCTTGAGCTGGACAAATCCTTGAGCTGGACCAATCCTGGAAGAGGACACTCACCTGTGAACACCCCTTGGCCACCGCATTTAGTGGCAAATTGCCAGTAAATGTGGAACCAGTGGGGGTGTAGTGGTTATTAGGACTGGTGAGATCTGGGTTCAAATCCCTGCTCAGTCACAAAGCTCACACTGGATGCCCTTGAGCCAACCACTCTCTCCCAGCCTAACCTACCTCACAGGGTCACTTCAACGCCAAAATGAGAAGAGGGGGGACCATGTACACCCCCTTGAGCTCCCTGGAGGAGAGGAGGGATAGAAATGTCATTGAAATTCTACTCAATATTGATCCAGAGCAGATTCTGTCAGCATGAGAGGACTGGGAGGCCAGCTGGCAAGCCCCAACTGGGCTGTCTCCTCCCAGTCTTCCCGCTTCGAAGACCATTGGCATCTGGTCCGACATAAATCAGTGACCCGGGCTTCAAAGCCAGGGCATGCTATCAGCAGAGTAAACTGCACACATAGAATAGGCGTGAGGCTTGTAGAAGCATACTACAACTACAGATTTATTAATCATAAATCAGGACAAAGGAACATGTCATCTCTCTCTCTCGTCGTCTCAGAGAGAACAGGAAAAGCAAAAGCAATACACAACGGAAGTTCCCAGCAAGCTGTGCTGGAATGTAAACAGACATGTGACACGCAACAGTTCCACACGTCTGCTCCTTAAGGTGGAATAGAAATGTCAACAGATTCCAGCGTATAGTTAGCAGAGTAAGAATTTAAACATGTTGCAGGATTCCCAAAAAATAGACCAGAGACAATTGTATTTCATCCAGTAGAGCTTTGCTGCTACTGAAGGCAATGACTGTTCCTCACATCAAATGGGGGGTGCCTTTTGTGTGGCCGCACGCAGCCCCCCCCCCCGATCCCATGCGGCTCCTGGCCGTACAGCCTGGACATGCCCCCCCCCCAGGCTGGACACCTGGAGGTAGCCACCTACCTCTGCCAGTTACCCAATCCCAGCTGGGTGGGGGGCGTTGCCAGGAGAGAGTTGGCCAGGTAAGGGGAGGGATTGACCAGCCCACACAACAGTGGGCGGAACTTACCTGGGAGTTCTCAGTCGGCTTCAGAGCTTCTCCCACCCTGCCCTCCCTTAGTTAAGCCTTCTTTTGCAGGTTAACCTCTTCATCACAGGTGTGCAGGCGCTGCTATGTTATGGTCACTGTTGAAGGGCCAGAAAGGAATTTTCCTGCATTGGCAGGTTTTGCCTTCCCCGTAGCAAAATGTCACAACTTTGGCGGTTTCAGGCCTTGGGCGGAATCCTTTAGTCTATCTTCCCTAAATGGGGGGGGGGGGGATGACCCACGCCCCCCCCTGCAGTGGTGATCCCAGGGTTCCCCATTAAAGGGGTTGTTTTGAGGGGAGGCATTGGCCACAGGTCGTTAGGTTGTCATTGCTCTCCCCTGCGATGGTGGCAAAACAGGGGGTGGGCTCTCTGCTTGAACAGACTGTGGCGTTCGTACGAAGCCCCCGGTCGTCTCACGGACTATTGACCGGTACACCACTAATCCGCTGCCATCAACTAGGTCCTCCCTAGTAAAATCACCTAGTCTCAGTCAGGTTCTCAAGGTAACAAATAACAATAATTGTTATGTACTGAAGTTCTCACCCTGGGCCAGCAGGGGGATACCGTAGATAGTTATGCAAATGAAGGATCGAAAAGTGACGTTCAGTGATTGGATAGTTTTGTATGCAAATGAAGGATCGAAAAGTGACGTTCGGTGATTGGATAGTTTAAGAAAATGGCAACAGTTACATTGTTCTGGAGCTCTATATAAGCAGGCTGACTGAGCTCCTCAGCTTAGTTCTGTTCCAACTTACAAAATAAAGAGCTGCTTTGGAGAAATCGCTATGTTGTCTGCTATGTCAACCCACAACATAATAAATAATAATAATAATAATAATAATAATAATAATAATAATAATAATTTATTATTTATACCCCGCTCATCTGGCTGAGTTTCCCCAGCCACTCTGGGCGGCTCCCAATCAAATGTGCGTTAAATATTAAAAACTTCCCTGAACAAAGAAGAGTGTAGTTTATTGTAGACACAAACTTTAACTGCATTCTTTACCTTCTTAGTCTTATTTTATCCTCTCTCTATCTCTTCTACCTCCCCTCACTCAAGAACCCACTGCACTAAATGTCTCTCTCTTTCCAACTGCCTGTGAACTGCTTTTCCAACTGCCTTTCCCAACCAGCCAACCCACTAAAACCAACCAACTACCCACCAACAACTAACTCAAACCTCGGGCTAAGGCCTTTTATAAACGGGTAGGCTCCACCTCCAGCTTTTCTATTGGTCTACATTTTTAACCCTTTCTCTCCCCCCTGTACAGACAGTTTCTGAACGAACGGGCAAACATCACACAGACATTCTCCAGAGCCAGCCCAATCCCCACATATTCTGGATAACCCTGATGTTCCCCAGATCCCCAGCCGGGGACTGGGAGGGATAAATGCCCAATGCCTAAACCAAGGTCTCCCTACATCTGAAGTATTAATAAAGTTGTGGCCAAATTTTAATCCCATAAAACGTTGTCTTGAGCCATTATTCCACGCGGGTGTCGCCCAGGGTCAGGGGGTTTCTGCCTGTCTGCGCAAATGAGCATAATGGCCACAAATCCAATACATTCAGGATTGGCACTGTCCATAAGAAATTCAGTTGCAGCAGACTTGACTTAAGCTTGCAATAACTAAAACCTTAGCGCTAAGCATACTAGGTACAGAACACCACACCAGAAGGAAAAGAGATAGAAAGTAAAAGTGAAACCCAGGCTCCTTCTGGTCCTACAGTTATACTCAGCATGATCTTGACAGAAGAGATAACAGAACCAGTTTAAGCCAGCTGTACTCAGCTTCTCTGAAGGTATAACCCAAACACCAGGAGCCTTCTGCTTTTTTCTTTCACACAGAGAAGCTTCCAGAACCCTCTTGAATTCATTAGAATAGGAAAGATCTCTACACATCAGATCAATACTTTCTGCACCAAGAAATGCAAACTGACAATAAATGCAATAAAATGTCAAATGAAATAGTTTTCCTCAAGCATCCTGAGAAAGAAAAATAAAACGCAAGGGCTTCTTTCACACAGGATGAAGGTTAGCTAGAAATTTGAGGGCAGAGTGCGGCAAAGCTCCCGGCCAAACTCCAAGCACAATTCATACCGTTGCATTTCGAGGACGAATTTTGGGCCCTTCTCTAAAGCGACAGATTGATGTGAAGACCACACAGAAATGGCATGTGCTTCCTTTTGTTCTACATCATCTGTCTTCCCCAAGGCAATAAAATCCTAGAACGGTAAGTGGCCTCAAAAATAGTTACAGACTAGTGGAAATAGGGTGAAGGGTTGAATGAGGGGAGCTTGAATTTATTTATTATGTTTTTATATATGTTAGAAGCTGACCAGAGCGGCTGGGGCAACCCAGTCAGATGGGTGGGGTATAAATAATAACATCATCATCATCATCATCATCATCATTATTATTATTATTATTATTCCACACTTTTTTGGCCGAGTACCAAATGTGTTCCTGGGTTGAACACTGATCTTTCAGTGTGCAAAGCATTTGTTTCACTCTTACAGTTCCCCAAATACCTGTGTACAGCCATTTATTTGACTCTTGCCTCTCCCTTCTTTCCCTAATACCCCTTGTCTCCCCCTGCCCATCCCTCCTAGATGCTTAACATGCTGGAAGCTGCTGTATATTTCAGTGTTGTTGTTGTTTAGTTGTTTAGTCATGTCCAACTCTTCATGACCTCATGGACCAGAGCACGCCAGGCACTTCTGTCTTCCACTGCCTCCCGCAATTTGGTCAAACTCATGCTGGTAGCTTCGAGAACACTGTCCAACCATCTCGTCCTCTGTCGTCCCCTTCTCCTTGTGCCCTCCATCTTTCCTAGCATCAGGGTTTTCCCAAGGAATCTTCTCTTCTCACGAGGTGGCCAAAGTATTGGAGCCTTAGCTTCACGATCTGTCCTTCCAGTGAGCACTCAGGGCTGATTTCCTTAAGTATGGATAAGTTTGATCTTCTTGCAGTCCATGGGACTCTCAAGTCCCCTCCAGCAGCAGAATTCAAAAGTATATTTCAGTGGTGCTACATTAATGCTAGTGTTGATGCCATAGTGAGAATAATGCGTTCCGTAGAAAGGGGGGCTCCCCACAAGAGACCCAATGGGTCCCTTGGCACCACTGCACACACAGACCCTTGACAAGCGAAGCTTGTTTTCACCTCCGGCCGTGTGAAATCCAGAGATGAGGCTGCCCTGCCGCCAAAGGCAGCCGTGAGCTCAGGCTGCAGCCTCCTCATTAGCAGCCGCCTTGGAAGCTGCAAAATCACCCCCCAAACAGCAAGCCCAACAGAGAAACCAGACTCCTAATTTGTGCTCAATTATGAAGCGCCGGCGCCTTTGCATTAAAGAGCTTTAAAGGAGCAATCGTCGGCAGCACGCGTGATATAATTATCTCCACAGTGTGGTGTGTCACTGTGGGCTGCGAAGCCATAGCTGTTACTTCTGCCTGCGCATTAACAGAGCATATATCACAAGTGGCGGTGGCATGTGCACAATGCTTCGCAAGGCAGGCTTATTGAAACAAATGCCCCTCCTGGCTGGAATGTGTCCTTGGGCTCCAATAACGCCACTCACACATTGAGATAGAAGATAGAGAGAGGGATGTGAGAGCTTGTGTAGAAACTAGCCAACCGTACAAAGGTTAAAAAAAAATGCATGAAGCGTCCAACCCACTTTTGCTTCTGGCTCCACCCATCCCCAAGTGGCCCCTGGAAGGTTACTTAGAAAGCAATATGGCCCTCGGGCCAGAAAATGTCCTCTATCTCTGGCAGGAACTCACAGTGTGTTTGCTTCCCCCCCCCCAACAACGACATGTGGCGTGTAGCTGAGAATGTGTTTCTCATTCTGGGTTTATTTTCCTCGGGCGTTTCATGGGCCGTTTCATTCCCTCAGAACCGCTTAATCACAATTCTCCTTCAAATGAGAATGGCAGGGTGGTTATTTCTGCGTAGCTGGGATGGGGCTGCGTCATTATCTCAATTAAGCGCCAGCTGAGCCAGGATGACTGTCATCCTCGAAACATTTAAGCTGTCTCCAGCCGCACCAAAGTCAAAATCGGAGACGGATGTCTGGATTGAAACAGCGACAGACAACTGCAAGGTAGCGAGAGATTGCGCCAAAATACACCTGGATCTAACACTTTCCAACAGGCTATCCACATGCCGGCCTTAGCAATTCATGTATGTAAACTGCAGATTAGTGCATTTTTGACCCTCCAGGTCCATGACTCACTGGCCAAATGTGTGAGTCATTGCACTAGTGGAGAAACACAATCTTGGAATGGGGACATAACTGTATGATCATCCACTGTCCCGTGTTGTAAGCTGAAAAACACCTGTTGCAGCTTTGATCTTGGAGCCTCACCCTTCCTCCTTTAAGTCCAAGATCAGCATCTAAGCATATTGTCTAACTCTCTCACTGAAATCAGTGAGGTTCCTATGTTAGGAATGGGGCGAACCCATGGACCTCTCCAGCTGTTGATGGCTTCTCAACTCCCATCAGCCACTGCCAGCATGGCTGCTGCTCAAGGAAGCTATCGTTCAGCAACATCTGGCGGTCTGCAGATTCTCTTGTTGCTGCCTTACAGGCTTAACATTATCCTGATTGTGACCGCAGTTTTCCAGAGATTTTTGTTTCACTTTGCTTTGAATACTGGTGAACATTCAACCAGGTGATTTTCCACCACATGCAGTTTTGGAATGATACAATCCTTAAAAAAAATAAAAAAATCTTGAACTGGTTAGTCTGGTTGCTCAAACACAGTACCGGAAACAGGTGAGAGGCACAGACACCTACTGCCAGAATGAAATTTGGACAGAAGCGGTAAACAAGCAGGAAGAAGGAAGATCATTAGAAGCAAATACAGTATTGGTGTCACAAGGAGACCTTGAGGTTCTCAAGCATTTGCTTTTAGGAACCTGCTAGCAATTCTAGCATCTATGGCATACAAGAGAACATATTGCATTTATAGTTTTTTCTAACCTTCACGTGTATAACGCATATCTAAGCAGAGGTAGTTCTGCTCTGGATATATCTAAAGGTGAATGTAAAGAGACCCCTGACCATTAGGTCCAGTTGTGGCTGACTCTGGGGTTGCGGTGCTCATCTCGCTTTATTGGCCGAGGGAGCCAGCATGCAGCTTCCGGGTCATGTAGCCAGCATGACTAAGCCACTTCTGGCAAACCAGAGCAGCACACAGAAACACCGTTTACCTTCCCGCTGGAGTGGTACCTATTTATCTACTTGCACTTTGACGTGCTTTTGAACTGCTAGTTTGGCAGGAGCAGGGACTGAGCAACGGGAGCTCACCCCATCAAGGGGATTCAAACTGCCGACCTTCTGATTGGCAAGTCCTAAGCTCTGTGGTTTAACCCACAGCACCACCCGCGTCCCTGGACATATCTAAATACATACAAAAAAACAGGGGAAGGACTCCAGGTACTAGAAATGGGCTTTATGGAATGATACAATCCTGGCACAGTTTTATCATGTGATATGCTGTTTGCATTATCTGCCTCTCTTGAGTCCTAACCGGTTGTGGAGCATCAAGGGAAACCAAAAAATTGTAGTTATCTTGTATTTCAGAGGATAATATAATTGTGGCACTGAAAGGGACCCTGCGGATCATCTAGTCCAACCCCCTGCAATGCAGGAATATGCAGCTGTTCCATATGGGGATCGGACCTGCAACCTTGGCGTTATCAGCATCAGGCTCTAACCAACTGAGCTAACCATTTGTCGGAGGGTGGGGTGCAGATTGTTCTTTGTTTGTTCTTTTGCATATCAGCAAGCAAACTGTGCTGGCTGGTTTCCAGCGCTGTAGAATTGAAACCTCTCTTCACAGTGTTTGAAAGCTGTGCCCGTTGCACCGCCAGCTGCCGGAGAATCAAATGATAGATGCTTCTTGTTTCCTACACTCATGCTATCAATCTCCATGGCTTTCAAAGGAGTCAAGGATACTATTTAAAGGAACGGGCTGAATATTTCTGTTCTTAAGTGTACATGCCAAGCTTAGACCTTGCAATATCTTACCTGGAGGCTGTCTTGTCCGATGCGGTTTTGAGTCACGTCAGTTAACTAACTAGAGGGGTTGACTAATGGCAAAAGGACGGCTGCTTTAAGGCCTGAAATGGGAAACAGGAGAAGCAGCCGACGATAATGTCATCTCGATTGCCTTTTCTGCCTTATTCTGGTTTTGAGAGAGGGGAAGAAGGGGAAGATCATGTGTTTCCCTGGATGACCTCGGCTTTAAAAATGAACAAATAGATTTAGGAAAGTTACAGAAGCTTTCATCTCTTGCCCTGAGACTCCGCAAGAGAATAGATCTTGACAGCTGTCGGGAAATATATAGATTCAAGTAGGTAGCCGTGTTGGTCTGCCGTAGTCAAAATAAATTAAAACAATTCTTTAAAAAGATAGTTAAAAAGACTCTTCTTAAAAACCTAAAAACTCCCTTAAAAGAATCAAGTCTTCAAAAAAGTTATACGATCTAAGAAAGTCTTTAAAAGAATCCTTCCCAAAGAATTTAAAAATTATAATGTAGCACCTTAGAGACCAACTGAGTAGTTTTAGGTATAAGCTTTCGTGTGCATGCACACTTCTTCAGATACACTGAAATAGAAGTCATCAGACCCTTATATATAATGAGAGGGAGGGGGGAGGGAATGGGTGAGTCGCTAATGGGTATGGTAAGTCTGTTAGTGACCGTTAATGACAGTTGGTCCCACAAGAAAAAGAAAAAGCAAGAGATTTTTAAAGGGACAGTACGTAGATGACCAAGAATAGTTTTAGCCTGTGTAATGGGATAAGAATCCAATATCGCTGTTCAGACCAGGTCTCTCCAGAGTTTTCAGTTTAGTGATAAGTTGTAATTCAGCAACTTCTCTTTCAAGTCTATTTCTGAAATTCTTTTGTAATTCTTTTTAATTCAAAATTCTTTTGAAATTCTGAAATTCTTAGGAGAGCCACTTGAGATCTCGTATTGAATGTCCTGGGAGATTGAAGTGTTCTCCTACTGGTTTCTCTGTCTTGTGATTCCTGATGTCAGATTTATGTCCATTTACCCTTTGACATAAGGTTTGGCCTGTTTGTCCAATATAGACAGCTGAAGGGCACTGCTGGCATTTGATGGCATACACAATGTTAGAAGATGAGCAATTAAATAGGCCTGAGGTGGTATGTTTGATGTTGTTGGGGCTTCCTGTCTCCAGACAGATAACTTTGCGACAGCACAGAAACCAGGAATGTCTGAGCGGACTAGGCATGGAAGTGAGATGAGCACACTCACCCAACAGCAGCAAAAGCAAGCTGAGCAAATGTGAAATGTATTTGCATGCACAATTCTCCTCCCGCCCCAGCAGCCAATTTAGGCTGCTTTGTTGAATCTGAACTGATGTGTGGACATGGACAACGATGACAGTGGTCCATTAAGTCAGGCACTTGGGGACAGAACCCCACCCAGCTGAATGGCCAGGAGGGCCTCCAAATGCAGCGAAATATTACATATTACCACTTTAAGAGGGGGTACTTTTAAGACCAATATGCATTGACTCTTAACATTACCTAACCGTACCAGTGAACCCTGGTGTGCTGGTCCGGGGGGGGGGGGGTTACCATGAGGCGTGGTCAGAGTCCAATCCTGGGCTGAGGGTCTGGAGACTGTCCACCAAGAGCAAAGCGCGGTCCAAAGCAAGAAGCCGGGCATGGTCGGGAACTCCGGAAAAACAGGTCTGGGTGCTGGCAGAAACAGGTTTGCAATGTCGTTGCTCCCGCAACCTGGGACTGGGCTGACTGGCCTTTATCTCCTCTGGGGCCTAGGGTGGTCCCGGCCCACAGGTGACTCGCCTCCCCTGGCCTTAAGGCGAGCACTCCTCCTGAGAGAACCTAGTTCCCTCCGCCTCTCTGCCCTGAACCTCGGCAGCTCAGGAGAGGCTGGAGGGTTACTGGACCCAGAGGCAACTTCACCTTCCCCTGACAGGGCTGGGAGAGGAGCACCTGCAGGCAATGGGTCCTCAATCACCTCCAGAGCCAGAGTGGATTCATCTGGTGTCTGCTCCTGAGGATCCAGCACAGGTGTAGGCCCTTCGGATTCAAGGCCCTGCCCCGGCTCAGCTGGCCCTGGAGGCAGGGACTCCTGTGCAGGCTGGGATTCCTCCGGTTCAGCCTCTGAATCAGATTCCCAGGCCATCACACCGGAACTCACACCTGTACTCATTGCATGCAGCAAGGCTTCCATTCTGCTGCAGTCCTTCTTCTGCCAAAACTACATTACTTGTCTTGCTGTCCTCCTCTGTCACAAAATTACGTAACTAATCATGCACATTAGGAAGAACTTCCTGACAGTAAGAGCTGTTCAACAGTGGAATTTGCTGCCAAGGAGTGTGGTGGAGTCTCCTTCTTTGGAGGTCTTTAAGCAGAGGCTTGACAACCATATGTCAGGAGTGCTCTGATGGTGTTTCCTGCTTGGCAGGGGGTTGGACTCGATGGCCCTTGTGGTCTCTTCCAACTCTATGATTCTATGATTGCATAATTTATGTTGTCCATCCATTATTCCAAGCTATTCACTTCAATGCAAAGGAAAAGCAATGCAAAAACCAACAACATTGTAATCAATCATGTATATTTTTTTTACAGAAAGAAAGCAAGAATGACAGAGAATACCGATTACATTTGCTGAATTGCTTTCCGTTCTAGACAAATAAGTGAATATCAGCAGTTTCTGCATCTCCTTCCATCAGAATCCTCTGACATTCATACTGTAGCTTGGATCATTTCAAGGAAGATATTGCGAGGGAGATGGGAATTTTCCTATGCCATGCAAGGTCTCTGACTGTGAGCTCTGGCTCTCTGTGGGCACAAACTGCCTCGGACCTCGGCTGTCAGCTGAATGACCAGGCAGAGTATATCTCAGATGCTTCCTGCTATAGTCTGCTTTACTTGACAACCACTGCTGTTCTCTCTGTTCATATATGTCACACACAGGCCCTGAGCAAATGCCCTTTTCAAGGTCACACAATAGACTTTTATTATTCTTGTCGTAAGGCATCTGTCGTCTCCAGAAACAGCCCAATGACCTCAGCAGTGTTACCCAAGCTGATATAAGCATTCAAGAAATGTCAAAGACAGATGGCTTGAGAGACTCTGCTTCTAAATCACAGTGGACCTGCATCTTGCACAAGCTGAGCTCTGCAAACGGCAAAGGACTGTGAAGAAAATGAGGCCAATATAGTATCTAACACAAACCTGCTTTGCTGTAATTTGAAGCCAGATTGAATGGTGCTGCCCACAATTTAAAGCTCTGCACTTGCTCCCCAGCCTATTCATCGCAAGGCCGTATGATGGTGTTTGGGAGCCCTGGCGCAGTTCCCCAAACAAGGCCTCTTCCCCCTGAAAAGGAATGCCCCAAATGCCCAAAATAATCTATCTCTCTCTCTCTCTCTCTCTCTCTCTCTCTCTCTCACACACACACACACACACAGTCTTGTGGTATCTGAAAGACTACCAAAAAATAAAATACAGTGGTACCTCAGGTTAAGAACTTAATTCATTCTGGAGGTCCGTTCTTAACCTGAAACTGTTCTTAACCTGAGGTACCACTTTAGCTAATGGGGCCTCCCACGGCTGCTGCGCCACCACACGATTTCTGTTCTCATCCTGAAGCAAAGTTCTTAACCTGAGGTACTATTTCTGGGTTAGCGGAGTCTGTAACCTGAAGTGTCTGTAACCCAAGGTACCACTGTAAAATAAACTGAGCATACACAGTTTCACAATTCTCAGCAAACTACAAACAAAAAACTGTGCCAAGCTTGATAAAAAGGAGTAAATACTCTGGGAACGAACTCTTAACTCATCATTGTTTTTGCTCGCTGCCTGCCTTTAGCCAGTCCCACAAAATGGTACAAAATGGCTGCAGAAGGGAATTTGTTCTTGTATCACAGGCATCAAATGTTGGTTCCTTTACTTGTCACACCCCTATTGTGGACTGACTGGCCCTTCCATGATCACTCTTTGGGACTCATGACACTTGGGACCCAACACACACACACTGGGGGGCTATATCTGCTACATTGCCAGTGTGGTGTAGTGGTTAAGAGAGGTAGACTCGTAATCTGGTGAACTGGGTTCGCGTCTCCTCCACATGCAGCTGCTGGGTGACCTTGGGCCAGTCACACTGAAGTCTCTCAGCCCCACTCACCTCACAGAGTGTTTGTTGTGGGGGAGGAAGGGAAAGGAGATTCTTAGCCACTTTGAGACTCCTTTGGGTAGTGATAAAGCGGGATATCAAATCCAAACTCTTCTTCTTCTTCTTCTTCTACATTGGGGGAGGACAAGCTCAGTTGCATCTGCTTTGAATTCAGAACGTCCCAGGTTCAGTCCACAACATCTCCAGGTAGAATCATAGAAATGTAGAGTTGGCAGGGACCCCAGGGGTCATCGGGTGCAACCCCCTGCAATGCCAGAATCTTTGCTAAAGTATCTGTGATAGATACCCATTCAACCTCTGCTTAAAAACCTCCAATGAAGGAGAGTCCACCACTTCCTGAGGGAGACTGTTCCACTGTCAAACAGCTCTTACCATCAGGTAGGGCTGGGCTGGGCAAGATTTTTGCCTGAAACTCTGGAGAGCCTCTGCCAGTCAGTGTAGACAGTTCAGAGCTAGATGGACTGGTGGTCTGACTCAGTATAAGGCTGCTTCTTATGTTCCTATTTTTCCTATTAGACCAGTATCCATAAAGTAACATATGCAAATGATGCCCTCCAGACTTTTAATGAAGTGGGGCTGCTTCAGAAGCAATGGCCCCTCTTAAAAGGTAAAGGTAAAGGGACCCCTGACCATTAGGTCCAGCCGTGCCCGACTCTGGGGTTGCAATGCTCATCTCGCTTTATTGGCCGAGGGAGCTGGCGTACAGCTTCCAGGTCATGTGGCCAGAATGACTAAGCCGCTTCTGGCGAACCAGAGCAGTGCATGGAAACGCCGTTTACCTTCCCGCCAGAGTGGTACCTATTTATCTACTTGCACTTTGACGTGCTTTCGAACTTCTAGCTTGGCAGGAGCAGGGACCAAGCAACAGGAGCTCACCCCATCATGGGGATTCGAACCGCCAACCTTCTGATCGGCAAGTCCTAGGCTCTGTGGTTTAACCCACAGCACCACCCGCGTCCCTTTTATGGCCCCTCTTACCTGTTCCTTTTTCTTTCGCCAGCAGTGCCTGGAAATCCCCAGTGCTCTGTATCCCTTTCAAGTTTCAGATCCCCTATTGTTACCTCCTGCCGATGCCCCACCTCCCTCCCGGGCTTCCATAAAAGCCCACTTAAAGGAAAGTTGAACTTCAAAGCATTCGACTTGAAAATTCTCCCCAGTGCTGTTTCCACCCCTGGAAGCAATGATGAATACCACTGCAGGCTCCTCTGTAAATTCCCTGCTAGCTGTTGCTGAGGATGCAGCTGAGAAGCACAACAGCCGCAGATCATTTATTCCAGCGGGGTGCATATCAGAAATGCAAATAAGGCTTCACAATGAGCTTAATTCACGAAATATATAAACGATACCATGAAGAATTAATACAATCACTCACTGGAAGAAAGAGTAAAACAAAAGAACTCCGCATTCTTATATCCTGCAGTCAAGAGGTGAAAGAAATGTAAGATAATAATCACAAGGTCTCTGGAAAAAACCACACACCATATATATTCCTAACACACCAGGCAACACTAATTGCTGTGATTTGTGGAAGTTGTGTCTTGCCAGAGCTGCTATTCAAGTCATTAAAAAAATAATCCCTTTGCTTGCAAAATTATGATTTCCTTCACTTTTGTTTTGCTGGGAAATATTTATGCTTGTTTAATTGCCCCGTTTGGAATTATATAATAAAAATGCAAGGCTGTCATCATGCTGCAGTTTGCTTGGCTGCCACTGGTGGCGCTGCAAAGTACATAGTCATGACATGTTTCTGAGAGCTGCTTCTCAATTGAACCAATATTGGGCTGTAAGGAAAAGGAAAGCAGAGGAGTGAGATGAGCAGGTGAGCAAGCGAGCCATGCTGGGGCAGTTCCCTAGCAACCATCTTGCTCTGCCACTGCCCACTGCTTCCCTCCTCCTCTCCCTCCACCACTGAGGCTGAAATGGTATTGTTGGTGTGAGATGATCAGTATAAGTGGGAGGAACAGGGCCATGCAGTAAAACTGTGCAGAACTTAATAACCAATGCAGCATAAGTATGTTGTTCCAGTATGGAACTGACTCCTTGACAAAGTCCTACGTATTAAGAAATTGGAGTGCAAATAAAAAAAGCTTTTTTCCAGCACAATTCCTTGTTTCCACATGTGTGCAGGGCCCAGAATATGGTTCAAAGTAATCCCTAGTGATAGAATAATAGAATGGTAGAGTTGGAAGGGACCCTGAGGGTCATCTAGTCCAACCCCCTGCAATGCAGAACTCTCAATTAAAGCATCCACGACAGATGGCCATCCAACCTCTGCTCAAAAACCTCTCTTCTCTCTGTGCATGATTTAAAACTTCTATGTGGTTTACAAAAACAATAAAACATTTAAATTATCAGTTAAAGACCGTTGGAAACAGCTATTTAAAACATCCAGAAGATAATTAAAATCAAGCTAGAAAAAGATTAAAACACACATCAATTAATTGTTTTACATATTTGGACAGGCTTGCTGAAACATTCAGAAACATTCAGAAAACCATTCAGCAAAACACCTGTCCAATGCCATTAGGCTTGCAGATTTGTACTGCTCAACCACCCAGAGAAGGTTATCAGGTGATAAACAAATGTTGCAAATAAACCTTCCCTACCTGGTTCCCCTCCCAAAGTTTTGGATGACAATTCCCATAATTGCTGTCGATGGACGATGCTGTCTGAGGCTGATGGGAGCTGTAGTCCAGAACACTTGGTAGGCATCAGTTTGGGGAAGGCTGTTGCAAATAAACGAACATTTCCCCAGGGCTTCTGAAACCTGACAGCACATTTCATGCCACATTGCTCTCAACAAATACTGCCATGCTCCTTTTGTTGCCGGCTTGCTCTGACGTAATTTAAGTTATGCACGCCCTCACGAGGGTGACCTTGGCCCTAGAGCATCCCAGAGGCATTGTAGTCAAGGTGTTAAATGTGTAATTCAACAAGACACCAGACTCTCATTTTACCAGGTTTGTGTTGCGGCACGGAAATCAGGATGCTTTACACGATGTGCTCTGTCTCCAGAACCCCAGCCGAAGTGGTCCCATTCCTAATGCTGTAGAATGGCACTGCCTGCCAGGTTGAGTGTTGCTTGTTCTATAGCAGGAGTGGAAAACCAGGGGCCTTCCAAAATGTTGCAGGACTATAAATCTCATCTTCATTGACTATGCTGGCTGGGGTTGATGGGAGCTGGAATTTAACATCTGCAGTGCCACAGGTTAGCCTGCTTTGGCTTAGAAAGGTGACTCAGGCAGCCAGAGGAAGGTGCCACAATTGAAGGATATTGACAAGCTTGCCAACAAAGGTCTGTATAGTTAAAGCTATGGTTTTCCCAGTAGTGATGTATGGAAGTGAGAGCTGGACCATAAAGAAGGCTGATTGCCAAAGAATTGATGCTTTTGAATTATGGTGCTGGAGAAGACTCTTGAGAGTCCCATGGACTGCAAGAAGATCAAACCTCTCCATTCTGAAGGAAATCAGCCCTGAGTGCTCACTGGAAGGACAGATCCTGAAGCTGGGGCTCCAATACTTTGGCCACCTCTTGAGAAGAGAAGACTCTCTGGAAAAGACCCTGATGCTGGGAAAGATTGAGGGCACAAGGAGAAGGGGACGACAGAGGACGAGATGGTTGGACAGTGTTCTCGAAGCTACCAGCATGAGTTTGACCAAACTGCGGGAGGCAGTGGAAGACAGGAGTGCCTGGCATGCTCTGGTCCATGGGGTCACGAAGAGTCGGACAAGACTAAACAACTAAACAAAAAACAACAACATTGACAAGCTGGAACATGTGCGGAGGAGGGCAAGCAAGATGATCAAGGGTCTGGAAACCAAGCCTTATGAGGAATGGTTGAGGGAGTTGGATATGCTTAACCTGGAAGAGAGGAGACTGAGAGGATATATGATAATCATTTTGAAATATCTCAAGGGCTGTCACATGGAAGATGGAGCAAGTTTGTTTTCTCCTGCTCTGGAGGGCAGGACTGTCATTGCAATTCTACTCAGTATTGATCCAGAGCAGATTCCAATGTATAGTTAGCAGAGTAAAAACTTAAACACATTGCAGCGTTTCCAAAAACAGACCAGAGGCAGTTGTATTTCACCCAGCAGAGCTTTACTGCTATTGAAGGCAAATGAAGCATAATGGTCCCAAATCCAATATATTCAGGATTGGCACTGTCCATAAGAAATCCAGTTGCAACAGACTTAATTTTAATTTACAGTAAGTCTAAACCTTAACACTAAGCATACTATGTACAGAACATCACACCAGAAGGAAAAGCGATAGAAAGAGAAAGTGAAACCCAGGCTCCTTCTGGCCCTACTTTTATAGTCAGCATGACCTTGACAGAAGAGATAACAGAACCAGTTCAAGCCAGCTGTACTCAGCTTCTCTGAAGGAATAATAACCCATGAACCTTCTGCTAGCTTCTTTCACACAGAGAAGCTTCCAGAAGCTTCCAGAACCCTCTTGAATTAAGTAGAAGAGGAAAGATCTCTACACATCAGATCAATAAGCACTAAGAAATGCAAACTGACAGGGACTTGGTTAAACCAATCATTGGTTTAAGTTACAAGAAAGGAGATTCCAATGGAACATTAGGAAGAACTTTCTGACAGTAAGAGCTGTTTGACAGTGGAACGGTCTCCCTCAGAAGGTGGTGGTCTCTTCTTCACTGGACATTCTTCTGCAGAGGTTGGATGGCCATCTGTCATGGATGCTTTAGCTGAGATTCCTGTATTGCAGGGGAGTTGGACTAGATGACCCTTGGGAAACTTTCCAACTCTACCATCCTACGATTCTATGATTCTAGGTTACCTGAATCTGAGCTAACCCTGGGCCAGATTGGATCCTCTGCAGAAGACCATCCTTCGAGCCCAACTGTTATGCACTAAGCTTGGATCTTAGAACAATAGGCAGGTAGGATCCTAGAATGCAACAACTGATTGGCTTGCAGGAAAGGACAAATCAGGCTCCAGGAGGAAGTTAATCAGCCTATTAGGCTGGTAGGATCGTAGAATGCAATAACTGATTGGCTGGCAGGAAAAGACCAATCAGGCTCCAGGAGGGAAGCAGAATCAGTCAATCAGATGGGACTCATTGTGTAAATAATATATATAAAAGCCTGAGGTTTGGGGGGCAATTCAATCACTGTTCTACAAGCTGCAATAAAGAGCACGAAATCACTACAGGACTCCAAGTATATTTCACCAACCATGTGCATGTTTACTTAAAAGCAAGTCTCACTGTGTCCCAGGAGCTTAACAGACCTTGCTTGGGCAGCAATGGAGAAACTCTGGCCTTCTAAGTTTTGGGAACAGAGCCCATCATCCATGATAATTGGCCACACTGACTGGGGCTGATTTCTGGAGGCTCCGCAGGTTCTCCATCGCTGTTCCAGGGGGCACAAAGCTCATCTGGGGCGCTGCACAGGCCTGCTAGGTCTCACTGACCCAAGTATGACATCTTAAGCCATCCTGAAGTTTCCTGTTAGAAATCAAGATAGAAAAAGCTCAATGCATCCACACCCCACCGCTTCATGTGTTGGGACGCTTCATTATACTTGTCAAAATGAAACATCTCTCGGCAAAATTGCTTCCTGGATGGAAATTCCTTGCCAGCCTTGATATTTTACTTTTTTTAAAAAAAATTAAATTAAATTTGGGTGTCCGACTGCTGCAGCTGGATATAAATGATTCGTCATTCTTAAAAATAGCTCTATCACCTGCAGCTTTGAGCAAACACCCAGATGTTTTCAGGATAGTGGATTGTGGGGGTTTTTTTTTGCAATTCTTCTTTTAAAAACAAACCGATGTTTGGAATTACTTGAAATGAAAATGCATTTCAAGGAAATAAATAACAGCAGTGGATTTCCAAAGCAGATGTTTATTTTCAGCACTGGAGATGAAAACACAACAAAGCAAGAAACTTAAAGCTTCCTTGTAGACCAGGTGTATAGAGTTTTCCAGCTGACTTTCACTCACTGGGTCACAATGTAAAACTTCCAGCCAGTTTCCCAGAGCTGTTGTTGTTAATGAAGGTCCGTCACGTCTAAAGAGGGGGCTATCATTTTGTCCTTCCTTGACCTGCTTCTACAGGAGAACAGTTACACAACACTGGTTGGTCTTCAGCATCAGGGCTGAGCCTGGGTTGAGCCAAAGATCTCAGGTGTTTATTTTTTAAAGGAACGTTTATGCTACTCTGCATCCGCCCCAAGGCTTTCCCTATCACCCTCAACACGCCAATAAAACTCATCCCTTACCAACCCCAGCTGTGGATTTGGGAGAAATTCTGTTTTGTTGGGGTTTGGGTGAGAAGCAACCTGTCCACAATTCTTGAAACAGCACATGAAGAAGAACACAGCTATCTTCCAACCTTCTCCAGGTTTTGTGATGTAGGTTACGACCAAACAGTGAGTGTGTTTGGGTGTGTATGAGAAGTGTAGAAATTATAAACTGTAATATAAAAAAGTTACATACCCAATCTTTTTTTGAATAGATATAATATACATGAGAATGAAATGTACTCTGGAACAGTGCTCATGCGATTATGTAGTCACTGTTACTAACAACATTTTTTGAAAAATATATATCGCCAACCCCAGGTGATACTAATAACAAGGAGACCGAGTTTAAAGACACAGTACAAAGCAACAGCAAAGTTACAGATAATCAAATAAAACAATTGAGGTCTAATTCAGAGTTAGGTTCCCCTGGATGAATAGTTTTAAACATAAAAATAAAACGGGTGACGGGAGAGCCAGCACTGCCAAGATAATAACATGGGAAGCTGGTTATATCGAATGCTCCAGTGAGGGCAGAGGAGGAGGAGGAAGAAGGAGAAGGAGGAGGAGGAGGAGGAGGAGGAGGAGGAGGAGGAGGAGGAGGAGAAGGAGAAGGAGAAGGAGAAGGAGAAGGAGAAGAGTTTGGATTTGATATCCCCCCGCCTTTCACTCCCTTTAAGGAGTCTCAAAGCGGCTCACATTCTCCTTTCCCTTCCTCCCCCACAACAAACACTCTGTGAGGAGAGTGGGGCTGAGAGACTTCAAAGAAGTGTGACTGGCCCAAGGTCACCCAGCAGCTGCATGTGGAGGAGCGGGGACGCGAACCCGGTTCACCAGATTACGAGTCTACCGCTCTTAACCACTACACCACACTGGCATCACACTGGTAGCTATGGATGAAGACAGATGTAACACGTTAACTGTTGTGGTTTGAACACACACTTCCTGCCCCGAACAGCAACGCTTTGGAAACCACTCCCACCGCCCAGAAAACCTTGCATCTGTCCTCACCTTAACAGAGCCTCCCTTGATGGATTTTGAAGTGTGAGAAGCCCCCGAGGGCCTTGTTGGTTTCCGTGGCGCTTTGGAAGTATGTTAGCAGAAACTCTGCAGAACAAACAAATCCATTAGCACCGATATCCTGGCACCGCACAGCAGTGTTTCCTTGCCTTGCCTGGCTAGGAGAAGTTGAGCAAGGTGGAACACGTTATGAAAAGGAGCATCTGTTCGCTTTGACAGAGCTCTTGAGAGTGGCAGTCATGGTCCCGAATAGTCTCTGGGGTTTTTTCCAGCAACATTGCTTCCCTCCCACCCCCTTGACGTATTTGCATCTCTGTTAGTGGCAAGAGGGTTACTTGAGGAAATGCTCCAAATTAACAGCCGCTGTGACAAGCGTGACAGAAAAGCGGCGTACGATTCGGCTTTTGCTACGCTTATTTGGCAAGGCGGGGGGGGGGGGGGAGACAAGGAGGAAGCAAAATCCCTCTTAAGCGCGCCGATTAATTTCACCCCACTCCATCTGAAGGGCCGGATGTGGACAGCAATATGTGCAAAACACAGCAAAAATATTACGAAGGTTACTGGCTATTTGGCAAGATACCGTATTTTTCGCTCTATAAGACACACTTCCCCCCTCCTAAAAATTAAGTGTAAATGTGTGTCCGTCTTATGGAGTGAATGCAGGTGGGAGGTTCTGCTAAGCACTCCCTTTAAAGAGCCGTGTGGAGCGTATGTGCGGCTCTTGGGGGCTTTTCCCTGAGGAGGGAGAAGGGCTGCCCTTCTCCCTCCTTGGGGAAAAGTCCCCAAGAGCTGCACACACGCTCCAGGCGCTCTTTAAAGGGAGTGCGGCTCTTGGGGGAGCCTTTTGCCTTAGCCATGCGCAGCCTCTCCCGGGCAGGGGGAGCCTTCATTCTGCTGCCCGGGAGAGGCTGCGCGCGGCTATCCCATAAGCCAGGACAGCAAGAGGCTATCCCAGAAGCCAGATCCCTCTTGCTGTTCTGGCTTCTGGGATTCAGAATATTTTTTTCTTGTTTTCCTCCTCCAAAAACTAGGTGTGACCTATGGTCTGGTGTGTCGTATAGAACGAAAAATACGGTAATTGCTGGTTGGCTGATGGGCAGCTAAGGGTTAGCACAGGTTGGGAAGCTTTTTGAGCTGGAGGGTGCATTTCCTCCTATGCAACCTGCTTGGGGGGGGGGTCACCTGCCAAGGATGGGTGTGGCCAGTGGCAAAAGTGGACGGAGCAAAAACTGGGAAATTTTACATACCGTACTTTTCCGTGTATAACACGCCCCCATGTATAAGATGACCCCTATTTTGGGTTACACAAATTTAAGAAAATGGGGGGAGAAGGCCCAGAGTTGTGGAGCTTTTTTGGGGGGGGGGGAAATACAGAAAATAACAAACCTGACTGACATACGCTGACAATAGCTCGTGTCGCAGCCACCAATCGCATGCCCAATGGCTGCAGCAGCAGCCAATCCACAGCAGCCCTTGCCACAGCCACCAATCACCCACCAAATCTGAGAAGCTGCAGAACGTGGCTACAACCAATCACCCGTCCTCCTTATGCACTATCCATGTACAGTAGTACCTCGGGTTAAGTACTTAATTCGTTCCGAAGGTCCGTTCTTAACCTGAAACTGTTCTTAACCTGAAGCACCACTTTAGCTAATCGGGCCTCCCACTGCTGCCGCGCGATTTCTGTTCTTATCCTGAAGCAAAGTTCTTAACCCGAGGTACTATTTCTGGGTTAGCGAAGTCTGTAACCTGAAGCCTCTGTAACCTGAAGTGTATGTAACCCGAGGTACCACTGTATAAGACGACGCCCGTTTTTCAACATTATTTTACAGTAAAAAAAATTATATGTACAGTAAAAAAATTATATTTCCAGTATAAAAAAAATATATTTCCAGTTTAAAAAACCCTAGTCTTATACACGGAAAAGTATGGTACTGTCCAACATTTCTCCAATTAAAATAGGGATGTTGTATTCCATTATTATGGGACACGGGTGGCGCTGTGGGTTAAACCACAGAGCCTAGGACTTGCCGATCAGAAGGTCGGCGGTTTGAATCCCCGCGACGGGGTGAGCTCCTGTTGCTCGATCCCTGCTCCTGCCAACCTAGCAGTTCGAAAGCATGTCAAAGTGCAAGTAGATAAATAGGTACCGCTCAGGTGGGAAGGTAAACGGCGTTTCCGTGTGCAGCTCTGGTTCGCCAGAAGCGGCTTAGTCATGCTGGCCACATGACCCGGAAGCTGTATGCCGGCTCCCTCTGCCAATAAAGCGAGATGAGCGCCGCAACCCCAGAGTCGGCCTAATGGTCAGGGGTCCCTTTACCTTTACCTTTATTCCATTATTATTATTATTATTATTCCCCTCCCATCTGAATGGGTTGTCGCAACCACTCAAGACCCATGGCTGATGGTCAAATGTTACAAGAGTTGTAGTCTAGCATCCTATGGAGGGCCACAAGTCCCCTCTCTTTATGATGTGGGGGATTAGCCACATACAGTCTGCTTCTCCATCCATGTTTCAAGTCAAGGATATAGTATAAAGGACACCATTTGTACAGGGAACAGGCAATCAGGTCAGTTGCCATTTCTGAGAGCTCCTCTGATCTGCCATAGTGTGCAGCAGCCAAACACTCCATTTCTGGGAATCCTCCTTGCCTAAAGTTACCATTCCCTCGCCCGGACCTCCAAATTCAGCGGAGTAATTTGCACAGCATAATTTGCTAATCGAAAGCTGATACGCAACGACACTAATCAAATTAGCATCTCTAATTTGCATAGCTTCGGCAGCAAATGCCCACACGCAGGAAGCCGATTCCCCAATTTCCTCAACTCGGAAAGCCAAAGTCTATAAATTTGCCATCAGCAAAATAAATTATGCAAAGAACACAAATTATACAAATGTGATTTCAGTGCGGGGTGTAATAAATAAATCACTCTTGGTGTTTCAGAACCCAGTCAACGCAAAAGAGAAAGCCTTCTGGAAAAAGCTTCCGTTGGAAATCACACTTTATTTATTTACTGAGGAGCACAAGAAAGAGGAACACTGATGTATTTTGAAATAATATATTTTTCTTTAAAGAAAGAGCAGGGGTTTTATATATCTATAATGACAAGTGACCTGTCAGCAGCCATTACATTAGCCTGTAGTAGAAGCAAGAGAAGGAATGCAGGGTCCCTGCAAAAAGACCAGCAGCTTTTGCCTCCTCTTTCCTGTGACCTTTTCTGCCACGACAGAATAACTTGTACCAGTTTCCTTATTTGCTGCTCCCTCCCAATCCGTTTTCCTTTTGTGTTGCCTTTTTAGATTGTAAACCTTGGGGGCTGGAACTGTCTTGCAGTGGCAGCTGCTGCCCACTGGGGGCGATAGATCAAGTACAATGGTAGCTCAGGTTAAGTACTTAATTCATTCCGGAGGTCTGTACTTAACCTGAAACTGTTCTTAACCTGAAACACCATTTTAGCGAATGGGGCCTCCCGCTGCCGCTGTGCCGCCGGAGCATGATTTCTGTTCTCATCCTGAAGCAAAGTTCTTAACCCGAGGTAATATTTCTGGGTTAGCGGAGTCTGTAACCTGAAGCGTATGTAACCCGAGGTACCACTGTACAGGGTAGCTAACAGCTTGTGGATTCAAAGGTCACACTAGGCAGCCATCACTTGACACTCGAGACATACAGGAAGCCTGCAGTGTACATAAAGCCAAAATCATGTAAAGTCAAAACACATTGGGTTCAATGTTGGGTGGGATTACCAATGCCATTCCCTCCCCCTCAGACACCCACCCCCTTTCTGCCTCCTTTTAATTTATTTTTAATTTATTCAAGAAGTGCATAAAGGCGAATACGCCACAAGTTAAACGTGCATAAGTAGACTTGACACACCTGGAGTTTAAGTACTGCAGGGAGAACAAGGCTAGAGACTGGGTGGGAGAAAGTAGTTTTCGGGGAAAGCGAGTGGTTTTTGTTTTGCCTCTGTCTTCACAACAAAAGCACATCCCTGTGCTTGAAGTAACTTTATAGTTTTCTCTGTCCTGCATCCCACCCCTCTGAAACCCCTGTTTAATGAGACCTTCCAAATCCATGGCCTCAGAACATCTGCAGTTTGCTGCAGCTTTCGCTTGCTTTCATCTATTTGCTGATCAAATTTGCAGATGACACCAAACTGGGAGGGGTGGCTAACACCCCAGAGGACAGGATCACACTTCAAAACGACCTTGACAGATTAGAGAACTGGGCCAAAACAAACAAGATGAATTTTAACAGGGAGAAATGTAAAGTATTGCACTTCGGCAAAAAAGTGAGAGGCACAAATACAAGATGGGTGACACCTGGCTTGAGAGCAGTACATGTGAAAAGGATCTAGGAGTCTTGGTTGACCACAAACTTGATATGAGCCAACAGTGTGATGCAGCAGCTAAAAAAGCCAATGCAATTCTGGGCTGCATCAATAGGAGTATAGAATCTAGATCAAGGGAAGTAATGGTGCCACTGTATTCTGCTCTGGTCAGACCTCACCTGGAGTACTGTGTCCAGTTCTGGGCACCACAGTTCAAGAAGGACACTGACAAACTGGAACGTGTCCAGAGGAGGGCAACCAAAATGGTCAAAGGCCTGGAAACGATGCCTTATGAGGAACGGCTAAGGGAGCTGGGCATGTTTAGTCTGGAGAAGAGGAGGTTAAGGGGTGATATGATAGCCATGTTCAAATATATAAAAGGATATCACATAGAGGAGGGAGAAAGGTTGTTTTCTGCTGCTCCAGAGAAGCGGACACGGAGCAATGGATCCAAACTACAAGAAAGAAGATTCCACCTAAACATTAGGAAGAACTTCCTGACAGTAAGAGCTGTTCAACAGTGGAATTTGCTGCCAAGGAGTGTGGTGGAGTCTCCTTCTTTGGAGGTCTTTGAGCAGAGGCTTGACAACCATATGTCAGGAGTGCTCTGATGGTGTTTCCTGCTTGGCAGGGGGTTGGACAGCTCAGCCTCCCCTTGCTCAGCTTCCAGAGAAATGCACGGTCACCTGAGGCTGTGTGTAGACAATGTTTACCTCCATTACTGTGCCGTGTGTTTCTTGCCTCCCTCAGGTAACATAAACTCAATGCCTTGCTTCAGGCAGTTGGGTGGGCTGACCAAGGGAGAATCGAGTCACCTAGGCCTGTTTCTGCACATTGCAGGCTTCTCAAGTATCTGCAAGTTCTCCACCCATCCCAAAATGGCCATGGAATCCTCCTGGACAGTATAAGAGCGCTTCCTCTTCCAATTGAAGAAAGGGTCCTCCTGAGAGCTGGCAGGTTCTTGTATCCTTGGAATCAATTTGATTCCCTCCCCCTCTTCTTTTTTCCTTTCTCCTTCTGTGTTGGAACTCCTATTTGGGGACTTCCCTGGCTTTTTTTCTGGCCCATGTAGGACCAGTCTGAAAAGTTAGCCTTGGTGAAGAGTTGACGTTTTCATCCCCAAAAAGGTTTTTGATTTGAGTTTCCATTGAAATAAGGCTGTATTTTAATGTTTTGATGTTGTATTTTAATCTTGTTTTTAAGTTGTATTTCAATCAATTTGTTTTATATCGTGTGTTAGCCACCCTGAGCCCAGTCTTGGCTGGGGAGGGCGGGATATAAATAATTTATTATTATTATTATTATTATTATTATTATTATTATTATTATTATTATCCTTGGTGATCTGCTGCTTCTACCTTTTGCTTTCCTGCTTGACCATGACTTGGAGTTTGCCTTGTTTCCTGACTATTTCCTTACCCCATGCCTCCTGGTTCCTAGCTCTTGGCTCACCTCAAACTGCTGCCCATAATCCAGCCCTGAGAAGCGGCTTCTGATTGCTAGCATGTGGCAAGTAGCTAACTACCCCCAGCAAATAATTCTGGCACTGGAAAGCCTGCAGGAGCTGCCCATGTTACTGTTATGAGTTCAAGGTTCCTGTATTAATTTACCAGACCCTTAACAACCTGGGTCCAGAATAACTTAGGGACCACCTGACCTCTTCCTGATCTCTGGGGAATCCCTGTTAGTGGTTCCCCATGGTCCAGATGCATGGTGTATCGATCCACTAGAAACTGTTGTTGTATCGTAAGAAACGAGATAAATAAGGAAGATAGGAAATTATTTTTGTACGCAGTAACAGCAGCGAGAATATTGATAGCCCAGAAATGGAAGCAAGAAGAACTACCAACATTGGAAGAATGGAGAATGAAAATGATGGACTTTGCAGAACTGGATAGAATGACAGGAAGAATTAGGAATCGACGAGATCAGAGATTCACTGAAGAATGGGAAAAACTTTTAGAATATATGCATAACCTAAGTGAAAAACAAATAACGCTTGTAACGTTTAACGAAGCTTTGTAAAAATGAAAGATAAAATCTGGAGTGAAATTAGATTTAATTTACAAAGTAGATGAGAACTAAGAAATGTGTGGAAAATTGAGAAAGGAAGGAGTACTAGCCAAGTTGAGGGAAGTCAAAAATGAGAGAATGATTTTTAAAAATTGTATGAATGGTATGATTTTTTTTTATTTGTAAACTGAATAAAAATTATTTTTTTAAAAAACAACTGTTATTGTTTAGTTGTTTAGTCGTGTCCGACTCTTTGTGATCCCATGGACCAGAGCACACCAGGCACTCCTGTCTTCCACTGCCTCCCGCAGTTTGGTCAGACTCGTGTTTGTAGCTTCGAGAACACTGTCCAACCATCTCATCCTCTCTTGTCCCCTTCTCCCTGTGTCTTCTGTCTTTCCCAACATCAGGGTCTTTTCCAGGGAGTCTTCTCTTCTCATGAGGTGGCCAAAGTATTGGAGCCTCAGCTTTAGGATCTGTTCTTCCAGTGAGCACTCAGGGCTGATTTCCTTAAGTAGAAACTGTACTGAAGTGTTAAGTAGTCCAACACCCTGCAATGCAGGAATCTCAGCTAAAGCATCCATGACAGATGGCCATCCAGCCTTTGCTTAAAAACCTCCAATGAAGGTCCATCACCTCCTGAGGGATACCATTCTACTGCCGAACGGCTCTTATAGTCGGAAAGTCCTTCCTGACGTTTAGTCAGAATCTCCTTTCTTGAAACTTTAAGGCATTGGTTTGAGTCCAACCCTCCAGAGCAGGAGAAAACAAGCGTGTTCCCTCTTCCATGTGACAGCCCTTCCGATATTGGAAGATGGCTATCATATCTCCTCTAGAAGCTCGGCCTTCCCCTCATCAGTTCTGGAAGGCTCCTATACAGTGGCGTAGCGTGGGGGGTGCAGGGGGGCCGGCCGCACCAGGCGCAACATCTAGGGGGGGGCGCTCGCACTCGCAGCTCTCTGCCCCTACCTGGCTCACTCACTCTCTCTCTCACTGCAGTGCTGGCTGTGCGAATCTGATCCGAGCCGCTGGGTCGCCGCCCACTGTGGAGGGGAGGGTGCCAGGCATGCGGTGCGGTGCGGAGAGAGAGCGAGGGACTATCTGGGGGAGGGACAGTGCAGCGGGGTGTGTGTGTGCAAATTACTTGCCTTGCCCCGGGTTAGGGGGCGCAAATTACTTGCCTTGCCCCGGGTGCTGACAACCCACGCTACGCCACTGCTCCTATAGAAGAGTCCCGTATGCACAGAGACTTTGCGCCTGCCCATTAAGGGAAATAGGAAGCCCCAAACATATTTTTTTAGATGTTTTTTTTATGTTGAGATTCGTAGAGACACAATTGATCATTTGCTGAAGAGGCTCACCGATCTTTCAGACAAGTCTAAACTTAATTCTCTCCTCCTAGGCAAAGATCACAAGACGACCTGGCTGGTAGCCAGATTCTGCGCCCAGATTTGTAGGCACAGATCATCCTCTAGAATAAAATAGCTTACTAGGGAAATGCTGAAGTTGCCCTTTGGGGCGCCTCAGGGTCAATTTTTATGGCAGCCCAAATCTCAGTTGTATGGGTATATGTATATATCTCAATTTTAACTCATGAGCTATTGCTGCAATCTGCTCTGATTGTATATTTTATCTTTATGAACACTGTTTTTATTGTGTTATGCGAGCTGGTCTTTGATCGTGATAAATTATCTAGCGTCTATCATATCTCCTCTCAGCCTTCTCTTTTCCAGGCTAAATATACCCAGCTCCTTCAACCTTTCCTCACAAACCTTGGTTTCCAGCTCTAAGTAACGTAAATAATATAAATTTCTGAAACAAATAAACCATTGTTTCTTCAACCTATGCAGGTGGCTTTCTTCACAGACCTTATACCTGTCAGAAGATTGAAATTTGACTAGATAAAAAAATGGCAGCTTGAAATGCAACCAGCCAACTCTGTACAAGCTGGACTTCCCTCTCTTTGTTACCACCACTCCAGCATAACAGAACTTCATTTCCTGCTGATGGCTTGCTCATCAGCAAATGAGGTCTGAAATGCCATTGGGGTTATGCTAAAGATGCTGACAACTCAGATTATCCCCCCCCCCTCTGAGAGATGAGACCAGAAGTGATGTACAATATTCAAACTGAGTTAAAAGTTTTAACTCACACATTGTGTAATTACTTGGGGGCTGTGCATTTTTAACCTTGATTATAACCGAAAAAAAGAAACAATCATAAGCCTTGAGATGAATACATATAGGGTTGTAGGATTGTAGGGTTTTTTTCTTTTTCTTTCTTTCTTTTTTTTTTTTAAGGGAGCTGCATTTGTTTATAAAATTCCTCCCGGGGTTTATCCCCCTGCTGTTCTCCATCAATTAATGAGGAAAGAAATTGCATTTAGAAATCAGTGAGAGGAGAGAGAAGATTTTGGTGAAATTATCATGGGTTGTGTAATGGTTCTAGGGGTTGCTTGTGCGTAAGCCGGTGCAAACACCTGGCTGGATTGCCTGAGTGAACCTTTCCTGTCTGGACAGCCACTCACCCGTGGCTGTCTCAGTCGCTGGCAGAATACGCCAGTGGGCGTTTCTTAAACTTCTTCCAGCAAAGAAGCTCTTTGACGCCTAGTCTCCTCCTACTCTCTCTGCGCGAAAGCCTTCTGCGCAAGGAGGGCATAGGCAGCAGAGGACCCCTACTCTCCCCGCTGGTCCCCGGCAAGGAGTCATGGGACCGCCTCGCCGCTTCCCCCATCTGCCCCACTTCTCCACTGGTGCTACGCTGATTCTCTTCCCCAGAAGATGGGCTGCCTCTCCCAATCCCGGGACGCTCTCCGGAATCCCTCTGGATTTTGCTCTCTCCCTCCGGCACTGATGGCAGTTCCCTGACAGGTTGGTTCAGGGGTTTTGTCATGCTTACCTTAGGCCCTATCTGAATTTAAAGCTGGGTTGTACCACATTAAACAGACATGGCTCCCCCCAAAAGAATAATAAAAACCACTGTTTATTAAGAACCAGGAGTTGTTAGGGGCCTCCTAACCTGTGGCCCTCCAGATGTTGTTGGATGACAACTCCCATCATTTGTGACCATTGGTCTTGCTGGCCAGGGCAGATGGGAGCTGAGTCTATCACAGGTTGCCCACCCCTGCTGCAGAAGCTGCTAGAGCTCTCTGAATTAATGAAACATGGCAGGGGATATGCCACATGAACCAGGCTGCCCTCTTCCTTAGTCACCACTCGGCAATGGCAGGAGGTAAGTGCCTTCCTCGCACTTCTGGGTTCACAGTGCAATTGTCAGGCTTCAGGGAATCTGATCCCCACCCCCCACCTGGTAGGCAGCCAGGAATAGAAAGACAAGGGAAGCTCTTACCAAGGTCTTCTTTCTATATTCACAGAGAGAGGCTTAGAAATTGAAATTGAAATACTTTATTGTCACTTGTACAACTTGTATACAGTGATATTACATGAGCAACCCCCACTAAGCTCTCTTAGTCTTAATTCCCCTCGTTTACTGAATCACACCCACCAAACCCGAAAGTCAGTTGCCTGTTGTTATCTTTTCATTCAGCAGCCTAACAGCCCACGGATAGAAGCTGTTCTTTACCCTGTTGATGCGACTAATCATGCTTCTATATCTTCTGCCTGAGGGCAGGAGATCAAGAAAGTGCCGGCCAGGGTGTGAATCATCTCTGAGAATTTTCCTCACTCTCCTGAGGCAACGTTCTTCCACTATTTCATCCAGCGGATTCACGGGACAGCCCATAATATCTTGTGCTGTATTAACCACCCTCTGTAGGCACTTCCTATCAGATGATGTCAAACCAGCGTACCACACCGTGATGCAGTATGAAAGGACACTTTCTATTATGGACCGGTAGAAGGAGATCATTAAATGTTGATTGACATCGCTCTTTCGCAATACTCTGAGGAGATGGAGTCTCTGTTGGGCTTTCTTAACCACCTGGGTTGTACTGATTTTCCAAGTAAGGTCTTCACTGAGATAAGTTCCTAGGAATTTAAAGGAAGAGACTCTCTCCACAAAGCCCTCCCCGATGTACAGCGGGGCTAGTTCTCCTCTCTTCCTCCGAAAGTCCAACACCATCTCTTGGAGAAATGCAACCTCTTGGAGTAATGGCATTGTTCTGAGTAAACTCCACCCCCCTTCTCTCCTCAGTTGTCAACAAGACCACTCACCTTACGGTGGCCACTTAGGGCCATTTGCCTACAAGCCCTTTGCTCTCCTACTTTCAATGCTCATTGGGTTTTGGGAGAAGTGGGGTCTGGAATGCTTTCTAGTGATAACGGGTCAGCCAGCTGCTCCAGCTCTGCTTCCCCCTCCCCCTCCCCCATTATTGCCCAACTCTGCTCTTCATCTACCTCTGAGCCGTGACCTTCCTCAAACCACTGTTGTAAATCTATACTGTCTTCCTCTTCTCTGGAAGGTTCAGGAGGAAGCGGAGGCCGAGACCATCCTTCCTGTGTCCAGTCCCTGACAGCAATGACCCGAAAGCACAGTGTGCTCTCCTGCAGGGGCTTCAACTGACTTCTAAATCCATACGAAACAAAGTGGTATTGCTTCCTCTGCAATACAATACGGCGATGGACTGAATTTCAGAAAATCAGCACAAACTGTGCTCCTCAACGTTTAAATGAAAACGGGCTTGTGTCAGCACTACTGATGAGCATGCAAAGGGCTGAGTCCATATACTACGAAGTGATTTCTTTCTTTCATTCTTTCTTTCTTTCTTTCTTTCTTAGAAACAAATCAAACCCCTCTGAGAAGGACTCTGCTGTTATCTTAGCAATGCAAAGAATACTTTAAGCATGACCAAGTCAACGTTAAGCTTAAGCTCCACTTATTTCAATGGAAAAGAAGAAGCATGGTGAAATTCTAAGCATGTCCATTCAGAATTCAGCCCCACTTGGTTCAGTGGGACTTCCTCTCTACTAAATTCTAGGGTAGAACTGGACCTCCACCCCGCCCCCCAACAAGTGTGCAAGGGATTCTGGCCCTAAGTGCATGTTTGCTTCTGCCACTGAAATCAACGGGGCGTAACAGCACCTACCATTTTGACTGCACAGGGCTTCTTTCCAATTTCGTTCACGCAGAACATTAAGACTTTTATTGGTAATTCAGCTGATTGGCAGCCGAAGGAGCCTAATCAAAAGAGGGTGATCTGTAAAATGCATTACCAGTTTTGAAATGGGCGGCATTAAAAATAACAAGAAAAGAAGCATCTGCATCTGCAGCTGTTTACTATCTGTAATTATTTGTGGAAATCTTTTTAATCTGCAAAGTGACTGGGGGCCATGTAATTCCGCCTCGCAAGAATCTTGAGCGGGCAGTGCGGTTATGTCCATTGTTCAAAGAGGAGCCAAGAGAGTGATTGAGAGAGTGCAATAAGTGTTGGATTGTATTTCTGGATCTGTGCCTGGTGTAGTCTTCAGGCTCATCTGTGAGAAGAGAAGCAAGAATCTTTGCATTGCATCTAAGGATGCAGCCGTGTGGGTGGATGATACTGATAATATCACTTGCTTCCCTGAATGGTCCAGCGTCAGATCAGGGGGGCTGTTAGGGGTGGCCTAAACCCTGAGCCTTTTGAACTGGGCCCTCAGTCTCTTGCCCATTCTCTCCCCTCTCTCATATATATATTTCTGTTTTACAGTTTAGAATACTCATTTAAACATCCTTAAAATATCAATGACTTCCCTTCTTCTCTTTCCATGGTTCATTTTGCATATCATAAACCCCTGCATATTTTACATAAACTAAACCATTCAGTATTCCATTATTACATCCATCAAAACTTATTGACACTGCTGAATTTATCTTAACGCTGCTGACGTTTTCAAGTGTACACAATTTCCCCCCATATATTCAATAAACATTTTCCAATCTTCTCTAAATGTATGTTCTTCTTGTTCTCTTATTCTATATGTTAAGTCCGCAAGCTGCGCATATTCCATCAGTTTAAGTTGCCATTCTTCTTTAGTTGGGACCTCACTCATTTTCCATTTTTGGGCTAACAAAAAAAAACATGGGCCGCAGTAGTGGCATTCATAAGTAACCTTTTTGACACCTGAGAATTTCTGTCTGAATTATCCCCAACAAAAGGACTCTGCTGGGTTTTTTTGAAAGGTACTTTTGAACATTTTTTTCAATTCATTATGGATTACTTCCCAATATTCTTTTACCCTTTTACAGGTCCACCACATATGAAAGAACATTCCCTCCCCTCTCTTCAAGGGGTGCCATTGAGAATCCCAGCCTGTGTTTGTGTGTGTACGCAAATTGTGTGGGGCGGTGCTAAACTAGGTTTTTGACCTGGGTGAAATAAAGCCTAGCTTCACCCCTGTCAGGATCTGGCAGGCTGCCAGCTTAGATACTCAGCACACAGTAGTTGTATTTACAAGAAAGATTTATTATATACGGTCATTAACCTCAGAGCTGCTCTCACTAGCAACTGTCCATCAAGATGAAGTTGAGGCACCTGAGCTCAAATTGTGCCTCCAACAGGAAACACGAAAGCGTGTCTCCCCGCTTTTTCTTTGATTGACACCTTTCCTTGACCTTTGTTCTTCTGAGAGCCCTGCGACTCTTGGGATCATCGCCCACCTCTTCCTCCAACAAAGAGTTCCCTCTCCCCTGTGAGGTGACTAATGGCTGCTCCTCAGAGAATTGGCCTCTGTCCAGTCCGCTCTCGCTGTACTGATAATGTACAGCAGGGGTCGGCAAGGCTTACTGGCCATGGGCCAGATCAATCCCACAGAGATCATCTGTGGGCCGGGCCGGCACAGTGTGGTGCTGGAAATCGTGCCTGCGCATGTTCGTGGCACCAAAAATAGCTTCTGCGCATGCCCAGACGCCGAAAATCACGCCTGCACCGAAGCGATTTTCGGCGTCTGGGCATGCGCAGAAGCAATTTCCGGTATCTGCGCGTGTGCAGACGTGATTTCCGGTGCCGCTCAGCAAGTCAGCGCGCTGAGTTGTGTTAGTTTAGCGCAGCGCGTGGGGGACTTACCGAGTGGGCAACTCAGTTCGGGGGCGGCTCATGGGCCAGTAAAACTGTCTTCGTGGGCCAGATCCATGGGCTGCAAGTTGCTGACCCCTGATGTACAGTCTCTCCTCCTTCTGGTTGTAGCCAGGGCCAGATTTAGGTTTGATGAGGCTCTAAGCTACTGAAGATAATGGGGCCCTTTATATGTCCAGCTGTCCTTTGTCAACAACAAATAGTCTGTTTTTTGTGCTGAATATATGCTATATGGTAATTTATGGCCCTAGTAGGTATCTAAAGCCATTTGCACATGTTGCCATGGAACCAGTCCATGCAGAATGCAGGCACCCTGTATATAGAAATGAGCAAACCAGTGATATTTTAGGGAGCTGGCTAGCAGGCGGGGCCCATTACTTACATCATAGGAGCCTACACAACACAAAACACTGTTGCTGTATGTAGGCTTTATTTGTTTTTTATCTTATATTTTGGAAATGTACATCCAGGTTGTTTTCTTCCTTTAAATTTTTTTTTGGGCCCCCAAGAGAGTGGGGCCCTAAGCTATAGCTTGTTTAGCATATACGTAAATCTGACACTGGTCGTAGTCCATTGCCTTCGGTTGGCTGAGAAAGAGGCAAATCTCTTTCTTCCTCTTCTGACTGACTACCACCCCCCGACTCCCCTCCATGACATCCCCTGAGTGAAACAAGCAGCCCCTAGTATAACATATTCCCCTAAGGCAGGGGTGTGGAACCCGTGACCCATCAGAAGTTGCTGGACTACATCTTCCATCATCCCTGACCATTGGATGGACCACAGTTTCAACATCCTTGTCCAAAGTATTCCTTCCAGTTGGGCTCCCATACCTTGAAATGGAATAGACTATCAGTACAGCACACAGGTGGGACGCGGATGGCGCTGTGGGTTAAACCACAGAGCCTAGGGCTTGCCGATCAGAAGGTTGGCGGTTTGAATCCCCGCAACGGGGTGAGCTCCCGTTGCTCGGTCCCTGCTCCTGCCAACCTAGCAGTTCGAAAGGACGTCAAAGTGCAAGTAGATAAATAGGTACCACTCCGGCGGGAAGGTAAACGGCATTTCCATGTGCTGCTCTGGTTCGCCAGAAGTGGCTTAGTCATGCTGGCCACATGACCTGGAAGCTGTACGCCAGCTCCCTCGGCCAATAAAGCGAGATGAGCGCCGCAACCCTAGAGTCGGCCACGACTGGACCTAATGGTCAGGGGTCCCTTTACCTTTACAGCACACAGGCAGTGGCGGAACTTCATGCTCCAGCACTGGGGGGTGGAGAGCAGGCGGGGGCAGGGCTGGTGCACATCCCGGGGCGTGACACACGTCCTGGGGGTGTGGCACGCTGCCTGCAGGGGCATGGCACCCAGCACGGGCAGGGGGACAGCCATGATGGCACCGGGATCGTGCTGCCAGGGGCAGCACGCTCCCCCCACACCCCTCTTCCTCCACCAGTGCACACAGGGTCATTGTTAGGGTGCAGAAAGCCCTGTCCTAAAGGGGGTATCCCAGCCCGAGCCTCAGGTGTGTGGTTTGTGCCAGACCTTGTGGGGAAACCACATAAAAATACTTGATATTCCCTTCACTTTAGGCAACAGGAACTTTACAGCTACATTACACTATCCTGGCCTGGGTCTACCAATTATACAACATTGCAAACTGGCCTCCCGGCGTTCTTGCGCTGAGGGCTAATTTTCTGGCCATGTAAAAGAAGACCAAAGGCAACAGAAATCCTGAGGGCACCGCAATCGAACCAGTTTTTAATAATAATAATAATAATAATAATAATCCAAATATTTATTTCCTTGCTGCCACCTGCTCAGCAGCTGATTTGTTCCTGAGCACCTTTGCATTGGGACTGCGGAAACTGATTAGTGTTAAGACTCTGAAATGAGGTTTAATCCAAGCTGACATCTCGATAAGATCAGAGTCTGCCAGGAGCTGTAATGGCGGGTGGGGGACATCCAGGGATCTTTGACAAAATATATAATAATACAAAGTAGGATGAATCATGAATTCTGCAGGATATTGATGTGGCCGCACGGTAGCTCCCGTTATTTAGAAAGGTGGCTGTCAACAGTTCTGAAGCTGCTTTGCCACTTTTTGACCCATTTTTATGCTTCATCTGAGGCCTTTTCCACCTGGCTGCTTGGCCTAATGGATGTCAGGACATTTTTGATGAATTAATGAGTGGCTGAGGGAGCTGATGACCAGTGGAACAGCCAAAGGCCACACACCTTCCTGCTCATTAATCTCTTGCCTTCTACCAAGGTTGCTTTCGCAGGTATTACCTGGAACGGGCTGAAATTGAGAGCAAGGCTGTTCAAACTTTGTCATGCATAACTTCTTAGGCCAAGGTTGTGGAGGGGAGACTAAGGCCACATTCACACCATACATTTAAAGTGATATGATACCACTTTAACATCCCCTGCAAAATTTCTCCAATGTAAATTGGGATGTGCTATTCAATTATAATTATACCACTTTATATATTATACTCTTTATACCACCCACATCTTACTGGGTTGCCCCAGCCACTCTGGGCAGCTTCCAACATATATAAAAACACAGTAAAACATTAAACATTAAAAAAAAACCCTTCCCTATACAGGGCTGCCTTCAGACGGCTCGGGGGTCATTTAACTCCATACCCTCCAACTTTTGTCTAATGAAAATAGGAACGTACCAAGGAAAGATGGGACATTCTGGGATCAAATCAGAAACTGGGACACCTTCTGTAAATCTGGGGCTGTCCCTGGAAAACAGGGACAATTGGAGGGTCTGCTTTAAGCAGTCATGGCGCCCCCGCCCAAGGAATTCTGGGAGCTGTGGTTTGTAAAGGATGTTGAGAGTTATTAGGACACCTCTATTCCTTTTACGGAACTACAGTTCCTGGAGCAGTTTAACGATCAATCCCTCTTCACAGGGATCTCTGGGAAGGGAATAGGGGCCTCCTAACAACTCTCAATACCCTTAACAACTCTCAGTTCCCATAATTCCTTGGGGGATGCCATGATTGTTTCCAGTGGTATTGTAGCACTTTAACTGTATGGTGTGAACGTGGCCTGACTAGCAACCACCAATCCCAATGTGTAGAGAGAGCAGAATAAGGGGACCCTGAGATTTGCGGAAGTACAAAAAACTTTTAAGAATAAAAATAACAAACGTATTGCTTAACAAGAGGGAAAGGCAAGATGGCGGGGAGGTCAGCACGGTAGAAACGCACTGGCAGAGCCAATATGTGGCCTCCATGCTCTCCCTCCCCATAAGCAACAGTAACCCACCTTCCAGGAAGTTAGCACATTGAGAGTTTGCAACTTAAGACCACATTGTGCACTGGTGGCAGATGTGGGTCTTGGGCTGCGTTCTCCTTGATCAAGGCAGATCTTTAATCGCTGGAGAATGGCAGAAACTGCAGATTGCACAAAGGCGGAGTGTATTGCAATGGGAGCGAAATAAATGAATAAATGCAATTTCTTATGCTGGCTTTACAATTGTGCTAACGACAGGACCCTCCTGCGACTTGATGAGTTTTGCAAAGCACCTTTTAATGCATTGCCGACCCTCGCAGCTGCTGACAAAGCATGCATCTCATTATCAAAAGCTGGGCTATAATGAAGGAAGAGCGGTTTGAAAAGAATGAGAAAGATCAGATCAATATAATGGAGGAGACTTGATTTATCTCTAAGCCAGCAGAACTCTTTTTCAATGTAAAAAAAAATAAAAATCTAAGAGATTCCATCAGGCCAGTAATTTATCACTTGGTTGGTAATTTGAGTGTCTCAAGAAAGCAAAGCCTCTTGGAGGGGGATATGCCTGTTGCAGGCATCCAAGTTCCCAAGAAGAGTCTTGCAAAGGGATGTGCAGCAACTCTAATGCCATCGCTCTACACAGGAAGGAGAGCATCGCATGTTGTGCAGATGCCTGATTATCGTCTTCCAAATCAACTACTCTATTCCGAACTTAAAAATGGAAAGTGTAATGCTGGTGGTCAACAAAAGAGGTTCAAAGACTATCTCAGGGCAAATCTAAAAAAATGTAGTATCAACAACTGAAAAACACTGGCCTGCGAGCGCTCCAGTTGGAGAACGGCCTTTACCAAAGGTGTCATGGGCTTTGAAGACACTCGAACTCAGGACGCAAGGGAGAAACGTGCTAGGAGGAAGGCACGCTTGGCAAATCCACACCATGATCAGCTCCCACCTGGAAACCAATGTCCCCACTGTGGAAGGACGTTTGGATCCAGAATTGGCCTCTACAGTCACTTAAGGACCCGCTGTTAAAACTGTGTTTATGGAAGACAATCTTACTCGGCTGTGAGTGATTGCCAAAGAAAGAAAGAGGAAGGAAGAAAGAACAGGTGCAAGGGCAATGCAAGGTGAGCTAAGGACCAAGAGTGAGGAGCTAGTAGTCAGAACCAAAGGACAAACAAAGAGGCAGGTATGCACCAAAGTTCATGAATACCTTGTCACTCAAGCAAGACTTAACCCCCAAACAGGAAGGCCCCTTGTACTCCTTCCTATCCATTGGCCAGTCTGGGTAGGCAGAACCTATCCAGGGCCTGAGGCTGCTTCACTGAGAAGCTGCCACCTGCAATTCAGTAGCTCATGGCGGCAGCTGCTCACAAATCCCAGCAGCTCCTGACAAGAGGAGACTGGGAATGAATTTCCCTCCGAATCAGATTAAGCAGACCTTGAGGCTGGTGTGCATGTGTGTACGAGTATTCCTGAATGGTGCAAGTCAAAAGAATTCTAAGTGAGAATAGGGCCTGTGATAAGACAGGGGGAGGCTGACTTGCATTTTCAGATTGGTGCTCTGAGGTGACGGTTTTGGGTTATGTTGCTAGAAAAGTGAATTTCCAGGAATTTCCAGATTTCAGCATTCTTACGGACCGAAAAGGCATTATTTATTTATTTGGTCTGGGGACAAACCATGGTGGCTAACAATCCATGTGCGGAAATAATGTAACATACTTCTTCACAAATAGAACAAAATTCAGTTGCACCGGTTTGAGACTTGGGAGCCCAGAGTTTGAATCCCCACTCAGCCACAAAGCTTACTGGGTGACCTTGGACCTCTCATTGCCTCTCAGCCTCACCTACCTCACAGGGTTGTTGTGAGGATAAAATGGGGATGGAAGAACCATGTACAGCACCTTGAGTTCCTTGGAGGAAAAGGTGATATATAAATGTAATAAGTGAAATGAATGAAATGAAATAAAAGCAGCTAAAATGAAACACAGACAAAGTATCAACTAGTTTACAGATAACAATTGCTGGGGGAAATTGATTAAACAATTCACATTCCTCTCTCTCTGTTGATGCCTTCTTAGACACAAGTATATTTTGTATTTCAGCAAAGCAGCTGGTAACATTGTGAATGCTGAAAGAAAATGGTCAACGATCGTTTGGAAGAACTCTAACTGAGCAGTGAAGTGACTGCGAACCACCCTGTTTCATTTTGTAAAGGGACAAAAGTGAACAGCAATTAGTTCCTTACTGGGTATATTGAACTTGAACTAGAATGGCTTCTTTTTTAAAAGTGAATTTTCCAAGTTCTGATTGGATTATGTCTCTGCCAACATTACAAAAACTGATTTAGGGGAGGCTTAGAGCTAGGGTTATTTTTTAAGTTTGGAACTTAAAAATGGAAAGCGTAATACTGGTGGTCAACAAAAGAGGTTTAAAGACTCTCTCAAAGCAAATCTTAAAAAATGTAGTATAAACACCGACAACTGGGAAACACTGGCCTGTGAGCGCTCCAGTTGGAGAACAGCCTTTACCAAAGGTGTCATTGGCTTTGAAGACACTCGAACTCAGGATGCAAGGGAGAAACATGCTAAGAGGAAGGCACACTTGGCAAACCCTCACCATGATCAACTCCTACCTGGAAACCTATGTCCCCACTGTGGAAGGACATTGGGAACCAGAATTGGCCTCCACAGTCACTTACGGACTCTGTTAAAACCGTGTTTATGGAAGAGTGATCGCCAAAAAAGAAGAGTTTGAGTAACCAGATGGAAAAGAAGGCAAGGCTCCTATATAGTATTGAGCACCTTTCTCCCATGGGGCAGCGGATACTCTCCTTTCTGTTGATTTACAATTAGCACTGCCAGTCAAAGAGGGTTTGGCAGTTTTTTTAAAAGTGCTGCAATACCTCTGCGTAGAGATGGCAGTGGAATGCATTTACATCCCTGGGCAATGGCACTTCCCTCTGCGCCACTTTCAAATGTATAAAAACAACAATGACCACCCTATCCAATGGCAGTTGCATGTGCACCCCCAAGCAGAGTAAAGGTAAAAGGTAAAGGACCCCTGGGCGGTTAAGTCTAGTCAAAGGCGACTATGGGGTTGCAGTGCTCATCTTGCTTTCAGGCCGAGGGAGCCGGCGTTTGTCCACAGACATCTTTCCAGATCATGTGGCCAGCATGAGTAAACTGCTTCCGGCACAATGGAACACCGTGATGGTAACCAGAGGGCACAGAAACACCGTTTATCTTCCCACCACAGTGGTACCTATTTGCACTGGGGTGCTTTTGAACTGCTAGGTAGGCAGGACCTGGGGCAGAGCAACAGGAGCTCACCCCGTCACGGGGATTTGAACAGCCAACCTTCTGATCGGCAAGCCCAAGTGGGTTAGACGAGCGGGGCTGCCACAGCCATCTTGTGGAACAGGTAATTTCAGCCAGAGTTGCATGCCATGCAAGCTGCATCTGCCATCTCTCCTTTCTTCTATTGTACAGTATCAGTTTCCATTCTTTCCCTAAAAAAATTAATAGTCGTTTTGTTCATTGTATTTCATAGATGGTAATTGTTTTGTCTTTTGACGATTTGTAATTGTTTTACTGATGATTCGTTAATTATACTATGATTTATTCTGTATTTGTGATGTTCTATCATTTTATTGTTTGTAAGCTGCTTTGGGATTCATTTGAATAAAAAGTGGCATAGAAATATAATCCATCCATCCACCCATCCATCACCTGTCTATTTTTCACCCTTTCTTAAAGAGCTGCACGGCTTTATTTGGAGAATTTTGCTATGAGCTGTCAAACAGATTACTTGGTCAAATGTGTGAACTTCTTCTTCTTGTTTTTAAAAAGGTATTATCTTGCTAAAGAGCCAACAGGTGCTATGGGAACCTGCAAATAAACGCATAGGGGTGGGAAGGGGGAGGAAATTGTGGAAAAACAGTTAATGGAAGCTATGTCATCTATGTCTTGGCAAAATCACAGAGTTCCTGTCTTTTATCAAATTGGTATGGTTAAGGCTGCCAGCTTTAGTTCCAAACCCTCAAGCTGCCACTTTAAGGGCAGTTTTGCTGAGCAGCAAATGAGGAGGTGATAAAGTTGTTGTTTTCTCCCCCTGGCCAGTTGGCAGCTCTACCTATCATGGCAAAAGCTTTCATAAGAGTGCGTTACATACCCCAGAATAGAGTGAGCCACAGCTTTTACGGGCCATGTAGGCAGAGAATATCCATTCCCCCTCCAATTCAATAAACACCATTGAATTAAAAATATATATCTTGTGGCATAAAATGATGTGCTTAACAGAACAACTGTTCTGGGACAGATGGCATACACGAGGATTCAAAATACAAGCCCGTGTCCATTGCCACAACATTTAGCCCTTGTGAAATGTCCAGCAAATATATTCACATAAATGAGATTTTGCATACTGGATTTTCCTGCTTGCCTAAGCAGCTAGCTGAAATGAGTTCTGTTAAATTAAATTCTGTTTGTTCATTTAAGAGGAAAAAAATCTAACATTTTCCAACAAATAATTCACAGACATTTGGGCCCCATCTGCCCTATACATTTAATGCAGTGTCAGAGAGTGTGTGCATGTGTGTGTGTGTGTGTGTAAAATTGAGTTTCAGAACAAATAAACAAAAAATAAACAGAATAAAGTTGTACTATATTCAGAACTCAAAAACATCAGTCACCTTCCTGCCCCTCAGCACCCACTGTTCCTTCCCACAACCCTTTCCCCCAGGGAGCTTAATTTCATCAGCACATTCAAAGCATATTTGTAGTACAGTGGTACCTCGGGTTAAGTACTTAATTCGTTCCGGAGGTCCGTTCTTAACCTGAAACTGTTCTTAACCTGAAGCACCACTTTAGCTAATGGGGCCTCCCGCTGCCACCGCGCCGCTGGAGCACGCTTTCTGTTCTCATCCTGAAGCAAAGTTCTTAACCCAAGGTACTATTTCTGGGTTAGCAGAGTCTGTAACCTGAAGTGTATGTAACCCGAGGTACCACTGTACAGTACTGTACTTGGTTATAGTAGGAACAGATAGAAAGGGATTCCATGCATACACCTATCAGGCCTAAAAGAGCCAAACAGATTTGTTTTAGGTTGGAAATAGTCTATATTTAAATCAGTACTATACAACTTTAAACAGTCGTGGCCCTGTGATCATAATAATGGTAAGAAGAAGAAGACAACACACAAGCATGAACACAATAATCCCCACTTCTGAATGCACCGTTAGGCTCAAGGAACGAGAAGTTGCCTTGCCTTGTGCTCAAATACTGAGCTAGTATTCCTTTCTCTTTTCTCCCCTCCCAGTCAAGCCTTCATCCCCGCATCATTCCTTGCTCCCCAGCTGGCTTCTGAATTGTCTACCTGGCTGCAACGCAGCTGGCTACCTTGACCTAAGCTCTCGTCTCTTGTTGCTTGTCGCCTCAAACAGGCTGCTTCCTTGTTTCCTAAGCCTGTTTTTTCCCCCTTCTGTTGACTATGTTCTCGTCTCTTCATGCTGCTTGGCTTCCCGTGACACGTGGCAGTTACTGAATTTGGGCAGCTCTGCACAACCGCTGCTCTCCAATTGACACAAGCATTGTACTGGTCACCCTGGATTCTACCGCAGAAACAGCTGCTCCCAGCTTTGCCTGCAGTGCGGATGGCAAGGGACTAAGACAGGGCAAATATCCCAGGATGTGTGGACTGCAGGGAAATCAAGTGTGTTGGCTGTTATATGTCCGGAAAAATATCCACGTGGCATTCACTCCTAATAAAACACTGGATCATTTCCATTTATTATTCTGTTTCTGTTGAGTAATTCTCAAAGAGTTTCCATCATTTGGAGGCGATATCAACTGGATTTATTCTAGGACAAATGGCTCCCTGTGACTTTAGTTACAATACCAGGCCATGTTCTTTTCTGTTATGGCTTGTTTAATAGTTGTGGGAAGATTTCCCAGAACTCTCCGAGCTACTGGCAGTCACCTCCACAAAACTGCCCTGCTCATTCTGCAACAATTATTCCATAAATTCCCACCTTAATCCGTTGGTATTTACACCTTCCAGTTTCTTGGAATTTCTTGTTCATGAGCTCAACGCTACCTGGCGAAGGAATAAATGCTTGTTCAATCTGTAACAGATGGGAATCATTTTTTTAGCTTATTGGACATACACTTCGCTTTCTGTATTCTTTCTCGAGAGTTTCCTCTGCCATGGATTTAACGGGGACGGGGAATGGGCAGGCGGGGAAGAGTGCCTGGGCTCCTTAGAGAACATGTTAAAATATTGCTGAGGTTTCTCCCTTAAAGCAGCCTGGTGATGTTTGGGCCTACAGCACCTATCAGCCCCTGCTGGCTGGGGTTGTTGGACATTGTACTTCTAAAAGTCTGGTAGTTGTTTTTCTCTTTGACATCTAGTGGGAGGGTGTTCCACATGGTGGGTGCCACTACCGAGAAGGCCCTCTGCCTGGTTCCCTGTAACTTGGCTTCTCACAGCAAGGGAACCACCAGAAGGCCCTTGGCACTGGACCTCAGTGTCCGGGCAGAATGATGGGGGTGGAGATGCTCCTTCAGGTATACTGAACCGAGGCTGTTTAGGGCTTTAAAGGTCAGGACCAACACTTTGTGCTCGGAAACGTACTGGGAGCCAGTGTAGGTCTTTCAAGACTGGTGTTATATGGTCTTGGCTGCTGTTCCCATTCACCAGTCTAGCTGCCACATTCTGGATTGGTTGTAGCTTCCGGGTCACCTTCAAAGGCAGTCCCACATACAGCACACTGCAGTAGTCCAAGCGAGAGATAACTCGAGCATGCACCACTCTGGCGAGACAGTCTGCAGGCAGGTAGGGTCTCAGCCTGCGTACCAGATGGAGCTGATAAACAGCTGCCCTGGACACAGAATTGACCTGTGCCTCCATGGACAGCTGTGAGTCCAGAATGACTCCCAGGCTGTGCACCTGGTCCTTCAGGGGCTCAGTTACCCCATTCAGGACCAGGGAGTCCTCCATACCCGCCTGCCTCCTGTCCCCCCAAAACAGTACTTCTGTCTTGTCAGGATTCAACCTCAGGTTGAATCAGGGTATCAGGTCAGTGAAGGCTGCTATATTCCTTATGCTGTGAATTGTGGAGGAGGCAAGAAATCATCCAGATATGTTTTGGCTGGGGTGGGGAACAAATGTTGGGACCCATTGCCCCTCCCTCAAAGCCCACCACTGCTGATACTAGCCTCCTCACTTATTTGTACTTTAATGACTCTGTGCTCCTACAGAGACGTGCCACCCCATTCTCTTGTAACTTGGACCTGTGGAGCATACAGTTGTTGAAAGGTGGGGTAGAAGCAGCCTGAATCCAGACCTCTAACACTGCATGGATCTCAGATGGGTTTTGCCTCTCTTCCCATGATCACCAGTTATCTTCTCCCCAAAACCTTTCTGGTTTCCCTTCAGTTTCACAGACTCAGATACTCATCCTGTGGTGGACTTGAGACCTTTCACATAGACTGCATGTGCTCTTCTACAGATGAAAGGTCATTGACACTCGGACAGTGATTCTTGTGATAAGAGGGACTCACATTTCCTTCGGTGAAATGTTTCAGGAAGCCATCATAAAATTAGTCTAGCAAATGTCCAAGAACATTCTGTCCTGTTTCTTCCTGCACATGTCATGGCTGCAGGAATTCTGATCTAAATTCCGTGCTGGGTGCTCTGAGACACCAAGGATCTCTTTAGATTCAATTTAAATTCATCTCATCTCTTGCCTTCAAGCAGCCAACCAATGACCTGTTTCATCCACCACCAACCCTCTCCAGAGGAATCTGTCTTCCCTGTGATATGTTCATAATTCAAGGGACAAGGCAACTCCTGTCAGTCACAGTGCCCTTTAGAGAAAACAAACCAGTCAACATGATGGACCATAATGGCAAACTCTGAAACCCTCACAGAATTCACTTAAGACTTTTCCTTCTTAATTGTATTTGTTTGTATAGCTGGCCTTTCAGAGGGGCTTGCTGGTCCAAGGGCACTGTTTAATAAACTGAGCCTTTGTGATCTGAAGGACAGTTATTATTACCATTTAAAAAGTACCAGTTGCACACAGGTTGGCAACTCCAGCTTTATACATTTCCGAGCACAATTCAAAGTGTTGGTGCTGATCTTTAAAGTCCTAAACGGCGTCAGCCCAATATACCTGAAGGAGTGTCTCCATTCCATCGTTCTACCCGGACACTGAGGTCCAGCACTGAGGGCCTTCTGGCGGTTCCCTCACTGCGAGAAGCCAGGTTACAGAGAACCAGGCAGAGGGCCTTCTCAGTAGTGGCACCCGCCCTGTGGAACGCCCTCCCACCAGATGTCAAAGAGAACAACCACCACCAGACTTTTAGAAGACATCTGAAGGCAGCCCTGTTTAGGGAAGCTTTTAATGTTTGATGGATTAATGTATTTTAGTATTTTGTTGGAAGCTGCCCAGAGTGGCTGGGGAAGCCCAACCACATGGGCGGGGTATAAATAATAATAATAATAATAATAATAAGGCAAGAAAAAAATAAAATGTGAGAAAATGCAGTCATATATTGGTCTTAATTGAACATAAGAAGTCAGCTCATTGGCCCATCTCCTTCAATTCCAAATGACTCTCTAATGCATGGGTAGGCAAAGGCCTAGGGACTGGATCCGGCCCAATCGCCTTCTAAATCCAGCTCGCGGATGATCTGGGAATCAGCATGTTTTGACATGAGTGGAATGTGTGCTTTTATTTAAAATGCATCTCCGGGTTATTTGTGGGGCAGAGGAATTTGTTCATTTCCCCCCCAAAAAATAGTCCAGCCCCCCACAAGGTCTGAGGGACAGTGGACCGGCCCCCTGCTGAAAAAGTTTGCTGACCCCTGCTCTAATGTCTCAGGCAGAGAGGAAGCCAAGGCTTGAGGTCAGCCTGTTCACTGGCCAACACAGGCGCCAACTTGAACAAAATATTGGGGGCCCTTGTTGGCCAGTGAACAGGCTGACCTCAAGCCTTGGCAGAGAGGAAGCACGATCTGTGTCATAGCTGTCAACCGTCCCTTATTTGGCGGGAAAGTCCCTTATCCCAGCACCGTGTCCCGCTGCTGTCCCTTATTGATGATGTCCCTTAAATTTCCCGGATTTCAAAGGAAGCAGCTCCTCTCCCTCCCTCCCTGCCGGCCAGGGAGGAGGGAGGCTCCAACTATGTTGCTTGGCTGCGTTGCTCACCCAATAAGGAGTCTAAGAACGACTGGGGGGTGGAGCTTGCATGCCTTGTGCTGATCAAATCAGCCGCGTTGCCTGGGGACTCGCCTTTGCTCAGCACTTCCCAGCGGAGAGGTGACGGTGGTTTTCCTTGCTGCATCCCCTTTGCCGGGTTGCTGCGCTGTGGGAACCACCGCTTGAGGCTTCGTTTGGCTGCTGGCTGGGCTTTCTGCCTTTGGCTCGGAGGGGCTCAGAAGTCAAACATACTTGTGCTCTGAAAATCCCTTATTTTGGCTGCTGATCCCTTATTTCCGAGGCTGCTGGTCCCTTATTTTCAAATCTGTAAGTTGACAGCTGTGATCTGTGTGCAGGATCTAGAATGGAATACAGAGCCTGGACTGAAAGTAACCACAGCAAAGGGATTGTGCCTGAGCTTTATTCTTTTCCAGATGTCCCAGCCAAAAGAGGGAGGTTAAAAAAAATACCTACAATCAAGATTTAAGGTACACGAATACAGAATTAGAATTTTGTGGGGATCTGTGGTCGAGGGAAGATGCTTATCTCTGTGGCATTAAGCAGCAGCGAGGGAAAGCAGTTAGCTGTGAAAAGGTTTTTAAGCTGAGTGCTTACATTGGCCCGGCTTGGCTATAATTTGGAAAAGTGCACCTAGAGCCAGTAATGTAATTACAAATAAAGGGAAAGCTTGATTGTTTTTCCATGCATGAAACATTAAGAAAATTAAGGCATTTCCCTCCAGTCGAAATATTGACTGTAATTATAGATAGCAGGCAGCCTGAGCCGCTATAAAATATTGAAAGTGCTTTTTTTCCTATCGCCACCAACTATAGTTTATTATTTAGGCCTTGTACAAAGGCTGCAATTTAATGAAGTGCAGTTTCATCGAACAATGGGAAAGAGACCATCACAGCATTGCATTGTCGCCTTTTCCATCATTAGCATGAAACCACTTCCCAGAACAATGGGAGCAGGTTTAAACTTGCTTTATTGTACTTCTGTAATGTTAATTTGCCCTGAGCTGCTGTACCACCATGTAATCTCTCCTTGGAAAAGAGAAAGGTTAAAATTAAGAACCTGAAAAGGAGCTATAACTGCCCAAGGAGAATTTGCTTTCACGGCACATGGAAACAATTTGTCAACATGGAGCGGGACGGCACTAGGCCTGCAAAATAGCTTTAAACAGGAAACGCGCAGGATCTCCTGCAACGATTTTTAAAACTCTACTTATTACTAGATTTTAAAATTATATATATTTTTTTGACCTGAAAATAGATGGACTTCAGATAATATTCTGGAAAAGTGGGTTAAAGCCTTGTCAAGATGCCATGCTTGTCCACAATATTTAAAAAGGTGGATATTGTTACATTTATTGGAACAGGGATTTTGTTGGATTCCAACTGCCATCAGCCCCAACCAACATGGCAAATGGTTAGGAATGATGGGAATTGTAGTTCAACAACCAGTCTAGAGGGTCACAGGCTCACCCTGGTGAGAGGAAAAAACACAACATTTTTTTCTCCCCTTGCTGCTTCTGAACCAACCCGTACCCTGCAATCATCATCTGAGGCCCTTCTTCATGTCTTCTTGATTCTTCTTCTTTGGCGATCGCTCATAGCCAAGTAAGATTGTCTTCCATAAACACGGTTTTAACAATGAGTCCGTAAGTGACTGTGGAGGCCCATTCTGGATCCACACGTCCTTCCACAGTGGGGACATGGGTTTCCGGGCGGGAGTTGATCACGGTGCGGGTTTGCCAAGCGTGCCTTCCTCTTAGCACGTTTCTCCCTTGCGTCCTGAGTTCGAGTGTCTTCAAAGCCCATGACATCTTTGGTAAAGGCTGTTCTCCAACTGGAGTGCTCGCAGGCCAGTGCTTCCCAGTTGTCAGTGTTTATAGCACATTTTTTAAGATTTGCCTTGAGACAGTCTTTAAACCTCTTGTTGACCACCATCATTACGCTTTCCATTTTTAAGTTTGGAATAGAGTACTTGCTTTGGAAGACGATCATCAGGCCTCCGCAAAACATGACCAGTCCAACGAAGTTGTTGTTGAAGAATCATTGCTTCGATACTGGTGATCTTTGCTTCTGCCAGTACACTGATATTAATTTGCCTGTCTTCCCAAGTGATGTGTAAAAATTATGGGAGACACCACCACCTCCACGAGAGGTCCAGTGTGTGCAAACCCCCAAGTGCCCCGATTTCCCAAGGACAGTTCCAGAATTATGAAAGCCATCCGGGCTTCTGATTTGATCCTGGAATGTTCCCTTTTCTCTTGCCAGTGCTGCTGCTGCCAAGCTCAGGGAGGAGGATAAGTGGCAGCAGAAAGGGAGCATCCCGTTGCCTCTCCTTGACCTCCCTATGGCTGCTGCTGCTGGCGTCCTCCCTTGGGCAGCTCGTAGCAACTGCTGGAGAGCAGGCGAGGAGGAGGAGAGGCTGCCAAGTTAGATCTCTAACTAACTACCACTGACCATCACTGCACTGCAATTTAAGTGTTGCAACAGTTCTCTAGCAAGTCTTGTAGAAACAGCATGCTCACTCTTATATTTGATTTCACAGTGTCTGTGATAGCACTGAATTTCTTCACAGGCTAACCTTCAAACACTGCAACTGTCATACATTAACAAATGATTCGAGAAATTATATCTGGTTAAAGAAACTGTTAGGATTCTTGCTCTGTGTTTGCAGTCATGGGATTGTTGTCTATTACATTCCACAGTGTGGGACATGACGGAGACAGGATGTTGTGTGTTACTGTGTTCTGGAATGTAGGACCGTTGTCCTTTGTTTCTCTCTCTTTGCTGTCTGATGAGAAAGAAGAAGGAGCTAAGGCAGAATGCTCCGAGTGTATTATATGTAAATAAAAGTAGATTAGCCAAAATGCTGTGCTACTGAGTTCTGTTACGCAAACTGCATAATACTCTGCAGATCCCTAAGTGTGCTGATGCTTCTTGGTATCAGGCGCTGTGATGTTCGGGCTGAAGAAAGCTTTTGAAGCTCCCGAACGATCGACCAGGAGGGAGAGAACATGCCAATCGGGCATGTGTCTCTGCCAGGGTCCTACACGAGACTAGGATGATCCGAACAGAAACAAGTTTAATTAGAGGGTTAAACAAGTTTAATTAGAGGGTTGCAAATCATCACGCTAGCACATGGACTAAGCTTCCAGGTTCTGCATCAAATAGCAACACAGCAGGAAACAAAACTTAATAAGAAAGTAGCATCACCAACTGTTGGTTGGAGGTACCAAATGCCTAATCATGAACCTGGAGATGCACCCGGATGACAGGTTCTTGCAAAGTTGATGCATTCAGAATATTCAGGTGTAGCAGAAGCAGGCAGCAGTACATTTTGAATTTTAAAAACGTACTTTAAAACTGAAGGATATAAATTATGCCCTCACCGGGAATGTTAAGAATACATTAACATGAAGCTGGACGAAAGAACCAACTGTATCTAAAGAGATAATAATTTATACAAAAGTGACTCTGAGATGGCAATATGCTATGTGAGCAAAATGGCTTGCAGTCTTTTATATACTTCTGTGTCTTTTTTAAAAACATGCGAATTGGTCATGGCAACCCCTATCTCTCACCAGCACCAAAAAAGGAGAGAAATACACAGGTTGGGGGGAGGGTTTGCTTGGGTTTGTTTTTGTTAACAAAGTATGCAGAAATATGAGTTCTTTGTTTCTTTTTTGAGATTGTATTGTATGTTTAAGGAAAGGCTTGCAAGAATAAAGTAAAATTCATTAATACAATAAACCAGTGCTTTACTATATAAATGTAGCCACTATAACTAATGACTTCATTTTATTTCCTTCCACTGGAGGAAGGACTTTCCTTTTCATCGCTCGTGTAACGTAGCTGCCAGAAAATGCTTGTAGACTTCAATATATAGAATGTAAGTTTACTCATTGAAACAAACAAACTGAAACAATCTAGTAAATAGCAGAGGGGCAGTTGTTTGGGTATAAGGCTGCATACACACCAGGGCCAGTGTGGTGTAGTGGTTAAGAGCGGTGGACTCGTAATCTGGGGAACCGGGTTCGCATCTCCGCTCCTCCACATGCAGCTGCTGGGTGACCTTGGGCTAGTCACACTTCTCTGACGTCTCTCAGCCCCACTCACTTCACAGAGTGTTTGTTGTGGGGGAGGAAGGGAAAGGAGAATGTTGGCCGCTTTGAGACTCCTTCGGGTAGTGATAAAGCTGGATATCAAATCCAAACTCTTCTTCTTCTCTTCTATATGTGAAACACCCACCCCAAGAACCCTGAGAACTGTAGTTTACCCATCACAGAGCTGCAATTCCCAGCACCCATAACAAACTACAGTTCCCAGGATTCTTGGATGGGATGTGCTTTAAATGTATCATGTGTACACAGGATGGGCGATAGAAGCGATGGCACTGGCTTTGCAGAGAGAATGCAGTGCTGGTGAGGTTAGAGTGAAGATGAGCTATTGGGAATGGTGCAATGGTTCAAGGAAGGGCATCCACAATTTTTTTAGCTGGACTTGGTGACTAGATAAAACTCTGTGGTCAATCAGATCCTGCACTGCCCTCAAGGGGCGTGCCCATGTCCCTGAAGCCCACACATCATCTCCAAAAGATGGGAAGGGAACATGGCGAGCAAAACTAGCAACCCCTGGTTCAGGTGTGGATTTGAGGCAGTGAATAAGAATAGACTTTGAGGGTGTGAATGTGAGCATCCAAGACCCCAGGCAGAAGGGACCAAGTACTGAGGCAGACACTAGTTGTCCATGCACTGAACTACTAGGACAATTGGTCAGAGGCTGGAATAGCAGGTCTTTCAACACCACAAGCAGAAATTTCAGTATTGACAGAACCATTTCCCCAATTGCTGCGGGGTTTTTTTGCTGCTTGCTCTTCATTGTTTATATCTGCTTTTCTTCAGGCACCAAGTGATGTCTCTGGGCCCTTCCAAGGTTAGGGTGACTCCCAACTTAAGAAGAAGAAGAAGAGAAGAAGAGTTTGGATTTGATATCCCGCCTTTCACTCCCTTTAAGGAGTCACAAAGCGGCTAACATTCTCCTTCCCCCCCCCACAACAAACACTCTGTGAGGTGAGTGGGGCTGAGAGACTTCAGTGAAGTGTGACTGGCCCAAGGTCACCCAGCAGCTGCAGGTGGAGGAGCGGAGACGCGAACCCGGTTACCCAGATTACGTGACTACCGCTCTTAACCACTACACCACACTGGAAGAAGACGGAAGTGGAAGCATGAGTAAATAAGGAGTGAATGTGCACCTGTTTTAATTGACCTGTAGTTAAGGCCTGGTTTCAGACTTGGGACTCAGCTGTATAGCTGCAAATATAATGTTTTAAGTGCATTATACAATGTGACACTAGATGGTGCTGGTGAGCTAATGGCAGATTCCATATATTTTTAAAAACTTTTTTTGTAAAAAGCATTTTCACAGTGTGTTTTTAAAAAATATATGTGTAGATTCAGCTTTAGTTGTGGTAGGACATGGAAACTGCGGGGCTGTGCCAAAGGCTTTATGAAAAATGTCCAGTTTTAAGGAGGGATTTGAAGAAGGCGAGAGAGGGGGTAGCATATGCAGAGATGTTCCTGGAAATAGCTGAAGCATTAAGGGCAGAGCTCTTTGATGGAGCAGGAAACATTGGAATGGCAGGCGGGGGTGAAGCTGGAAGAGTGAAGGTCCTAGGTGGAGAGGTCATTGGATTTAAGGGTGGAGAGATGAGAGAGGTAAAGCCAAGGAGAGCTTTGGCAGTGAAGATAAGGATACGCCCAAGAGAGAGCTCATACTAAATCGTTTGCAGCTGCCCATTCTTTTTTCAGTTGCCCACAGTCAATGACATGAATTAACCAATGCCAATTTGCAGGGTGGATGATTTAAAAATGAATGATGAAAGATAAATGAGCTGAACAAATCATTAACAGAAAACAGCACAATAGTAGATTTATAGGTGAAGCACTTAACTTGTGCAGAACAAAAAGAAAGGAAGAAAAAGAAATGGTTAGCAGTTCCCAAGTTTTGTATATGTAGATGCAAAAGCTTTTGGTTATACAGTAAGCCCACAATTTATGCTCATTTAACTTGTGTGCATTCCACTTTACACATGTGACAAAAAAATAACAACACAGATTTAAAAGGGGTGGGGTTATGGGAAAAATGACTTCAGCAACGGCACCCGCTGTTGAACCCCATGGGGTTTGGCTAGACGTGATTTTAGCTTTAGGTGTGATCCTTGAAATGTATCCATTGTTGACGTCCATCTGTCTCAAGAGACAATGGAGTACACCTTGGGGGTGAAGTCAAACTGCACCAAAGTGATATCTCTGGGACACAAACCTGGGCAGTGTGTGCGAAGGTCCTGGGCTGCCCAGGCAACAAAACTCCCCTCTCAGCCTTGCTGATGTGGTCCAAAGGAGAGCAGAGCAATACATTTGGCAACAGCTTGGCTGCAGGAATTGCACAAAGGAAGCATACAAGGCGCCGTCCAACCATCTTAAGGACTCTACTCTGGAGTAGGGTTTACTCCCTAGGCTTTCCTTCTCCTAGGCATTACTGTACAGAATTAAACTGCACTCTTCTAAAGGCCATTGTCCAGTGCAGTGATGGAGCATTTTAAGTTTGAGCACAAGGAACAAACACTAAGTAATTTCTGGGTTCTAAAAGCTGAAATTACTCTCCCTCCCTTGTCTTTTATTTACACCTGATCATGCAGTGCTATAGACCTATTTGTAGCCCTCCAGGTGCTGTTGGATTACAACCTTTATCAGCCCCAACCAGCATGGCTTATGGTCAACGGTGATGGGAGGTGTGGTCCAAAACATCTGATGGGTACCATGTTGGGAAGGCTGATACCGGCATTTGAACTGAGTTATTGGATGGGGTGCAACATGGGTGGCGCTGTGGGTTAAACCACAGAGCCTAGGACTTGCCGATCAGGTGGTCAGTGGTTCGAATCCCCACGAGGGGGTGAGCTGCCATTGCTCAGTCCCTGCTCCTGCCAAACTAGCAGTTCGAAAGCATGTCAAAGTGCAAGTAGATAAATAGGTACCACTCTGGCGGGAAAGTAAACGATGTTTCCGTGCGCTGCTCTGGTTTGCCAGAAGTGGCTTAGTCATGCTGGCCACATGACCTGGAATCTGTACACCGGTTCCCTCAGCCAGTAAAGTAAGATGAGCGCCGCAACCCCAGAGTCGGCCACGACTGGACCTAATGGTCAGGGGTCCCTTATCTGATGGGGTAGTGCTCACATTTGGTGGCATTGTGCTTCTGAATACCGGAGGAGGAGAGTGCCCTTGTGCTCAGTTCCTGCTTGAGGGACATCAACAGGTATCCAGTTGGCCACTGTCAGAACAAGATGCTAGACTAGATGGTTCATATATGTGACTCCCCCACTTTTTTTTTTGGCAAGGGATTTTCCTTTCTCTCCATTTCTCTCTTTGGCAAATACAGCCCATCCTTCTCTTTTGCTTTGGCCTGCCCTGCCTGGTTCATCCATTCCCTTGAATAGGATGAGAATGAGCTTCTGCTAGTCACGCCAACTTTCTGTTAGAATTCTGCTTGCTTTAAGAAATTGCAGCCATTATTCTTTGTGCTGTAGGAATCTTGCGAAGGCAAGCGTTGCAAGCATCACCTAATGATGAATGGATTTGGCAGCAGAATGAATGGGCTGTTGAAGGAGGGCCTAGAATCTCCTTCCATTGAGGTTTTCAAAGAAAGAGCGGACTAGAGCTGAGCTGAATATTTGTGGGGCGAGCTTTAAGGTCTCCACAGCTCCCTCTTCCAAGTGTTCTCCCAAGGTATTCCTTTGGGGCTCATTGAGGACTCAACACAGTTAGCCTGTCCCTTTAGACAGACATGTGAGCCTCCAGCCAGCATGGTCAATGGTCAAGGGTGGCAGGAGTTGAAGACAACAACCAGAGCACTTCTTTGCAGCAAGAAGAACATTGCCTTCTGATGAAGAATCCCAAACTGTACTGACATCATAGCCATTGTAGGAACATTCTGCATAGGACTGTTGCTACTCAGCTCCACGCTGCATTTATTTGATTAGATTGTTTCCAATGTTCTTGAAAGAGTACATTCTCCTCTGCCACTAATCTTCTTTTAGCAACATTAACAACCTGAAAGCGCTGATGATATTTGCATCCTCCAGCTCAAAGCATCCCATATGTATATGGATTAGACTTTCAAACCTTTTGAATGCCTCCCAGTTTATATCAACGGCCAGTCATCTTGCTAAAGCTTTCAAATAAAGTAGCATCTCATCGGAGGAGCCATGTAGATGTGCTGCAGAATACACTTTGCTCAGAAAGGACCCCAGATTCAATCCCTACTATCTGCACCTGGCACAAACCTAGAGGAAATATACTCGGAGTCAAGAGTGGATTTCATGCTCCTTATTCAGCTCATAGTGGTGAGGAGGAATGAAAGTTCCCCCAGAATGTCTGCTTTATATGCATTATTTACACAATGGGCCCCACGTGACTGGCTAATTCCGGGATTCACCTGTAGGCCAATCAGGTTGCAGATTCACTTCCACCTGGAGCTGGATTGGGTGGCTCCTATGGACCAATCAGACTGCTGCCTTTTGGATCCTATTCAACTCAGTACATAACACTAGACTATAGAGATGAGGAACCTGTGATTCTCTAGCTATTGCTGGACTACAAATCCCATCATTGCAAATCATTGCCATCCTGGCTGGGAATGATGGAAGTGGAGTCCAGCAACCACTGGTTAAACATTCCTGTCCTAGGCCATTGCCAGGAGGGCCACCTGTCATGGATGCTTTAGCTGAGCTCCTTGCATTGCAGGGGCTTGGACTTGATGTCCCTCAGAGTCCCTTCCAACTCTACAATTCTACGATTTGTTGGAAGCCTAACTAAAATAATTTTTGGTGCATGCCACGATCAGTGAGGGAACCTGTAAGGCCATTTCCCCCCCATAGCTGAAGACAATAGCACTCCTTCTAACAGCAAGCGCAGGTGGCAAGTGCCGATAGGACTGTGGCCAAAAAAATAAGCCCCTAAGCAACAAGAGGGAGGTATCAGCACACTCTCTCGGGTAATCCAAAGGTTTGCAAAAGTACAAGCCAAACAAAGGAGACAAAGCATGGCCCACAAGGTGAGTGAGGACTGAGCAGCTATGGAATGTTGATCATCAGTTGGAAAATGAAAGGAAACTGGAGAAGAGAGAGGAAGGAATGGGAAGGAAAATGGACTGGCATGCAGAAACCTTGAACAGGAACACTCCTGCCCAGGAGAATACGCTGCAACATTTTGTTGCAGGTACCAGTTGTACATAATACAAATTACTATATATATTTATTGAATTTTTTTTATTTATTAAAGTTCTTATGTTGCATCGGTAAACATCATCATATTACATCACAAGGCTTATTATACTATAATTTTCAGCATGTATACAAAGTTTAGATACTAAAAGAAGAAGAAAAAAACAAGGGCAAAAAACTATTCCAAAATCATATATATACCAACACTTTGGACTTCCTGTCTATCCCATTGTATATTCCTTTTTGTCAAATGAATGTACTCTTAGTACATAATACAAATTAAGTTGATAATTTACAGTCCATTTGGTTTACAGGCTTACAGGAGGCAGCGAAGGCCACCCAGTTAGATGGCTTTAAAAGAGTACAGTGGTGCCTCAGGTTAAGTACTTACTTCGTTCTGGAGGTCTGTACTTAACCTGAAACTGTTCTTAACCTGAAGCAGCACTTTAGCTAACGAGGCTTCCTGCTGCTGCCTCACCACCGGAGCACGATTTCTGTTCTCATCCTGAAGCAAAGTTCTTAACCCGAGGTAATATTTCTGGGTTAGTGGAGTCTGTAACCTGAAGCGTATGTAACCCAAGGTACCACTGTACTGGGTGAATCCACAGAGGAGAAAGTTATCAATGGCTACACTAGCCATGATAACTATGCTCTGCCTACACGGTTGGCAGCAGCAGTGCTTCTGAATTCCAGTTTCTGGAAGCCACAGGAGAGGAGAACGTTCTTGTTCTCAGGTCCTGCTTGCAGGTTTCCCACTTGGTTGGCCGCTGTGAGAATAGGATGTGGGACTAGATGGGCCACCGGCCTCATCCTGCAGGCCCTCCTTATGTTCTTGCTATGGGTCTAACCTGGAGGGGTTGCCAAACGCGCCTAATAGCAATCTGTGTCCACGCCTGCTTGAGAGTCACAACAGCCAGCTCAGATTCAGCTCTTTGTGTTTTCCAGGGGCGAACCCTCCTCCCCTCCTGAAAACTTTCCTTTCAAGCCTGTCTCCTTAGAAGGCTATGCAGGCCTCCCTTTGCAGCTGAAATCAGCTAGTCAAATCTTGTTTGGCAGCTCGCATGCCACCCTCCAAGGCCTCGGGACAATGGTAAATTACTTCAAAATGTTCCACATTTTGTTGGCTATCTATGGTTCCAAACTAAGTACCATTGCATAACAGATCAGGGGAAAGGACAAAGTATTAGGTTATTTGCACCTCTGCGGTGCAGGCTCCTTTTCCTTCTTGGATATCCACCTTTTCCCTAAAAGCCTTTGGCTTAACTCCTTAGTTGCCATCCGCCCCAGATAAAGTCTAATATAAGTACAACCAACTGCATTTGCTCTCCTTGTCCCTCTTCTCTCCTTCCGACATGTCCTCCCCATCACATGAATTCTCCTAGGCTTTTAAGGTCCTGGCACTAGGTGGGATTACAGAATCACAGAACTGTAAGTTGGAAGGGACCCTGAGGGTCATAGAATCATAGAATTGGAAGAGACCACAAGGACCATCAAGTCCAACCCCCTGCCAAGCAGGAAACACCATCAGAGCACTCCTGACATACGGTTGTCAAGCCTCTGCTTAAAGACCTCCAAAGAAGGAGACTCCACCACACTCCTTGGCAGCAAATTCCACTGTCGAATGGCTCTTACTGTCAGGAAGTTCTTCCTAATGTTTAGGTGGAATCTTCTTTCTTGTAGTTTGGATCCATTGCTCCGTGTCCGCTTCTCTGGAGCAGCAGAAAACAACCTTTCTCCCTCCTCTATGTGACATCCTTTTATATATTTGAACATGGCTATCATATCACCCCTTAACCTCCTCTTCTCCAGGCTAAACCTGCCCAGCTCCCTTAGCCGTTCCTCATAAGGCATCGTTTCCAGGCCTTTGACCATTTTGGTTGCCCTCCTCTGGACACGTTCCAGTTTGTCAGTGTCCTTCTTGCCCAACCCACCGCAATGCAGGAATCCTGCCCGCAGCTGTCTCTGGAGGGACTTGAACCACTAACCTTCAGCTTAACATCCAGGCACACGGACCCATCGCACCACCTGAGGGTCTGTTCCCTTCCTGATAATGCCAGAAACTATCCAAGGAACCTGAAAGGTGGAAGGATTGGTACAGATGAAAAAAAAGGGGGGGGGTATTTCTTTAGACAGAGTGTAGCTATAATATGAAATTTGCTCCTGCAAGAGGTTTGGTCTGAAGGTTTTAAAAGGGGCTTAGACAAACTGACGGAGGATAAGGCTTTCTGTGGTATCACTTTTTGGTCACTTGCAGGATCAGAGGCAGTGGCAGCATTTGGTGTCCACCATATATATGGTGGAATATATACTTGATGGAAGGAGAGAAGTGGAACAAGGATAGCAAATGCAGTTGAATGGACTTATATTAGACTTCATCTGGGGAGGATGCCGACTACAGGGTTAAGCCAAAGGTGCGAGATATGTATATCTTACAAGGAATATACTCTCAGTGTGTCCAGTTGTGCTTGCCTACACAAGAGGGCAAGTTAGTGAAATGAAAATAATCAAAGAGCAAGGCTGATCAGGGCAGAAATCAGTCCTGTGGCCTAGCTTTCAGAAATGTGCCTGAGCATGCTCAGAACAGGTGCATAGCACCCACAGTGCCATGTCATCTGCCTGGATTTACCTCATGACAACAGGAGGAAGTGAGAAACTGCACAGCCAGGGCTGGCTGCTGAAGTCCCAGTAATAAAAAGCCTAGCCTCCCCCCCCCCCTTTTTTTTTTCTTTTTAAGCTTTGCACGTATCATGAAGTCTGCAAGAGACATTGTTGGTGTGATGGCCTGGGACTCAGGCTCGGACCCGGAACCGGAGGAGTCTCAGTCCGCACCGGATCCTTTGCCTCAGGTGGCATCTGAACTGAGTCTGGGGTCTGATTCTGAAGAGCCCCAGTCTGCACAGGTTCCCCTACAACAAGCACCAGCTGGGCCAAGTCAGGGGCCTGAGCCTGCCCTGGCTCCAGATGCAGGGATTACCTCGTTGCCTTCAGCTGGGCCATCACTTACACCTGCTCCATTACCGGTTGGGTCAGGGGAGGCTGAGGCGGCCTCTGGGTCTAGTAACCCACCGACGTCTCCTGAGCTGCAGAGACTGAGATCTGAGAGAAGGAGAGACCTGAGTACTCGCAGGAGGAGTGCTCGCCTTTGAGCAAGACAGGGAGGTGAGTCACCAGGGGATCAGGAGCGGCCATTACCCCAACAGAGATAAAAGGCTGTCGGACCCCACCCCAGGTTTCAGGAGCAACATTGCTGCTTCCTACCTGAGACCCTGTGCCTGACCTAGCCTGGTTTCCTGCCTTGTGACTTGCCTTGGCCCTGTTGGACTGACTCCTCGCAGAATCCTTGGATTCGGGACCGGACCTGGACCGGTTGCTTGGGTTTACCCCCGGGCCCAGCACAGTTGGCATGGCAGGCCAGGTAATGAAGAAGCCCCATCTCTGTGTAGAGACTGATAATACCGGCCTGGCTGGGCAGCCGCAAGGAAGCTCACTAATCTTCCTCCTCTAGTATGAGGCATTCCTTGCCTTGCCACTGCCCCTCTCTAAATACCCCTCTGTTTCTGGCACAGGAAGCTTTCTACCAAGTCAAGACCATTGAGCCCACCTGTCTATACTGACTGGCAAGGATTCTCCAGGATTTTAGGCAGGGTTCCCTCCCAGCCATACCTGGAGATGCTAGGGATTGAACCTCAAATGGCAGGGCCACTTCCATTGGGAAAGGATGGAAGGAACAAGGCACGAAAAGGAAAGCGCCACCGCCCTCTTCCCCACCTCCTGTTCCTCTTTCAAACTAAGGGAGTCTTCTGAAGGGCAGTCCAAATGCCTGCTTACATGAAATATGCAATTATTTTTTAGCTCTCCCAATAAAACGTTCATGCCACTCTGGCCTCGTTCGTGGATGGTTACTTTTAATAGCAAGTACAACGGGCCATCTGTGATTTGCTGGCAGTAAGAGATTATAATGGCCAATAGCCACATGGTACACTTTATGGAACATGGCTTGGAATACGGTAGACGGGGAAATGTTGTGACTCAGAGATCTCTTACTGGCACTTAGCAATAAGCGCTCAGAACTACCTCTCCCTCATAAGTGAGTGAAAACAGAAGTGGCCAGGAGCACCTCAGGTGTAAAGGGGCCAAGAAAGAACCTGGTGTGGGTTTTTTTTATATATAACTCTTGGTCATAAAGGCATTTGACATCACAGTTCATGACATCAGAGGGTTGAGAGGCTCTCATCACAGTGCTCTCTGCTAGGCCTCATCTGTGGAGATGGGTCATCCCTGCTTGCCCAGCACCAGCCCTGCAGAGCAGGCCACCAATAATGTGCCCTTTGCTTTGTTGCTACTGTCACAACTCACTTGCAGGCCAGGCCAAGGCAAGGTGAGTGAGTTTCCCTGTTAATGTAGAAGGAGAAAGACTACAGTCATAATTTCATGATTTCTAGAATTCTTGGGGGGAAACATATCAGGTTTGTAACAGTTTACAGTTGTCAAGTGCACTACGATTGCAGCGCAGACCCACACAGCTAGGAAAAGAGGAAGGTGCCTTTTCGGGAGGGGAAGATGGCTGCCAAACGCTTGAAGCAGGGTTTTGAGCTCTAAGGCCAACTCCAAGGCAAGTTTCTGCTCTATAACCAACCCTTTGTGTTATGTACTGAAGTTCTCACCCTGGGCCAGCAGGTGGATAATGTAGATAGTTCAGGTCTACATATGCAAATAAGGGATCGAAAGTGACATTCAGTGATTGGATAGTTACAGAAAGTTGTTACAATTACGTTGTTCTGGAGCTCTATATAAGCAGGCTGGCTGAACCCTTCAGTTCAGTTCTGTCCTGGCCTGTGAATAAACAAGAGCTGTTTGAAGAATTGCTGTGTCGTCTGATATGTTCACCCACAACTTAACACTTAGCATTTGTTTTTATCCTCTCTTCCATTTTATTTCTTAACTCCTTTTAGTGCTTTGTTTTGTTGTTTTAATTTATTGTTTTATCTCATTGTTTTATTGTTCTAACTCCCCTAAACTGTGAGGCTGCATGAAGCTGGGCTGGGCTGAGCACTTTGCTAGGCAGTGCCAAACGCAAGGTCGAGCCAAAGTTTACAAGATACTAGTTATAAATTAAGGAAGAGAAACATCTTGATTATCAGAACCATTGACGAGCGAGCCCAGGTGGCAGCTGCAGGGAGTCTCCAAAATGCTTCCTTTTCTTTCATCCTGTCCCCACCCCTGCTGGGGTGAGAGGAAATCACAATACTGGTTTTGGGGGTGATTTTCCTGTATGTCCACCTCCCCTTGCAGGAGTCTCTCTCTTATATACAACTCTTGAAGGAGCCCTTTTCCTCATCTGGCCATCTCCCTCCACTCCCTTTGCTACCCCCTTTCCCAGGCAGTGACCATGAGCAACTTCAGGTCCCTGTGGATCATTTTCCCTTCCATGGACTGAGACTACTAGTCCTAGAATCGCAGGCAGGAGACAGGGGCTCTGGGCATAATATCCACTGGGAAGAAGCCCTTCAAAGCCCTCTCTACCTGACTGTCTGGCCACTGGGGGCTTGGTGTCTAGGGGTGTTGCAAAGAGATGCTAAGGAAAAATTCTGCCTGGAAGAGGGTTTCGTTTTGTTTTCTCCTTTGGCCGGAGTCTGAAGTCACCCAATCTTGGGAAGATGCTGGGTGCCATTAATCTGATCCTGTCTTGAGTATCCTGTCTTTCAGGGCAGTAATTAAGTTGTACATCTTGGCTTGTGAAGCTATCAGCGAGGCAGTTGCACTAGCCAAGTTAGAAGTACATTTTCCTTTCACTGTTCTCTTTTCTAAATCGCCTGCTTTTGTTGATGCCTTTGGCTCTCTGCGTTTTAGGAATAAAAAGGGGGGGGGGGCTTATTTCGGTTAAACGCTCTAGATTGAAGTAATACCACAAGCTTGGTAATAACCACATGTCCAGACTCTCATGTGACGCCATTTGTACGGAGAGGAATGCCTACCAGGGCAATTTGGGGAGGGTCTCGCACACCTGCCCCTAAAACAGGGGTGGAGAAACCTGTTTATACTCCAGATTAGGAATGCAGTTCCAGGTAGGGTTGGGAGAGATCCCTGTCTGAAGCCCTGACAGTCAGTATCTGCAGTACTGAGCTACATGGAGCAATGGTCTGACTCAGGATAAGGCCACCTCCTATGTTCGCCTTGTACCTCTCTCAGCAGAAGTCATCCAATAGGGTGGTTAAGGCCAGTGAACTGGGCCAGTGTGGAGTAAATGGTTAGAATGCTGACCTGGGAGAACAAGGTTCGGATTGTGGGAATGGTGCTTCCAAAATACCATGCAAAGTGTTAATGTTGTACTATAGACTCCTGTGATGTCATATGCCTGAGGCTGGTCTCTCTCCCCCCCCCCCCCCCAGTTAGTTCAGTTATCGACTGTTCAGCAGCTCTGTAAATATTAGTCAGCCTCAGATACAAAACCATGTAAATATGTTTTAGTAACATAAGTATTACCTGCCTGTCTCGTACATTCAATCTGACAAGAACACCAAGTAAAAGCCATGTGTTATTTTTAAACTTTAAAACAAAAGTGTGTTGTATAGTGTGTATTGTTTCACCAGGAGGGGAAAAGGCATAGCTGTCAATCGTCCCTTATTTGGCGGGAAAGTCCCTTATCCCATCGCAGTGTCCCGCTGCTGTCCCTTATTGATGATGTCCCTTAAATTTCCCAGGTTTCATAGGAAACAGCTCCTCTCCCTCCCTCCCTGCCGGCCAGGGAGGAGGGAGGCTCCAACTGTGTTGCTTGGCTGTGTTGCTCACCCAGTAAGGACTCTAAGAACAACTGGGGGGTGGAGCTTGCATGCCTTGTGCCGATCAAATCGGCCATGTTGCCTGGGGACTTGCCTTTGCTCAGCGCTTCCCAGCGGAGAGGTAACGGTGGTTTTCCTTGCTGCATCCCCTTTGCCGGGTTGCTGTGCTGTGGGAACCACTGCTTGAGGTTTCGTTTGGCTGCTGGCTGGGCTTCCTGCCTTTGGCTGGGAGGGGCTCAGAAGTTGAACATACCTGTGTTGGAAAATCTCTTATTTTGGCTGCTGATCCCTTATTTTTGAGGCTGCTGGTCCCTTATTTGGCTGTAAGTTGACAGCCACACAGATCCCGCCCATGTTCCTGAAGCTCACCTTGGGCCAGTCCTTGCCTCACACAGGATCAAATGGGGGTGGGAGAACCACCTTGAGCTCCTTGGGAGAAAAGGTGGTATATAAACATAAGAAATTAATTAATGGATTGATTAATAAGGCTGCTTCGGTACTGAAATAACTGCGCTAGAACACTAATGAAAACAAAACTCCATCATGGAAGGTCAAATTCAAACGAATGCTGGGCAAAATCCAGGACAGGCCTTGCTTAATTTTTGTCAGAGGGAGGAGAGGTTTACAAGGCAATTGGTACCACCCCCCCCCCCCCCCCCGGTTTGATATGAACTCAGAGCCTGACGTGAAGCTACAGTTCTAGGGGAAAATGAAGTGGGAAAACTACCTTTCTTTTTCTTGAAAATATCTGTGGTATACCATTGATTTCCGTTCTCTAGGCCTGAAGGTTTCGGTGGGTTTTTTAAAAGTGTTTTTAATAGGCAACGTTAGGAGCAATTTGAAATGAAAGCTTTAAAAAAACCTCTCAAGGGTATTAACTATTCTCAGAGCAATCAATTCTCACCAGGAAAAGAAAGAAAGCTATACAATCTTTTCCATTTCTTTTTTTAAAAAAAACCTGAAGTAAATGCACAGAAATTCCTCAGAGCTACATATTCTCTGCATCATTTTGAAATTTTAAAAGGCAGCAGGAGATCAGCGTACATAAAGGGCACAATAATAATGATATTTTTCTGAAATTCTCCATAAGTCGTGACAGCTAAATAGTCAAGTAATGGCCAAAGTTTTGGCACGGGGAGAAGAAAGTGTTTTTGTGCACACCTTGGGACCTCAGAAGAGGGAGTGGGAATAGGGACTGGAACAGGGGTGTCTGAACACCCACACATACCAATTGACAAAATACTGCTATGGTAATCAAGCATGGTTCATGAAGGCCACATTCATGACATACATTTAAAGCACTATGATACCATTTTAAACAATCATGGCTCCCCCCCAAAGAATTCTGGGAGCTGTAGGCTGTTAAAGGTGGCAAGAGCTGTTAGGAGACCCCTATTCTCCTACAAGAGCAGCTATTCCTGAACTGGTTTCCCAATCTATTCCTCTTCCCAGGGAATTCTGGAAACTGTAGCTCTGAAAGCTATTCTAGGCTGCATCAACAGACGTATAGTGCCCAGATTAAGGAAGTAACAGTACCAGTCTATTCTGCTGTGGTCAGAGCTCCCCTGAAGTTCTGGGTCCAGTTTTGGGCACCAAAATTTAAGAAGAATGTTGACAAGGTGAAACATGAGCAGAGGAGGGCAACCAAGATGATCAAGGGTCTGGAAACCAAGCCTCATGAGGAACGGTTGAGGGAGTTGGGTTTGTTTAGCCTGGAAAAGAGAAGACTGAGAAGGAGATATGATAGCCATCTTCAAAGATGGGTTTTCTCTTCGTTTTTATAGAGACACATTCAATCACATTAACTTCTATCTGCAATCTGAATGAGGACCCACTGAGGCAGAGACTTATCATCTCCTCAGTGAACCAGTGATGGCTGGTGCCTATTGGGACTGGTAGGCAAGGAGGCCAACTGCAGGTGGCGCCAGAGCCAATGACAGGTGGAGCCAACCAATTCTACTTTGTCCCCATCCTCTTCCTCCCTGCTGAGGTCTACAAGGACAACACGGAGACTAAGGTGGGGGAAGCTGATTGGTTATCAGATAGGCAGATGAGGGGCTGGATAAGGGCAGACCGAGGTTTATCAATGTTATTTATTATTTTACATATATATACTGCCAACTCAAGTCACACCCACACCATACATTTGTCCTTCCAGAAGAAGCAGTTCTTGGCTCTTCATAACATTCTTATATAGAAGCAGAAGAAAACTGTGTAATTCATGGGCTTGCCCCTGAACTGTGGAAGGGCCAAGACCCCATGATTTGCAAAATGCAACAGATGTAGTCTTTCTTTTTTTAAAAAAACCCCACAGGATATAACAAGAACATTACGCATGGCATAATGTGGGCAGCGACCCCCAACGGAACTTACACAGACACTTTTATTCTTTGGAACCAGTCGAACGAAAGGGGCATAATTAAACATGCACCACACAGTTTGCCCTACACGTAGATGCTGAGCTCCCCAGGTAACTAATTAAATGGATTGTAAGATTCCTCAACGTTTCTGGAGCCTCAGAGAATGAAAGAAAAAGCCAGAGGGGAGGCTTCTGGATCTTGCTCCGTGTGCCTTGACCCCACTTTCTACTTCCTCCGCAGGTTATTGTTCCCGGAGCTTTCGGTCTTCCGATATTGCTGTCCTTTTCTTCTGCGTTCAGAGTCTGCCATTTACACATAGGACAGAAGTGAAGGCATACTGAATATTTGAAATGGTGTCCTGTTGGCTCTACTAGGCTGTTCTCTGAACCTCCCAGAGAGGTAGAGAGGGGGGAAATGGAGAAGCACAGGACTCCCTGGTGCCCTACTTTTGGGAGGCCAGACCTCTATTGGAAGGCACCATCTGACTGAAGAGCTGCCATGTTTAAAGCTAAAGAACTATAGCAAGGGAGAGCAGGAGAGGCCTAGGAGTGCCTCATCACCTGGACCATCACCTGGACCAAGAAGGTACATCGGTCACCTGGCCACTTGTCTCACTGTGGTGAAATGGATTATATTTCTATTTCAATTCTAGTAAGTATTTCTACATTTACACTTATGTGTATTATTATTATATTGCCCTATACCCAGGGGTCTCAGGGTGGTTCACAGAATAAAATCAAAATATGAAACCACAAAATACATAATCAAAATAAAAACAATAACCCAATAAACTGCCTCCCCCCAAAACCCCACATTTTATAAGGGCATAGGATGTAATCAGATCAACCAAAGGCCTGATTAAAAAGGAATGTTTTTGCCTGGTGCCTAAAGGTGTATAATGAAGGCGCCAGATGAACTTCCCTAGGGAGAGCATTCCACTTCAAGCAAATACCTTTCTTTGTCCTTTTTTGAGGGAAAGGGGATAATTGTCTAAGTGGGTATCAGATATGCTTCATAGGCTGACACTTTGTACACAGTTGCTTGGCTGCCTATGACCTCCCTCTAGCCGTGGTATGGGGTCAGTGGACTAGGGGGACTAGGGTAGCCCCCTAAACGTTCCCCTGGCACATCCTTTCGGGAAGCTTCTGCCCAGCAGGAGGGAGGCATGATGCCCGCAGGAACAACATCACTGCCGCTCCCAATCACCCTTGCAAGCTGGCACCTCTGGCCCTAACTGTTCTCCTACGAAAAAATTCACTGCACGTCACTGACCGTTCCACTGTTGAACAGCTCTTGCTGTCAGAAAGTTCTTCCTGGTGTTTACTCAGAATCTCCTTTCTTGTAACTTGAAGCCATTGGTTTGAGTCCTACCCTCCAGAGCAGAGTGGCCAGGGAAACCCAGCCAGAGGGGCAGGCTATAAATAATAAATTATTATTATTATTATTATAACAAGCTTGCTCCACCTTTTGTTAGGTAAACGATGTGTTTCCATGGGAGTCGATTGTTAAGACGATCTTCCTTAAATCTTCTGAATGGCCAATGAATTTCAGACCGATCTAGCTGTGTGTGTCAGTTAGGGCTGCCATATGCCTGGGTTTCCCCAGACACATCCAGGAATTGGGCAGCAAAATGGCATCAGGGAGTGGGACAGGGTTTTCACTGAATCGGCAAAATGTCTGGGAAAACCAGGAAAAGCTCAACCATTTTATCTTGATTTTCACTTTGAGGAATCTGGCAACCCTAAGTAAAACAATAGATTACAGTATTTGAGTGGATCACAGATGATGATGATGATAATGATGATGAATAGATTTAGTCTAGATTCTGTGACCCACATGGTGGGTATAGTTATTTGATGCACACTTAAAAACCCTGCTCTTGATTACGTTATCCATTACTTTTCTTCTCTACACATGCCCAGGTGAAGGAAGAAGGAAGTGGTAATTATGATCTCAGTATGGTGGCGCTGTGGGTTAAATCACAGAGCCTAGGACTTGCCGATCAGAAGGTCGGTGGTTCAAATGCCCGCAACGGGGTGAGCTCCCGTTGCTCTGTCCCTGCTTCTGCCAACCTAGCAGTTCAAAAGCACATCAAAGTGCAAGCAGATAAATAGGTACTGCTCCGGCGGGAAGGTAAACGGCGTTTCCATGCGCTGCTCTGGTTCGCCAGAAGCGGCTTAGTCATGCTGGCCACATGACCCGGAAGCTGTACGCCGGCTCCCTCGGCCAATAAAGCAAGATGAGCGCCGCAACCCCAGAGTCGGCCATGACTGGACCTAATGGTCAGGGGTCCCTTTACCTATACCTTATGTGCCCATCCACTAATGTCAATTGGGAAGGTATGCAGATTCCTCTCCTCCATTGCTGAGACTACCTACATATGTTTTCAGATGGTCACACTGCAGGGTAACACAGAATCAATCTACAAGCTTTTATTTCCAGATGAAACCAGTTTTGCAAGCAGCCCAAAAAAACATGCAATAGATCTAGCCTCTGTGTGTGTGGACTACATAGGAAAAAGAAGTACTCAGACTCCATTGATTATAGAATAAAACTTGTGTCCACAGCCTTAGTTTTAAGCAGAGTTACTGAATTACACACCAGCCACAGATCTGGGGTCAGTAGACTTCCTGCTGCAGTTGATGTCATCTCTGAATCTGATTCTTTCACTGGCTTACGGACAACTCCAGCCAATTTGAATTAGTATGCTTGCGAATGAGCTGTTCCTCATGTTTCTCATCATGAGTCAGTGCGGCCCAGGTTCTAACAGATGGCTCTGAGAGCAGTGGGATCCTTTGCAAGCCTACAGGCAATCTGAGCAGTCGTATAAAGATTTATTTAACAAGCACTTAACCACCTTGGAAATGTTTGCTAAATGAACTTCCACATGGGCGATTACATATAGGAGTGCACGAGTCATATTCCGGATGCGCTGAGATTTTAAAACGAGTTCCTACACATCCGGCCACCTCAACATTTAACATATGGAAAATAAAATAAAAAGAAGCAAGCACATTAAAAATATATTTAAAAAGTAACAGAATATCAGGCTACAGGGACAAAAGGCTGACGTTCGGCCTGCTGTTTCCAGCATATAAGCAGTTATAAAGGTGCGTGGGGATCAACTTGATATTTCAGAAGTTTGGCCAATGAGCTGGTATTGACTTTAGGAGAATGGAAGGAACATTGTCCCCTAGTTGGTAGTGGCCAAACCTGTCTACACTTGGGGCCAAATTAATGGTTTCAGTGTAACACGCAGCAACAAAAATGCTATTTTATGGCCTTGCAGAGTAAGGACATGACCTTTTCTCAAGGCTTTTGTTTAGCCAGTGGCTAAAAGATGGTTCTGCAGGGGGCATTAACAGCTACCAGAGAAGTTTTCCATCTGTGGTCTGTAGACCACCGGTGGTCTGAAGCTCTATTCAGGCGGTCCATGGAAAAGCTAAACATCAGGAAGAACTTTCTGACAACTGTTCAACAGTGGAATGGACTCCCTCGGGAGGTGGTGGACTCTCCTTGCTTGGAGGTTTTTAAGCAGAGGTTGGATGGTCATCTGCCATGGATGCTTTAACTGAGATTCCTGCATTGCAGAGGGTTGGACTAGATGACCCTCAGGGTCCCTTCCAACTCAAGTATTGTGTTGTTTATTTTGATAGCCATCTATTGCTGAGTAACAGAATGTTTCTCTATGATTAATAATCCTGCACTTCTCTGTCTCCCTCCCTTTCTCACTTTGCTGTCTCAAAATGATATTAGAAAAATGGCATAGAGGAGCCAAAAAAGTGACAGATATGTGTGGTTGCCAGTGAACTGTTTGTCCACACAGACCCACATCAACTGTAATTTTTGGGTCGCTCCCTTCATCATTGCATTAATCGCGTACCACTATTAATGAGATCCCATGGTACCTGTTGGGTGCATGCTATTAGCTGATTAATATGCACTGGCTGGCATCTAATCCTCAAAAGTCAATTGAATATCATTTTCTTTGCCAGCTTCTTCGTGCCCAAAGCCTGGCAGAAGGCCACTAAATTAGAGAGAGACTTAATTGATCTTCATTGAAATTCTTGGCTTAGAGGAATCTGGATGTAATGTTATGTTACTGCCGAGTTGAAAAGGCTCCTTTTCAAAACGGCTAAGGTACAACTTGTTCATCATTCACAACAAGCAAATTTTCAGATTAAATAATTTTTTAATATAGTTTTCCAGATGCTTCCTCTACCCTTATTCATTTATTTGCTCATTTTATTTTGCATTGTAAACATGCAGTTATTCCAGTTCTCTTAAGAGCAGAGCCAGACTTCTTTCATTTTTGCAAAATAAAAATACCAATGTGGTTCCTATGAGAGTAAGAAATACGCAGTAGTGGTTCCTGCTAGTAATGCCCAGTTAGTCATGCCCATTAACTTCTGTTGGTCTACTTTGAGTAGGACTAGCATTGAACACCACCCATTCAATCCCATTTGCATTTTAAGGCAAATTTAAGAGTTTGGATTTGATATCCCGCCTTTCACTCCCCTTCAGGAGTCTCAAAACGGCTAACATTCTCCTTTCCCTTCCTCCCCCACAACAAACACTCTGTGAGGTGAGTGAGGCTTAGAGACTTCAAAGAAGTGTGACTGGTCCAAGGTCACCCGGCAGCTGCATGTGGAGGAGCGGAGACGCGAATCCGGTTCCCCAGATTACAAGACTACCACTCTTAACCACTACACCACATTGGCTCTCAAATTTCCCTATTTTGCACTTTCTGAAACAATATGCAGAACGAAACACAGCCGTTCTTCGAAATCTGCTCTTCTCTGAATTTTGCAGCACAGTTTTGCAGCCAAATAATACATACCAAAATGCACATGCTAGGGCAAATTATGAATACAATTGAATGTTTGGCCCCATGTACCAATGGAATTGAAGACAGGAGTGCCTGGCGTGCTCTGGTCCATGGGGTCACGAAGAGTCGGACACGACTGAACGACTAAACAACAACAACAACCAATGGAATGCAGCTCCTAAAAGATTCCCCAGGAAGGAAGAATGCAACTGAAAAATGCATCAAAGCTCAACCAAAGATGGATGTCTATTTTAAATAAGCTTCATAGGTTATCATCTTTGGTCTTGTGGTGTGGGGGTTGTATTGATATTATCTTTGCACACTTTCCCCCTTGCTTGAGAATTAAAAATTGAAAAGCCGAATCACCAGTTTCCATAACAACTTTGGATCCTGGCTATTTGATACTTTTTTTAATTCCTTCATTATCTTTTTGTTCTTAATGAAAGGCTTAGACCTCGGAGATACATTTAGACTGCTGCCATTGCATAAGTCTTCCCATGAGCGTGTGTAGGAAGTGGGGGCAAGCAATAGTAGGCATGGGCAGCAGACACTGGGGACAGCCTACCCAGAGCCCCTGAAAAGATCAAGCCAGTCGTTTATTTTATCCTGGTGGTGTCCTGTTATCGATTACAAAAGGTGAAATGAACACTAGACATTGATCACAGTGACTAGGTGGCACTCTTCGGCGATTCTGTTTTCAGATTATGTCCAGCTCTAGTGGCGCAGCAGTAAAACTGCTAGCACATTTAAGAAGCTAAGCAGGGTCTGCTAAGGTTTTTGATTGGATGGGGAACCACGTGTTGAGATTCCTGCATTGCAGGGGGTTGGATTAGATGACCCTCCAGGTCCCTTCAGCGCTACGATTCTAGGAGTGAAAATAACATATGGAAATGCGTTACTGTGTATTGTTAGAATTCCTGATCTATGATTGCAGTCATGGGATTTTTGTCTATCACATGACGGTGTATGTTTTGACTCCACAGAGTGGGATGTGACAGAGACAGGGTGTTTGTGTTACTGTGTTTCCTGAAGTGGGACTATTGTCCTCTTGTTCATTCTTTCTTCTTGCTGTCTGATGCTAGAGAGAGAGGGAGCCACGTTGCAGCGCTCCGTGTGTGTTTATATGTAAAGAAAGTAGATTAGCCAAAATGCTGAGTTGCTGAGGTCTGTTACGCAAGCTGCGAAGACTCTGTGGATCCCTAAGTGTGCCGGTGTCGGTTGGCATCGGTCACTGTGATGTTCGGGCAGAAGAAAGCTTTTGAAGCTCCCGGACAATCGACCAGGAGGAAGAGAACATGCCATTTGGGCATGTGTCTCTGCCATGGTCCTACTCGAGTGTAGACTGAACTCCTAACATATTAAGGGAAGTTGCTTTGCAAAAATGTGCATATTGGATTTTGGACCCAAATGCTGATGGATTTTCACAAGGACTTTCTTCTTCTTCTTCTTCTTTTTAAAGATAAATTCGGGAAAATGATGTGGAAATGTAGAGAACTGAACTGAAGACTGGAAGGATGAGAACCTGGGAGAAGCAAAACTGACCGTTTCCCCGTCCCTATTGTAGCAGCAGCAGCACCAGTAATAGTAAGGCAGCAACCGGGCATTAACTTATCAGATGGCACCCCACACCTCCCCTCTTCCTTCACCCTCCATTGTTCCCAACCAGCAGTAGACAGGGAATCATGTAGGACAGAAATGTAGATGCTACTATATGAGCCGGTTAACTAACAGGGATGGGGGAAGAGTTTACACCGACACCTCCAGCTTCTTAGGACTGCGTAAAGATTTCCATAACTTGAGAATTTCACTGTGAATCAGTGTTAACTTTAAAATGGAAGGGAAAATGTCAAAAAGAAAAAGAAACCCGCTCAAGTGACTCCTGCCAATCTGGGAATTTTGCCAGAAATATATATATATATATATATATATATATATATATATATATATATAAAAATCTTGGCAGATTTTACACCTCCTATTACCCACTTTCAGTTTAAGCAGCTTTGGTGGTTGTGTGGGTTCTGGACAAAACCCTCCCCACCTCAGAAAATAATCAAGTATCAGTTGTTCGCAAAGGGCCAGCAGGAAAGATTTCCAATAAGGAAGATTTTGTTAAGCTGAAACGTCGTTTTCCTCTTCCGTGATTTCACTGTATCTCAATCCCATCAATCTTTTCATTTGATTGTACCCTAGGGCGGTTTCATTTGGGCTTATATAGGACTTGTTTTCTCCACTGTGATATTCTCCAGCCCTGTTCAGGAACAGACTCGTGAGCAAGACCAAAACATGAACAGCACCACTCTGTCGCACATACTGGGCAGTCCTGTCTCCCAACCTCCTTCATAAGGGAAAATGTTTTGGGGAGAGGGCAAGGGCGGGGGGAGGGCGACAAGGCAGATTTGTTCTGATTTCCTTTATAAAAAAGTAGATATTTTCTTCTTTTTGCAGAAAGGAACATCAAACAGATATCAGTTAATGTTTTGTACTGCTGCCTCAAACAATGAGGAATATGAAGAATTTCCCTGGTTTCCTATAGTTTTGTGTGGGATGTGTGTGTGTGTGTGTGTGTGTGGTTTTGTCTCTCAGCATGGATTAGCATTCTGATTTTTACTCTCTTGGTGTGGTCCTACAAGTTCTTTCTCATCCATTTTTTAGATGCATATGTCAGCCCAATTTGTTCATAAATGTGATACACACACACACACACACACACACAGAACATTTAGACGGTTCAAATTAAATTAAGCCTATTGTAATGAATTTAGCTTGATGTTCACTAATCATATGTATAGCCAAGACAACAGGCCCATTCTTGCCTGCGCTATTTATAGTTCCCACCCACTGCGTGACAGATTAAAGACAAGCGGTAATCTAATACCGCTTATCTGAGCAAACAACAACAAAAAACAGAAGCGGCAAGTTTGTTTGGTTATTGTTTTTAAAAAATATATATAAAAAGGATAGTTTGATGCCAGGATGTATATTGCATGCATATACGTGATAGGAGACCTGAATGGGGTTGAAGCCAGAAAGATTTAGGATTGTATCCAACTAACAGTGTAATCCTAAACACGTCTGCTCAGAAGTTAGTACTACTGAATTATTTGGGCTTACTCTCAGTAGTAGTAGTAGTAGTAGTGGTAGTAGTACTTTTATTACTTATACCCCACCCATCTGGCTGGGTTTCCCCAGCCACTCTGGGCAGCTCCCAACAGAATACAGTTGTACCTCGGGTTACATACACTTCAGGTTACTTAAGCTTCAGGTTACAGACTCTGCTAACCCAGAAATAGTACCTCAGGTTAAGAACTTTGCTTCAGGATGAGAACAGAAATTGTGCTCCGGTGGCATGGCGGCAGCAGGAGGCCCCATTAGCTAAAGTGGTGCTTCAGGTTAAGAACAGTTTCAGGTTAAGAACGGACCTCCGGAATGAATTAAGTACTTAACCCGAGGTACCACTGTATTAAAACCATGATAAAACACCATACATTAAAAACTTCCCTAAACAGGGCTGCCTTCCGATGTCTTCTAAAGGTCAGATAGTTGTTTATTTCTTTGACATCTGATGGGAGGTGTTCCACAGGGCGGGCGCCACTACCAAGAAGGCCCTCTGCCTGGTTCCCTGTAACTTTGCTTCTCACAGGGAGGCAACCACCAGAAGGCCCTTGGCGCTGGACCTCAGTGTCCTGGCTGAACACTGGAGGTGGAGACGCTCCTTCTGGTATACTGGGCCGAGGCCGTTTAGTTAAGGGGGGTTATGAGTTGTAGCCTTTGCCCAACTTGGAGCAGATCTGTTGACCACCTGCAGAGTGAGTTCCCATGGTTCCCGAACCAGGCGCATGCACCCACACCAGGCGCCAGAGTGCTTGCGGAGGGCAGAATGAGAAGGTTGCCTAGCTGTTGCAAAGCCTTGAGTGGCTTTCTGTGGAGTCTTTACATGGTGGGGTGTGAAGGGTGAACAGAGCTCTATGCTCCAGGTTGGGCACCATCCAGGCTGGATAGCTCAGTGGGTAGAGCATGAGACTCTTAATCTCAGGCTGTGGGTTCAAACCCCACATTGGGTGGAAGATTCTTATATTGCAGGATGAGCCTTGTGGCTCCTCCCAACTCTACAATTCAATGATTCTATGAATAGCAACATCCAGCCATAGATATACCACACTGGCTCTTTTGGTAATTGTTAATTAGGTTTGCAAGTGCAAAAGGCTAATGCTCCTGCCATAGCTGCATATAATGATTTTCGCTTGGCCTTATTTTCAGCCTATTGCCAAGCTCAGTAGCTCTGTGGAACGTACAGAAACATTATGCATTCCTCTCCATGTCAGCCATCATCTGGGCAAGCTTCAGCCTTGAAAAATGCCTATGCTAAAGAGTTTGCTTACTTGCAGCTTGGGTCTTCGCTTAGTTGTGCCTGAAATTAAATGCACAGAAATCTGCAGACAGACAAAAAAACCAACAGCAACAAGAAAAGAAATACAATATCGGGTGGCACACAACCTCAAATTATTCAGATTTGTTACTTGATAAATAAGGTGTCAGTCTAAACTGAAGGGAAAATGTATTGAATTTTTTTCTTCATTTCGTTATGTTATAAAGCCATGTCCATATGCCATTTATCAGTTGTCTGATAGCTTTGGGCCACGGCATGCTTTTCCCCAGAACAGTATGTCTCGTAAGTCTCTCGGCAGTTTGTTTTCCTGTTGGGTGTTTTTATTATTAATAATAATCACCAAAGTCTGTGCGGAGCAGTCTGAGATGCATTCTTGCCCCCTGCCCAGCCCCTGCCCAGCCCCCCGCACTTGGGAAACTCCAGTCCCATCAATTGAGGGAGAGTCAAAAAGGCTGGGCTGGATTTCAGGACTTTAGGAAAGTGTTCTCAAACTCCTCACAGCTGAGATTCGATTGATGGCTCTGTGGCCAGAGTGCAGCTATTGAGAAACAGAAGGGGGGGGAAGGAGCATGCTCAATGGGGACCCCCAAGGTTTGCGAACTGTTAACGGAGAAATCCGAGGGCTCCCTTGAACAAAAAGCAAGGACATCAACCAGGAATATTGCAGCAAAATAGCAGCCAGTAGGCTTGGTCTTTTTTGAAACTGTTGCGACAGGACTCCCACTCACAGCAAGACGAAACAAGATGGAAGCCCTGAACAAAAGAAGAGCCCAACTTTTATTAGCTCCTAATCCCCATGCTACACCCCTAAGACTACATCATTGATACATCACAAAAAGGAGGGGTTTAGGGAGGGGGTGAAGTGGTAACCTGAGTGTCATGACACCTGTCCTGTTTCTCCTCTTTCCCCCCTGAAACATACATTCCAGAGGACAAAGAGGAGTTCACAGCTTCCTGCCCCCAGAGGGGAGGGTTGGCCACTGTCCTTTGTTTTAGTCCGTACTCAATCTACTTTCCCCCCCTAAAAAATTGTTCCGGGGTACTCTCATTTTCCTACTCATATTGAAATATTGCCCCACAACAAGGCCAAACTTAGATTCGCAAAATGTTTAGGGGTATGCGTACCTCTGTGTACCCCTAGGAAAAAAAGCACTGAGTCTTTCTATTTTTTTTTTAAATAATATTTATTAAGATTTTCACAGTGTAATACAAACAGAAAAAAGAAAATAAAAAAGAACAATACCAAACAAAACAAACACACACACACAAAAAAAATAACAACATTTAAAAAACAATTTCATCTTTCAAAACAATTCTTGCTTTAGCTTGTTTCTTGGACTTCCCCACACCTCCCTCCTTTGTATTCCAATGCTATTGTTTGTTCAGCAAATCCTTTCCCTCTTTACTTTTATCTCAATTTTTATCTTAATATTTTAACTTTACCTTTCCCTCTATTTAACTGAGTCTTTCTAAACCACCAACTCATTCATATAAATTGATGGGTAGGTTAAGGTTTCCATATTTCAAACAGTGAGAGTCTGGAAAGAAAAGTTGCTGAGCTTCTCTCCCCCCCCCCCCCCCAAAAAAAGTTATTCTTATTTTAAGGGGGGAAATCAGGGAAATCTGCACTGTCAACATGGACTGCCATACGTCCGGATTTCCCATAGAAAGACAGACAGACTACTGATATAGGTATTAAAACATCACAGATGGAACTGTGACCTAAACCACTGAGCCTCTTGGCCAGTTGGAATCTGTGTGAAGGGGTGAGTTCCCATTGCTCTGTCCCAGCTCCTGCTAACCTAGCAGTTCAAAAGCACCTCAGTGCAGGTAGATAAATGGGTACTGCTGTGGTGGAAAGATAAATGGCATTTCCATGCACTCTGGCACTTGTCGCGGTGTCTCCCGTTGCGCCAGAAGCAGTTTAGCCATGCTGGCCACATGACCCAAAAGCTGCCTCTGGACAAATGCTGGCTCCCTCAGCCTGAAAAGCGAGATGAGTGCCACACCCCATAGTCGCCTTTAACTGGACTTAACTGTCCAGCAGTCAAAAACATCATAAAATCATAAAGTTCTAAAATGCAGAACAAATGACCAGCGTCAAATCATATTAATGTTCTAAAAATCACTGGAGATGAATGGACTCTGTCCCCATGGCCCAAATTTCATCCAGGATTACTTGGGGCAAGAATCACCTGTAAACATCAGTAGATGTTGGCTCTGGCAATTCCCAGAAGTCTCAGCTCCGAAGTGCACTGGTTGTAGGAATCACTACAGTTGCATCTATCTACCAGGGCATGTAAGTACATCTGGTTTGCCATATGCTCCAAGTTATAACTGATAACAGCTCTGCAAAGTACTAAACTCCAGAAAGCTCTATGAAAGGGAGGCCCCGGTTAGACAATAAAATAAAATCCAAATGAACTTGATTAAACAAGGAAATATGCTAACTCAGACAAGTCAATTAGGAATGCAGTGGAGACCAAACTGGGACCACCAAGTGAAACAGCTGCTATTAAAACAAAGATGTCTATATTCTGATTTCCTTTCACTTTAATCTCTTTGGACACCACAGAGTAATTCTACAGCTTTCCTGTTCCTGCCATGGAATCTCATTTCCTCATTATCAGTCCTAGCCTGCAGCTGACTAACCTCAGACTCATTGTCTTTCATTCATTTCTATTAGAATTCCTGGTTATGAAGGAAGTACATTCATAACGTACATATATGTGATAATGTACATGTATGTGGAAATCAGCCCAGATACCTTACTTTTCTGGATTATACAGCCTATGGAAGAAGAGTTTGGATTTGATATCCCGCTTTATCACTACCCGAAGGAGTCTCAAAGCGGCTAACATTCTTCTTTCCCTTCCTCCCCCACAACAAACACTCTGAGAGGTGAGTGGGGCTGAGAGACTTCAAAGAAGTGTGACTGGCCCAAGGTCACCCAGCAGCTGCATGTGGAGGAGCGGGGACGCGAACCCGGTTCCCCAGATTATGAGTCTATCGCTCTTAACCACTACACCACACTGGCTCCCTTTTCTGAATTATTTTTAGAGACATGATCAGCTGCAGGATAAAGGGGAGAGGACTTCTTGCCTCACATACAGAGCACTTTAGAATTCCTTTATTATTTTGATAGGTACAGGATTGAGCTTGCATTATCACTGTAAGGTGGCCAAGGGGGATTTATATGTTTTTATTTCTGCAGCCTCCCCAGCTGCCTGCAGTTCCTGAATTTAAAAAAATCTGTATAGGAGGAATTACCTCATGATATCACTTCACTTAAAACAATAACAGTGAACAGCCAGACCCTTGGTAGACAACCTCTCTAGCTTGCTGTGTTTACAGGAAAGCCCAGCCAAGGAGATAATTGGGTTTTCACCAAAACAAAGGCACCCAGGAAGGCTGCAAAATACAGAACACTGGAGAGATTCTTTCTAGAATGAATGATATGAGATGTGCAAACTCCAAAGGGTCACCTTTAAAATAAGGAGAGCATGGAGAAAGATGCATGCCCCTCCCATGAGAATGTCACTGAATTGTTTGTTTCCCTTAATAATTATTGCATGCAATTTCTTTTCTCATCTGATGGAGAATGATAGACTACACTGATATACTAACAGTACAATTCTAGAGCGAATTGGGTGGTGCTGTGGATTAAACCACTGAGCTTTTGGGCTTGCTGATCGGAAGTTTGGCGATTCGAATCCGAGTGACAGGGTGAGCTCCTGTAGCTCTGTCCTAGCTTCTGCCAACCTAGCAGTTCAAAAGAACATCAGCGCAAGTAGATAAATAGGTGCACCCCCCGCCATGTAAAGACTCCACAGAAAGCCACTGAGGGCTTTGCAACAGCTATGCAACCTTCTCATTCTGCCCTCCCCAAGCGCTCCGGTTCCTGGTGTGGGTGCATGTGCCTAGCTCAGGAACCATGGGAACATGCTCTGCAGCTGGTCAACAGGTCTGTTCCAAGTTGGGCAAAGGCTGCTACTCATAACCCCACTTAACTAAACAGCCTCGGTCCGGTATACCTGAAGGAGCATATCCACCCCCATCGCCTGAGGTCCACCACTGAGGGCCTTCTAGTAGTTCCCTTGCTGCGGGAAGCAAAGTTACAGGGAACCAGGCAGAGGGCCTTCTCGGTAGTGGCACCTGCCCTGTGGAATGCCCTCCCATCAGATGTCAAATAAATAAACAACTATCTGATGTTTAGAAGACATCTGAAGGCAGCCCTGTTTAGGGAAGTTTTTAATGACTGATGTTTTGATGTATTTTTTATCGCTTGTTGGAAGCCACCCAGAGTGGCTGGGGAAGCCCAGCCAGATGGGCAGGGTATAAGTAATAAATTGTTGTTGTTGTTGTTGTTGTTGTTGTTGTGTGTATGTTTAGGATATATCACTGTGAGCTGGAAAACTGCTCTGCCACAGGCTTTTCTGTTTGCCTCATGATTAAACAGATAGTTCAAAAGGTATGTGCTGATAGCTGCATTTAATTGGATCATATTCCCAGGCATGCTAGAATTAAAGCAAAGCCTAGATGTTTTGCAAGATGCTTCATTTTTCAGTACTTAAAAGCTGGATGGTAGATTAGAGGCTTTATTGCTTGACTCTGTCAACTGAATTTCTGATCTAGGTACCTGCTGCTCAGGTTGCTGGCAAAAGCACTGAGCATTGCTTGCCAGACCTAGATCAGAGTGATCTAGCAACTGATTAGTAATGATTTGTAAAGCAGCTGAGGACTTTATTTAGCAGCTCAGGTTCTGGAGGACTTGGCTTGCAAAGGAGCTGATGGGCAATCTTGCAAAGCATTCAGGATTTGATCCAGCTGAGGGCTTAGCACCAACAGTGTCACTCAGGAAATGCCAATGAACGTAAAACAGACAAACACAAAACTGGGAGATCATACTTTATAACAGGAAGGTGTGTGGAGTCAGCTACGTAATGGTTTCAGCTAGATTTTGCTCATCAGATTTGTCCTCGAAGTGCTCCTTTGGAAAAAGTTGTTGTCAAATATTCTCCAACACCTAGTACTCCAAATATGTATTTAACATCCAATTGAATTATTGTTTATTTGCAGCATTTTCACACAAACATGTTCTTCAGCCCAAAATGCTACCAAAGTGGCTTAGAATTCATTTTTTAAAAAACATCAAGACAGTCCCTGACCTCTAAAAGTTAGGGAGAAAGGGAAGAGGGAGTATGTGAATTCCGGCAATTGTTTAACTTTTTGATGGCAGAGGATTGATATTTGACATTTCTGACGTGCAATCGCATATACTATTTGACAGTACTGACATGCAATGGCATACACTATTTGACAGTACTGACATGCAATGGCATACACTATTTGACAGTCTCGACATCTCAGGTCTTAAGATTGTACAAAGAGCCCTTCTGGGTCAGATCAAAGGTCTACCTTGTCCCGCACCCTTTTTCCACAGTGGCCGCCCAGATACTCCTGGGAAGTCAACAAGAACACAATACCACTCTTGCACTGTGGTTCCCTAGTGACTGATATCCAGAGGCCTGGTGCCTTGAGTCAGGATATAGGCAGCATGTAGTCATCATGACCAGTGCTTTTCTTCTAGGAAAAAAGATGCTGGTACCACGTACCCTTGGGTACCCCCAGGAGAAAAAGCACTCACCATGAGTACTAACAGTTGATCACCTTATTTTCATTTGTTTCTGTTTTCTATTTAAAACTTTGGTTTCCAATTTAAAAGCTTACACAAACAAAAATCTACAAAGGCGAAACAAAGAAACAGGAAAAACGAACAACATTTGTATTACTTGAAACCTCATGATTTCAGTATGTCCCATTTCTGAAACCTCTGTTTTTGGTTTTGCTTCTGTTCTCTGATGTGGGTAGTGTTCCTATTGTTGTTTCCTTGTGTCTTCGTTTTTGTCTTTGTAGATTTTTGTTTGTGCAAGCTTCCAAATTGTAAAAATAAATAAATGTGAAATGTGAAATTACATTTTGACAGTATTTTGTAGCTGACACCAAATCATAGAATTTTTGAGCTGGAAGAGACTCAAAACCTGCAACACAGGAATCGTATCTTCTGTCTGATAGCATTTCAGTGCTAACATGCAATGACAACATAAGAGGTCTGTGAGATTAAATCGTGGACCTGTCTGGTCCAGCATCCTGTTCACACAGAGGTCAACCAGATACCTCTGAGAAGCTCACAGGTAGAACAGCATTCTCCCTACTTGCAATTTCCGGCAACTGGTATTCTGTTGTTGTTTAGTCGTTTAGTCGTGTCCGACTCTTCGTGATCCCATGGACCAGAGAGCCAGTGTGGTGTAGTGGTTAAGACCGGTAGTCTCGTAATCTGGGGAACCGGGTTTGCGTCTCCGCTCCTCCACATGCAGCTGCTGGGTGACCTTGGGCCAGTCACACTTCTTTGAAGTCTCTCAGCCCCACTCACCTCACAGAGTGTTTGTTGTGGGGGAGGAAGGGAAAGGAGAATGTTAGCCGCTTTGAGACTCCTTAAAGGGAGTAAAAGGCGGGATATCAAATCCAAACTCTTCTTCTTCTTCTTCTTCCTGTCTTCCACTGCCTCCTGCAGTTGGGTCAAACTCATGCTGGTAGCTTCAAGAACACTGTCCAACCATCTCGTCCTCTGTCGTCCCCTTCACCTTGTGCCCTCCATCTTTCCCAACATCAGGGTCTTTTCCAGGGAGTCTTCTCTTCTCATGAGGTGGCCAAAGTATTGGAGCCTCAGCTTCAGGATCTGTCCTTCCAGTGAGCACTCAGGGCTGATTTCCTTCAGAATGGATAGGTTTGATCTTCTTGCAGTCCATGGGACTCTCCAGAGTCTCCTCCAGCACCAGAATTCAAAAGCAACTGGTATACAGAGGTATATTGCCTCCAGCACTGAGTTAGAACAGAGCCCACATGGCAAAATAGCCATTAATAGCCTCATCTTCCACGAATTTGCCTAATCCTCTTTCATGGGCATCCACGTGGATGGCCACCACTGAATCTTGTGGCAGTGAATTCCACAGGACAATTGAAGTTGGTATTTGAAAGTGGACTTGTTACGCACAAAACTGGTCAAAATCAAAACCAGTCAAGAGAGGCCAGGCTTAAAACATTTCAAGAATTTTTTAAAAAAATAACAATCCAAAGAAATTATGAGCTTGAAATATTTCGCGCAAAATTCAATTGCTGAAACTGGAATGCTTGAGAATGTCCACATATTTGGAAATATTAATTACAGCTCTAGCTTCAAGCCTATAATCTAGGCAAAAACAGCTGAGATATATGATGACTTGATATTGTGAATTATCACTGCAGAATTGCTGGTATTGTGGCCACAGCTTTTAAATATAATGTAAGATTAGTTAATGCACTTTGACCATAATGCAGATGTTTAGTTTTGTTTAATAATCTGTTGCCCATTCCCATCCCAAATTACAGTGGTCTGACTTGTAATTTGCATGATTCCAGGTACAACCATGGTACACACATGACTGACGACTCACAGAAGCATAATTACTGCTATACATTTGCCTTTAAAAATATGTGCAGTGCTCTTTCATAGCAATACATCTATTGTGGGGGGCCTACTGGTCTACAGACACAGTAGCTGCTTTTGATTCCTCAGTGTCTCAGGTGTTTTAATTGTCTCCTTAAAAACCAAGGGTCACGTGCAACACCATCCCTTCGAGACACCTCAGCACACGCTATTGTTCCTGCGAAATCAAAATATCCATTGCAATCTTCTCCCCTGGAATTGCTGCATTGTGTGCATCTGAATGTGTGCTAAAAATTTTTTTGAAAAAATTAATGCTCTGAGTGGAGCGAAACAGTTCCTGGAAGAGCACAGCTTTGCAGGGATAAGGAGACATTTTTAATCATCAGCACAATGGAGGTATCATGAATACTGGGTTTGGCGCCTTCCCTGTTAATTGATTTCTGAAGGTCATCACAAGGGCAAGCAGAGAGGGAGCGTGCAGGCTTTCAGGCCGCAGTCTCACTTGAAAGTAAGTCCCATTGAAATGAATGGGGCTTGCTTCTTGGTAGACCCGTCTAGAATTGTAAGGTAAAAAGGTAAAGGTAAAGGACTCTTGGAGAGTTAAGTCCAGTCAAAGGTGACTCTGGGGTGCAGCATATTTTAGAATTTTTAAAAAAGGAAAACGCGTTGCATTTTTGCAAGCAGACACCCCTAATATGTGTGCTAGAGAAAAGATAGTTTATATTAAAGGAAATGCACGCTAAAAGGCTGAAAAAATGTATCAAGGGCTTTAGAAATAAATTGCAAATGTGCTGAATTTAATTTAAGGTTGGTGGGGTGTGGGGAGAGAACCAGAAAGAAACAATGATTGGCCAATTTGCCCATCCCTTTCCATATTCTCTGTTGAATGCTTCTCCACGATCCAATCATTGCATTGCCAGTTTCCCTCTCACATCACAGACTATAGACTACAAATTAATATTTCTTTCCTGAGCAACTTTTAGCACAGCTGATGATTTCACAAGGTTATTTACGACCAGAGCTGATGTGTCTGATTATCTGGGACAGAAGGCTGGTTATCACAGAGCACCCAAACTTAAGTGTTTAGAATCTAATTCCAGCACAGAGAGGGGAAAGATGAAATTGTCTGAACTCTAGTTTCTAGCTCAAAACCACAGGACTGACATTTTGGGAAGCAGTTGAAAGAAGCCGGCACAAATCATTTGACCGAGCGTGACCTCCACCACAGGAAGAAGTGATTTGAAGGAAATGGCATATAGAAAGGAAGATGGGGGAAGAACTGAATTGCCTGGATGGCATAAAGTCTACCCTCCAGTTGCTCTGGATGTTGTTGCAGCCCAAGGCGTCAATGATCAGACGAGATGGATGGAATTTGAAGAGAAGGCTTGCGATGAAGAACAGAGGAAGACCCCGGGCAGGTCTGTCTTGCAAAGGTTAGGCACTGTAATTGGCAGCGATAAAGATGGCTCCTTTTGTGGCTGCAAGGGCCATAAGGTCATGGTGAGGAATTGAAAGATTCTAAAAACTCAACAGAGAAGGAATTAGGGTGAACAGGAAGCAAAGTTGGAGAGCTGAGCCCAAAATAACAAAATGAATTTCAATGGAAACAATTGTAAGGTTGTGCACTTAGGCAGGAAGAATCAGATGCACAAATATAAGAAGGGGGTCAAGGGAAGTAATAGTACCACTCTATTATGCTTTGGTCAGACCACACCTGGAATATTGTGCCCAATTCTGGGCATTTTAAGAAAGGTGTTGACAAGCTGGAATGGGTGCTGGGAACCCACAAGGTTCTCCTCCTTCCCCGGCTGTTGTGAATGTTAAAACCGTTGCCTGCACAGTGAGGCTGGTGTGTCATTTCCCACTGTAGTAGCTTATGGCCAGACATAGAAGTGTAGAGTTGGAAGGGACCCTGAGGATCATCTAGTCCAACCCCCTGCAATGCAGGAATATGCAGTTGTCCCATACAGGGATCAAACCTGCAACCTTGGCGTTATCGGCACCGTGCTCTGTCTAACCAACTGAGCTATCTAGGCGATAGCTATCCAGCTGAGCTATCCAGGCAATAGTTCAGTTCTGCAAAGAGGAATTGGGAATGGGGTGTTCACCCCTGTTCCAAATTCTCAGTGCACCCTAAGTTTAAAGAGCAAATATGATGAAGCACAATGCAGATTAAACTGACAAGCAGCAGTAGCAAACGTGATTTCTGCCGGCCCCGCAGATGTGTGAGCTGATTATGGTTACGCAGCACTGAAGGAAACACTTCCTGCATATTTTAAACAGAAAAGAAGCCACCCTCTCGTACTTACTATTCCCTCCACATTCTCCACAGGGTTGAACTCTGGCATTCCCAAGCTGGCTCTGCAGTGGAACACCAGTAAACCTGAGGATAAAAGACCTGGGAATTGGTTCCTCACATTTAATTGGGGGGGGGGGGCTGTGACATTGTGGAAAAGGCATTCTGTCCCCATCGGCAAAAGAGGTTGTGGGTGCTGCATCAGCGAATGCTGATCCCAGCATGTTATTTGATGACTCAGGTGAAGGTGAGGAGGGGGCGTTTTGAGGGCACAAGTGACGAGCAGGAGAAGGGTGCTTCACCTTTTCTCTACCAGCCATTTCCTCCCCTATTCCCTCCCTCTACAAACACCACCCTCTTTTTTTAGATGAATCCCAAGCCGGAGTTAAGATTGCCGGAAGAAATATCAACAACCTCAGATATGCTGATGACACAACCTTGATGGCAGAAAGTGAGGAGGAATTAAAGAACCTTTTAATGAGGGTGAAAGAGGAGAATGCAAAATATGGTCTGAAGCTCAACATCAAAAAAACTAAGATCATGGCCACTGGGCCGATCACCTCCTGGCAAATAGAAGGGGAAGAAATGGAGGCAGTGAGAGATTTTACTTTCTTGGGCTCCATGATCACTGCAGATGGTGACAGCAGCTGCGAAATTAAAAGATGCCTGCTTCTTGGGAGAAAAGCAATGGCAAACCTAGACAGCAACTTAAGAAGCAGAGACATCACCTTGCCGACAAAGGTCCGTACAGTTAAAGCTGTGGTTTCTCCAGTAGTGATGTGTGGAAGTGAGAGCTGGACCATAAATAAGGCTGATTGCCGAAGAATTGATGCTTTTGAATTATGGTGCTGGAGGAGACACTGGAGAGTCCCGTGGACTGCAAGAAGATCAAACCTATCCATTCTGAAGGAAATCAGCCCTGAGTGCTCACTGGAAGGACAGATCGTGAAGCTGAGGCTGCAATACTTTGGCCACCTCATGAGAAGAGAAGACTCCCTGGAAAAGACCCTGATGTTGGGAAAGATGGAGGGCACAAGGTGAAGGGGACGACAGAGGACGAGATGGTTGGACAGTGTTCTTGAAGCTACCAGCATGAGTTTGACCCAACTGCAGGAGGCAGTGGAAGACAGAAGTGCCTGGCGTTCTCTGGTCCATAGGGTCATGAAGAGTCGGACACGACTAAAGGATTAAACAACTACAACCACTGGTAGAGCACATAACACCTTTTCCTTCTTTTTTTAAGAGCATCAAGTTAGTAGTACATCAGAGAGTTGTAGAGCTGGAAGGTGTGGGATGAAAGAATCCAAAATGCTAAGTAAAGGGCTAATGATCACCAGGGCTACAGAACTCTGTGATGCCGTACACCTGAGGCAGCTATTTTCAGTTGGTACGGTTAAGGCAGTTGGGAACAGTCTTGACAGTTAGAGCAGCAGGTACGTTCTGTGGGTGTGCTGCAGAACATACAGCAGGTATGTTGCTCTCTGTCTCAGAGTTAGTCAGTCTGCGACAGTATTTTATCTCACCTACAAATCTAGGTAAGATGTAGTAGCAACATAAGTTACACCTACCTGCTTTGTGTATTTAACCTGCAAGTGCAAATGCATCGAGTTAGTTATTATTTAAACTTTAGAGGAGAGTGTTTTGCAGGTTTTTATAGGAGGAAAAAGGGAACTACATCAAGAGTTGGACTCTTCTGCGTAACTCTGTAAATGGGAGCTAGAGTTTAATTCCCACAGAAGGAACCCAGTCCAACCCCCTGCAATGCAAGAATCTCAACTAAAGCATCCATGACAGATGGCCATCCAAACTCTGCTTGAAAAGAAACCTCCTGAGGGAGACCGTTCCACTTTCAAGCAGCACTTACTGTCAGAAAGTTCTTCCTGATGTTTAGTCGGAATCTCCTTTCTTGTAACTTGAATCCATCGGTTCAGGACCTATCCTCAGGAGCAGGAGAAAACAAGCCTGTTGCTTCTTCCATGTGACACCCCTTAAGTGGTTGGTGATGTCTATTTTCATCCTGAATAACTAGAACAGGGGTCAGAAAACTTTTTCAGCAGTCCCTCAGACCTTGGGGGGGGGGAATATATTTGGGGGGGGGATGAATGAATTCCTATGCCCCACAAATAACCCAGAGATGCATTTTGAATAAAAGGGCACATTATACTCATGTAAAAACACGCTGATTCCCAGACCATCCGTGGGCCGGATTTAGAAGGCATTTGGGCTGGATTCAGACCCCGGGCCTTAGTTTGCCTACCCATGAACTAGAAGATTGAGCGCCATACTGTCAGCAATAGAGGGCACCATGCTGCTTTCTCCAAAACTCAAAAGTCACTCCTGATGACTGCAGTATTTCGGGTTGTTATTTGGCTGTGGATTCCTTCACAGATACCAGCTGCTACTGCAGCTTTACTAATCAGCATCACATGTCATGAAGAATACACAATACAGTGGTACCTCGGGTTAGGAACTTAATTCGTTCTGGAGTTCCATTCTTAACCTGAAGCTGTTCTTAACCTGAAGCACCACTTTAGCTAATGGGGCCTCCTGTTGCTGCTGCGCCACCGCTGCACAATTTCTGTTCTCATCCTGAAGCAAAGTTCTTAACCCGAGGCACTATTTCTGGGTCAGCAGAGTCTGTAACCTGAAACGTCTGTAACTTGAAGCATCTGTAACCCAAGGTACCACTGTATGTTATATTCTACATTGTTTCCCTAGAACCCACTTGAAAGTCTGGTTGCCTCCTTCTGTCTTCAAATGGAGCCAACGTGAATAAAATATTGAGCGGGGGGGATCACATGACATGGCGCGCACACACCATTTGAATGGCAATGCCAATCAACTTTGGGGCGCCCTCAAAAACTTTATGGGGGGGCAAATGGACCTCAACCCCTAGATATTGACTCCTATGCTGTCATCTGAAAGCAAACAACTGTCACTTGGGGGCAGCAGTTGGAGCTCATGAGTAGGGGGGAATCTGCTCTTCCCCTTCAAATCCGTGCAACAGGGTGAGCTCCCGTTCCTCTGTCCCTGCTCCTGCCAACCTAGCAGTTCGAAAGCACACCTGTGCAAGTAGATGAATAGGTACTGCTGCGGTGGGAAGGTAAACGTCATTTCCGTGTGCTCTGGTTTCCATCACAGTGTCCCATTGCACCAGAAGTGGTTTAGTCCTGCTGGCCACATGACCCGGAAAGCTGTCTGTGGACAAACACTGGCTCCCTTGGCCTGGAAAGTGAGATGAGCGCAGCAACCCCATAGTCGCCCTTGACTGGACTTAACCATTTACCTTTTTTTACTCTTCCCCTGCCCCAACCCACCTTGCCTGGTGCCTTCCCTATGGTCTTTCCAGCAGCAGGCAGCTTTTAAGTTTTGCTTCAAATGGTTCTGTTTTGTCTTCGTTGTAGGTTTTGTTGTTTTTAGCACATATTCTTGACTTTCATTTTCATTATATTAAAAATTATATATATTATTTTGTTTGTAAGCTGCCCAGGGAACACTGATTTCCTGATGGCTGTATAGATGTATCTGAATAGGAACATAAGGAGCTGCCTAATACTAAGTCAGACCATAGGTCCATCTATCCCAGTATTGTCCTCACTGACTGGCAGCAGCTCTCCACTGCTGGGCATTGAGTCTTGGACTTTTTGTACACCAAACAGATGCTCTACCACTGAACTAAAGCAATAAGATGAACCTTGATAATTTTAAACTGAATGGAGAAGCCGTGCTAGACCTGAGATCAGATGCACCTCTTTTCCTTTGCAAAATGCAATGCTATTTCCAGACCGACAGGCCTGCAGACGCCTTAATCCAAATTTCTTTCCAAATGGCACGGCGTTGCTTTCTTTATTTCAAGATGACCACCTTCCCCTGGTGGGTAACCTCTTTTCTGAATAGAGTGAAATCAAAACACTCTCCAGAAAAACAATCTGTACTTGTCAGAGCTGAGAGCCAAGCAGTTTGAGATGAATGCAGTCTCTCTCTCTCTCCTCTGAAAGCCGCCAGACAGGTATCCTTTGGGTGTGAGAGGCTTTTCAATCAAGATGCAGCCTCTGTCTTGGTGGGACCAAATTGATGGCCGAGTGCTCTCCAGGTTCAAAGATGTTCTTTTCCCGCTTTCTCGCTTTAAACAAACACATGTCTTATGGGGAATGTTTGGACACTTTCGGCTGTTAGCCGTTCCTCTGGGGAAATGTGCCCTTTCTCACCCCGAGCAAGCATGGTGTGCAACGAAACCAGGACACAAATTAAGCACAAGCTGGTTAATTAATCCCATGACTGAGAATCCTCTGGCCCTGAGACCTTCCCCCTGTCTGCCAGTAGTAGCTGCATTCCACCAGTCTAGATGGCTTTAAAAGGAGGGGTGCGGGCTCTTGTGGTCAGATCCTGCTTCAGGCACCTGGTTGGCCACTGTGAGAAGAGGATGCTGGACTTGAAGGACCACTGGCCTGATCCAGCAGGCTCTTCTGATATGGACATTGTCAGGCTTCAGGGAATCAGCTTCCTCCCTCTGTGGCAGTAGATAAGCAGAACAAAGGAAAATGAGTCTTCTTATCAGTTAGAAACTTTAATAATCACAGCAAGAGAACAAAGAACTCGTCTCATAGAAATGGTGGTGCTCCCAGTTAAGGATCCCACCCACTTCTGTCCCTATTGATCTACGTCACTTCCACATCTTCTAATCTGGGCCTGTCCCCTCTGTGTTTTGTGTGCTTTCTGTTCTGCCACTTTCTCAGCTCTTGAAAGACCTACACTGGCTCCCATTACGTTTCCAAGCACAATTCAAGGTGTTGGTGTTGACCTTTAAAGCCCTAAACGGCTTTGGTCCAGTATACCTGAAGGAGCGTCTCCACCCCCATCGTTTTGCCCAGACACTGAGGTCCAGCGCCGAGGGCCTTCTGGCGGTTCCCTCACTGCGAGAAGCCAAGTTACAGGGAACCAGGCAGAGGGCCTTCTCAGTAGTGGCACCTGCCCTGTGGAATGCCCTCCCACCAGATGTCAAAAAGAAAAACAACTACCAGACTTTTAGAAGACATCTGAAGGCAGCCCTGTTTAGGGAAGCTTTTAATGTTTAATGGGTTATTGTATTTTAATATTCCGTTGGAAGCCGCCCAGAGTGGCTGGGGAAGCCCAGCCAGATGGGCGGGGTATAAATAAAATTATTATTATTATCATCATCATCATCATCATCATTATTGACCTTGGGGAGAGCGGATGAATGCCTTCCATAGACAGTGAATCTGTTAACTCTCTCTCCCCCAGTGTTTCTTCTCCTAGCTTTTCACCACCCAGTTCTTCCCAACTTCTGCCTTCTGAACTATACCCCTCTGCAAACCACTGTTCCAAATCTATACTATCCTCCTGCTCCTGGGAAGATTCAGGATAAGGATCGGGGGAGGGGGTGGCTCTCACCATTCCTCCTCAGTGCAGCCCTCCTCAGCACGGTCCCTGACAGACATAAAGAAATCTATAGGTCTCTAATCCTAAATCAGCCCCCCTTCTATTGTTTGATGGCCTTGGGCTACAGCTGTCACTTGCCCCACTCCTCTGCTACCCAACAGGGATTTCATTTGCTTTGTTAAATGTAAGACATCATTTTGGTTGTTTTTTTCTCTTTCCCTCCCAGGAACAGCACCACCAATCAACTTGGCCTTAACCATTGACTAGAGTGTGTGAGGTTGCAGGAAACCCATATAATCAAGTGTGGGCCCAAATCAGATCCTTCTTGACTATATCCAAGAACAGGCCTTTGGGCCTTGCTTGGTCTTGTCTCCTTTCCTCACTACTGAAACCTCTGACACCCCCGTGACGCCTGAAACAGTACCCCTGAATGGTCCTTGCCAGAGTGAAACATTTCTCCTCTATAGCGAACTCCGCTCTGCAGGGTTATCAAGCGTTGTTCAAGAAGAAATCTCCACTCCCATGGAGCACATTAAATTACTTCTCAGCCGCGCTTTCCCTATTTGGTCACATTTCGCTGCATCTCACGCTGGGTAGTTCCATTCGACTTGGACTTGTACAGAACTTCCTTTTGCGACTTGACGGGTGCAGCAGTCCTGTTCGTGATGAAATTAAAAGCATTCATCCACAAAGACAAGGCTGCTCTCAGCCACTGCCATTCCTCTAAGCTCTAGGATTACCCCCACCCACCCAGTTCATCATGCCAGAGAAAGGAGAAGGGGAATTGAAGGAAGGGGGAAATCTTCTCTTTCGCTGGTGAAGAGTTACTAGCAATGAATCAGATTTAATGTTATGCTCTAAGTTTATCATGAGCTTCTCATAGCTATCATTGTATTCTTATGTTGGGCATCCCGGGAGAGGGCTGGTTCTGGCCTGATCCAACAGATCTCTTCCCGTGTTGTTATGAAACAGAGCATGCATAAGCAGCAGTTCTACTCAGGGGAGAGAAGCTGTTTGCTCCACTTTCATAGGGATGTGCGAACATAAGAAAAGGCTGCTGGATCATGAAAATATATTGGTGAGGATAACATGCAAAAATGCATGATATTAAGAGAAATTGCATGCCAAAATGTGTCAAAACTGCATGCCAAAATGTGTTTATTAGGAGAAATTTGCACTGTAATGCTGGATAATTTTCATGGGGATCTTTAAATTATTATTTTTTTTAGTCGCAAACTGCTGCATAAATGTGGGGAACTGATCTTCAGGGGAGGAAAAAGAGAAATTGAGACAACCGAAGCTGACAAATGTTTCCATCCCTAGTAATGACACTCTCCTCTTGAACATCAGAAATAGATGGAGCGGTATGTTGATATCCTTAGTCCCTCCATCTTCAGTGTTCAATATTCAGGGGCAGTGCTTTGGGGGGGAGCAGGGGTACACATACCTCTAAACATGTAGTGAATCTAACGGGAGAAAAAACTTTAAAAATTAAAAATTTTAGTTTCTTTGCTAGCATGGTGAATCATCAGTTCCGTTGCTACCCCCAATGGCGGCCTCATTTTCTGTCACAGTGTTTCCTGAGTCTCAGATGGAAGCGAGTGTTTAACATGTGAAGTAGGACCTGGAATCTAGCACAGTGTTGCCACCTCCAACGGCAGCCTCATTTTTTGTCACAGTGTTTTCTGAGTCTCAGATAGAAGCGAGTGTTTAACGTGTGAAGTAGGACTTGGAATCTAGCACCTCCGATGGTGGCCTCATTTCCTTTCCCCATGATTTTCTTGAGTCAAAATGAGAGTACCCCTTAAACATTTTTTTTAATTAAAAAAAATCACTGCTCGGGGGTCTGAAAACTGCTTAGGAACAATATATTAACTATGTCCTTCCCCCAATAACTTCACCTCACTTCATTCCACCAGCATTTATTATTTTCTGTGAACCATTTTGACTCTAATTATTGTCCTGATTGAGTCGGGCAATGCTGTATCCAGGGTTTCACAAATCCTTAGAAAACAGTGAGAGTCTGAGCAACGCAGAAGGCAAGACAGTCATCGGACAAAATGCTGCCTGTTTTATCTGATGGAGATCTCCCAGCTGAAATAGAATCGCAGGCGAGTACATTGAGTTGGGAGATTTGGCATTCTTTGATCTCCATCAGAGGAGATTACATCTGGGGCGCATGTGGGTTGTGAAGGCTTATTGTTTCCATGACAAGTGTCAGTTGCCCTCATCCCAGCCATTATTCTTTCACAACATCAGGCTGCCTGTAATCCTCCCGCAAAAACAAAACCCAAAGTTTACAGGGCTCCGAATACTTTTTATGGTGTGCTCTGGGCCGCTATGCTCTTTTAAAAAAAAATCACAAACCAAAATCCATTTCCTCTGCTGGCATGGAACACACACGGTTATTATGCATGAGGTCCAGCCTGCAAGTATGACATAAATGAAATGCGCATGGTTTTTATGTGTGGAAATAAAACACTCTGGATGAGCCAGGAACCCTTCAGCAAAACAGAGGCCTGAGCAGAGGGATTAGATGCCAGTCAATCAGAAACATTATTTCCCCTCTCTCTCCGTATTCCCTCTACACACACACACACACACACACACACACACACACACACGGGGTGGGCAGCTGCTGCATGGTGTCTGAGTCCCTTGTAATTAGTGTTGAATTAGCCAGGCAAGGGCCATAATGGCCCCCTAACTATGGGTCGTTAGTGTAAAAACAGAAGCTCTCTGCACCATAGGGGAAATCGGCAGCTGGCAATGACAAAAACAAAAGCCGGAGAGTTGAGTGTGTGTGTGAAATATACTCAGAGTCGAGAGTGGATTTCATGCTCTTTATTCAGCTCATAGTGGTGAGGAGGAATGGAAGTTCCCCCAAAGTATCTGCTTTATATACATTATTTACACAATGGGCCCCACGTGATTGGCTAATTCCGGGATTCACCTGTAGGCCAATCAGGTTGAGGATTCACTTCCACCTGGAGCTGGATTGGGTGGCTCCTGTGGACCAATCAGACTATTGCATTCTGGACCCTATTGTTCTAGGACCAATCAGACTGCTGCCTTCTGAATCCTATTCAACTCACTACATAACAGTGTGAGAGAGAGCTGGGCTAGAATAAGGTTACCAGATTTTTTTTCAATGAATCCGGGGGACACTTATTGTTTGCTATGTACATGTGAATGCCGAGAAATCTGTAAATCCAGGGACTGTCCCCGGGAAACAGGGACATCTGGTAACCTTACTCTATGGGAAAATATCAAAGAGAGACAAAGAGAATGGCTCTTTCTCTTTTTTGCCTTTCCAAAGCAGGTTCTTCAGAGGCAGGAGACCTTCATGGGAGGGGAAGACAGTTAATTTCAGAGCTAGGAGAACAACGAATGACTCAAGGCGGGGTGTGTAGGGTGGTGACCAAAAGGTACCCCTGTGCTGTTGTGGCTGCTGCCTATCTTTTTAAAGTCGGTTTCTTTTAGAGCAGGAGGCAAGCTGTGGAGATGCTTTTTTTAAAAAAAGGACTGGTCAACAACTTTTGCGCAGGGCACCACATGGGAAGAAGAATCTGTTGGTTCATTTCCAAGGAGAACAAAGGGGCAAAGAGAGGAGAGGAGCCCTGCTTGTGGGCAGCAGGAGGAACTGAGGGTTTCATTTGTGGAGAAAGAGAAGCAGAGCCTCTCTGATTCTCCAGAGCCTAGAAGACATAGCAGACAAGGCTGCGGCAGAGGTTGCCAACAAGCTAGGGGGGAAAGCAGCTTGACCTGCTCTTGCACAGATGGTTTAATATGCAGAAATCAATATAATAATGCTCATTTGATTATCTTTTTTATTAGGTATTTAAACAAAACATATTATCTTAAAACATATCATCCTTAATTTCCCCCCACCCCTCCCTCCCATGAAACAACCCACCCTCCCCACCCTCTTCCATCTTCCCTAAGTTCCAATCTCTGGTTTCTCTATAAATGCTATTCTCTGCATGTTACGAAATTGTATAAATCCTTAATTTGTCTAACTGGTTATTATCAATAAAAAGTTTGTGAGTGTTTATTCAAAGCCTGCCAAGGAGTCCAATTCACTTTGTTGGATCTTTAGATACTTTGTAAAAGGCTCCCATTCATCTTTAAAGTCAGTTATCCTCGTCCCATAGTTTATGTGTCAATTTTGCCAATTTTGCATAGTCCATCAGTTTCTCTTGCCATAATTCTTTAGTCGGGATTTCCTCAGTCTTCCATCCTTGTGCTATTAAGGCTCTCACCGCTGTTGTCGCATACATGAAGATATTTTTCAACTTCTTTGGCAGGTCTTTTTCTACAATCCCTAACAAAAATGCTTCAGGTTTTCTAACAAATGTTAGATGGAACATTTTCTTCAATTCATTATATATCATTTACCCCCCAAAATTAATTTCATTACAATCCCACCACATATGGTAAAATGTTCCCTCTTTTTCCTTACACTTCCAACACATATTTGAGCTAGTTTTATACATTTTTCCTAACTGCACTGGTGTCATATACCATCTATACATCATCTTCATATAATTTTCTTTCAACAAAGAACAATCTGTAAATTTTAAATAAATTTTCCATAACCTTTCCCAATCTTCCATCATAATGTTATGACCTATATCTTGTGCCCATTTGATCATGACTGATTTTTTTTTAAAATAATATTTTTTATTTTAACAATCAATTAACAGACAATACAAACAAACAAATACAAATACAAAGCAAAAAATAAAAGCAACACATACAAACAATGTAAAATACAAAATACAAGAAAAAATAAAAGAAAAAATTAAAAACAATTATTGTGTCTTTGCATTTTTTTAACATTAACCTAGGTCTGCGACTTCCCCAGACCTTCCCACTCTGTATTCTAGATCTTATATTCTGACAGTAAATTCTTTCCTTCTGACATATCTTTGGTTCAGCTTAATCTTAATATGTTAACGTAATTGCATTTCTATATGTCTTAAAACATTAGTCTTTCTTAATCGTTAGCTTTTTGTGCTAATATTCTTTTAAATTCAATCTGATGTCCTCAAACATTCTTTATCTTATAATGCTTCTGTAAATAGTCTTTAAACTTCCTCCAATCTTCCTTCACCGTCTCTTCTCCCTGGTCTCTGATTCTGCCAGTCATTTCTGCTAGTTCCATATAGTCAATGACCTTCATCTGCCATTCTTCCAGCGTGGGTAATTCTTGCGTCTTCCAATACTGTGCGATGAGTATTCTTGCTGCTGTTGTAGCGTACATACAAAATGTCCTGTCCTTCACCTGAACCTGTTGGTTTACCATACCTAGGAGAAAGGCTTCTGGGTTCTTTCTAAATGTGTATTTAAACACTTTTTTCAGTTCATTATAGATCATCTCCCAGAAGGCCTTAATCCTTGGGCACGTCAACCAAAGGTGAAAAAAGGTGCCTTCAGATTCTTTACATTTCCAACATTTATTATCAGGCATATGATAATTTTTTGCTAGCTTGACTGGTGTCATGTACCATCTGTAAATCATTTTCATTATATTCTCTCTTAAGGCATTACATGCCGTAAACTTTGTTCCAGTGGTCCACAACCTTTCCCAGTCAGCAAACATTATATTATGACCAACATCTTGTGCCCATTTGATCATTGCTGATTTCACTTCCTCATCCTGTGTATTCCATTTCAGCAGCAAATTATACATTCTAGACAATATTTTTGTTTTGGGTTCTAACAATTCTGTTTCCAATTTTGATTTTTCCACCTGGAAGCCAATTTTTCTATCCATTTTGAATGCCTCCATTATTTGGTAATAATGAAGCCAATCTCGGACTTTGCTTTTTAATTTGTCAAAACTCTGTAGTTTCAATTTATCTCCGTCTTGTTCTAAGATCTCCCAATACTTTGGCCAGTTGGCCTCCATATTGAGTCTCTTTAAAGCTTTGGCTTCCATTGGAGACAACCACCTTGGAGTTTTATTTTCCAAAAGATCTTTATATCTAGTCCACACATTAAACAATGCTTTTCTGACTGTGAATTTTGAACATTCTATGCACTTTAACCTTGTCGTACCATAAATATGCATGCCAGCCAAATGCATTATTAAAACCTTCTAAATCCAGTATATCTGTGTTTTCAAGAAGTAGCCATTCTTTCAACCAGCAGAAAGCTGCTGCTTCATAATAAAGTTTTAAGTCCGGCAGGGCAAAGCCCCCTCTTTCCTTTGCGTCTGTTAGTATTTTAAATTTTATTCTTGGCTTGATTTTACCTCTTCATCTTTCGTCTCCAATAGTGCTCATTTGATTATCTAATTAGTTCAAATTTACACTCTAGAACAGTGGTTCTGAAACTTCTTTCTTTGGGACCATACTTTCAAAATAAAAAAATTGCAGCTTCATCAGCAGTTTTCATTTCCTAAATGGACCTAAATGTCTGAGTTAATCTCACACTGGAGCCTGTGGTGCAATTGAAGAAAAGGTTTTTATTAACTTCGTCTTTGAAACTCATGCTATATGCCTTTCAATGTTAAGCTTAATCAAAAGCCAATGTGCTCAGCATGTATTAGAATATGGTTACCAGATTATTTTCAATGAATCCAGGGGCACTTTTTTTTAAGGTGAGTATCAACAGGGAGTCAGTAGCGGGGATGGTGAGGCAAAAGACCTTGGGCCCAAGCACATATGCATATTGTATAAGGTGCAAAACCCTTCTTTCGCACCCTGTGAAACATAAATGCGCAAAGTTTTGAAAAAACTGAGCAATGGCCGGACGAGCCTCCCCCAATCAGTCAAAACAAAGGGGGAAGGGGACAGGAGATTGGGGAAGGCTTGGGAGTCACAGGCCGGCTGTGCGCAGTTGCTCAGTTTTTTTAAAAAACCTCTGCATTTCTGTTTCACAGGGTGCGAAAGAAGGACTTTGTACCTTGCCCGGCAGAGAAACCACACACCTTGTACCCCTACTGGGCAATGACGTGCCACCCGCCCGTGACTCCTGAGCCTTTCCCAATCTCCTGCCCCCTTCCCCCTTTGATCTGTACCACCAGACATCCCTGGTTCCCTTTTGGCAGTGGTGGCAGCGGCAGTCAGCAGCCTGGAGTCAGCAGCCTGGAGCCAGCAGCCTGGAGCCAGCCTGGTAGCGCAGTTGGCTCCGGCTGGCTTCAGGAGCTGCTTGCTGCCTTGGAGCCTGCCATTTTCCCTCGCTATCTGGCAAGGAAAAATGGCAGGCTCCATGGCAGCAAGCAGCTCCTGAAGCCAGCCAGAGCCAACTGCGCTACCAGGCTGGCTCTGGGTTGCTGAGGCTGCCACTGCCACATTTCCCGGGACAGATTTGCAAATCTCGGGTCATCCCAGGGATAGAATTTGTCCGGGGACAGATTTGCAAATCCGGGGACTGTCCCCAGGAACCGGGGACGTCTGGTAACCCTAGGCTAGATGCAGGCTACAGGCAGAAGCCAGAGAGTAAAAGCCATGCTTGATTTCTGTTGGAATCCAAGGTTGTGGCTATGTGAGAAGTAAGACGTTCTGGGGTGTTAATGCATTGAGCCCTTCCATCATAGGCTCAGGTTGTATATGTAGTCAAACCTCAGTTTCCAAACACATCTGTTATGGTCCGTTTCGGCTCCCGAACACCCGAAAACCTGGAAGTAAATGCTACAGTTTTCGAACAGTTTTTGAAACCCCAACATCCAACACAGATTCCACTTGAGTGCAAGAAGCTCTTGCAACCATTCGGAAGCCGCGCCTCAGTTGTCGAACGTTTCGGAAGTCAAATGGTCTTCTGGAACGGATTACGTTTGACAGCCAAGGTTTGACTGTATGTGTAAATAAACCATATATTTTTATGTTGTGGATCTCCCTGAGATCTGCGTATGAAGCACGGTATAATCATAATCATAATCATAAAGACAACTCAGTCTCTGCTTTCTCACATTCTGAGGAAACGGAACCCTAGGTAAGTGCCCCAAATTGCTGGAATCTGGCACTGCTCAGAGATTGGGCTAGTCACACTTCTCTGAATTCTCTCAGCCCCACTCACCTCACAGAGTGTTTGTTGTGGGGGAGGAAGGGAAAGGAGAATGTTGGCTGCTTTGAGACTCCTTCAGGTAGTGATAAAGCAGAATATCAAATCCAAACTACTCCTCCTCCTCTTCTTCTTCTTCTTCTTCTTCTTCTATGTACCTTAGCTTGCCCTAATATGTTTTTATTTAGCTTCCCCCCCCCCCTATATTTATCACCTTGGGACATACGTGGAAGATCAATAATAAGCATTCCTTTCATATCTGCGAATTGCTAAATTTCACTCATTGCACATAGAACAAACCGCCCACTGTTGATGACCACTCATGGATATCCAGGAAATCAAATTGCACATATGGCATTTGCACAGGAGTAATTTCTGGTCTGGAAAATGTGGCATGTATATTGGCTGCCTTTCAGTGCTGCATCTTTTACTGTGTATTGATTCCTGGACTTCAGCAATAATTAGCTTGTTCAGTTCTCAGAGAGCACGGTAATTTCATTAAGGCTTCATTCCCTACAACAATTTCACTTTAACTACTCATCTTAGCTCAGTATAATAATAGACTACAAACCTTCCATAGTCAACTCACCTTCCCTCTGCTGAAAGCTTATCTGCAAATCGTCCCCTTCCAATGTATTGACACATCGCAGAAGATTATTGTTACCTCGAGGAGATTAGCATGGTGTCCAGCAATTGCCCCTCCCATGACCCCACAGTGACTAGAAATCCTGTGGGCCTGGTCCTTTAAGTGGTCCTGTTCATTTGATAAAGGATTCGTCTCCCACAGTTATTTGTTGAGATGGCACTGAGATGGCACTTGAAAAAAGTAGTATAGGATAGCCTTGGGAGTCACCTCTGTGTTGACTTCCTTCCAAGCGTTAGTCTTTCACTCATTTGGGAAACTGATGTGTCCCTCTAACACCAGCTGTGGCTTATGTAGCCCCAACAACTACTCTGTTGGGAATAGATGTATTACCCAAATGCACAGTCCAAAGCCCCAAGAACACACTTGTTGGTTGCAACCTCTGTGCCAAGCTGTCAGTTGGGTGGTTTTCTGACAGCACTAGAGGGCATAAGATTATGGCAATGCTTTGTAGCTTTGGGGAGGGGGGCCGTTTGATGAAATCTTTAGCCTTCACTCTATTTGTGTGTTCTAAATCCTAAAAGAACGATTGCTCCTTAGGCAATACATCTGCCAACTTCATCCAGGATCATCTCATTCCAGCTATGCTCTGTCTTCACCTTTGTTCTGCCCACCTTTGATTGTCTTTACAAGAGATGTCGCTCAATAATATCAACACATGGAGTAAACCATCATGGGACATGGCTGCTGAAAGAATTGCACTGGCTGAATTTAGCTCCTGGGTGCTGGGGAAATTCAATTTTGTTCTCCAACCAACCAAGTGTACAAAAATGTATTTTATTAGAGAAAATTCCTTGCAAAAATGTGTATGTTAGTCAACACTGCATATAAAAAGGTGTTTTGGGGGAGAAATTTGCACTAAAGTGCTGATGAAATTTCACAAGGATTGCTGCAGAAATGTGGAGAACTTGTGACTTGAAAACGAGAATAGGAGAGAAACCAAAAATGATAGATTTGTCTATCACTATTTTGGCAAGTAGTTTTTTATGTCTGTGGTTATTTCCTCATAGCCGTTGTCACATTTCATTTGAACACAGCTTCATACAATTGAGACGTGCATTCTTGTTTAAGCAGAGTTTTGTATGTTCTTCACTTTGCAAGGGGAGTAATAACCTTCGGTAAATCAGGTCTCCTGACCAGTCACGTGACCGTCTAGACTGATTTTCCTTCCTGGCTAAACACAACAACTTGGAGAGATCAAACTCATTTCAGGAAATTCGCTCTCATGTTCTTGCGAGACCTCAGACATGTTTCCCCTTTGAGAGCAATAAAGTGATGCTCTGCCAAGATGAAGCACTTGCTGAAAGTTAAGCTGCGCTGGGACTGTGGTGGGGGAGGAGGCAGCTGTGATGCCCAAAGCACCTTGAAGGGAGGGCTGCTGAGGTGAATCTGTCAGGGGGGGGCAAGGAAAGAGAGAGGCATAACTCAGGAATTGATCCCATTGAGTCAACGGGACCTAATTCTAAGTAAACATGCACAGATCAGGCAAAAGGGAACAAGTGATTCTGTTTCATTGTGGATGGTTATATAAAAACCATCCTAACAGTGACTTGGATAGATCAGAATGAGTTGTTGTTGTTGTTTAGTTGTTTAGTCGTTTAGTCATGTCCGACTCTTCGCAACCCCATGGACCAGAGCACGCCAGGCACTCCTGTCTTCCACTGCCTCCCGCAGTTTGGTTAAACTCATGCTAGTAGCTTCGAGAACACTGTCCAACCATCTCATCCTCTGTCGTCCCCTTCTTCTTGTGCCCTCCATCTTTCCCAACATCAGGGTCTTTTCCAGGGAGTCTTCTCTTCTCATGAGGTGGCCCAAATATTGGAGCCTCAGCTTCAGGATCTGTCCTTCCAGTGAGCACTCAGGGCTGATTTCCTTCAGAATAGATAGGTTTGATCTTCTTGCAGTCCATGGGACTCTCAAGAGTTTCCTCCAACACCATAATTCCAAAGCATCAATTCTTCGGCGATCAACCTTCTTTATGGTCCAGTTCTCACTTCCATACATCACAACTGGGAAAACCATTGCTTTAACTATATGGAATGAGAATGAGAGGTAGGCGAATAACAGCATCAAAGAATTGTACAGTTGGAAGGGGTCCCCAGGGGCCAACCCCCTGCAATGTAGGAATCTCAACTAAAGCATCCATGACAGATGGCCCTCCAACATCTTCATTAAAACCTTCAAGGAAGGAGAGCCCACCACCTTCTGAGGGAGTCTGTTCCACTTTCAAACAGCTCTTCCCATCAGAAAGTTCTTCCTGAAATTTAGTCGGAATCTCCTTTCTTGTAACTTGTAACTTGAATCCATTCTTGAATCTCCTTTCTTGCAACTTGGGTCCTACCCTCCAGAGCAGGAGAAAACAAGCTTGCTCCATCTTCTACTTGACATCTCTTTAAAGAGCGAAGTCTTTTCAGCCCGATCCACTCACACAACCAAATCGCTCGAGTACTCTAGGTATTTATTCTTGCCCTGCAGGAAACTGCCGAAGACATGGAAAAGTTCTGTGCTGGTGGGACTCGGTGTTGCCCAGAAGCAGGCATTGGCGGTGTGGAAACTGTGAAGGTCATCAGGAGTTTCCACATGATAAGCCTTGCCATATGCTGTGTCGGTAGGATGGAGAGTCAGCCCAGGAAAAGGAGATAAGATAACTTGCTGCAGCAGGAGCAAGCAATCAGATTGTCCATTTGCCAAAGGCAGGGAGAGTGAAAAGAGAGAAAGCAGCTGCCTCAAGAATCAAAGTCATATGGTCTAGCCCCTTTTCCTTTCAGATCGGCTCCCTGCTTTTATCCATATCATATTTCCTAGGCAAAACATCTGGTTCTTGAAGTCTGCCCTTCGGCTTTCCCAAGGCATTCCTTGTTTCCAGGAGACTGTGGATCTGCTTCTCTATCTTTTTCTGAGCGTTAAGGCTGAGCCTTATTAAAGGCTGCACTGAGGTGCTGCTTCTACCAGATCCATGAACAAACTCCCAAGTCAAGAGTTGTCAAATTTTGCTAATTTCCCATAGAATAAATAGATGCTGTGCTTAAGAAAATGATTATACGGTGGTACCTCTGGTTAAGAACTTAATTCGTTCTGGATGTCCGTTTTTAACCTGAAACTGTTCTTAACCTGAAGCACCACTTTAGCTAATGGGGCCTCCCGCTGCCGCCGCGCCACCCCCCACGCGATTTCTGTTCTCATCCTGAAGCAAAGTTCTTAACCCGAGGTACTATTTCTGGGTTAACGGAGTCTGTAACCCGAAGCGTCTGTAACCCAAGGTACAACTGTAGTGTGTACGTCAGATAAGGGAAGGGAAGGAAATCGCTCAGCCAGCATGCAGGTTGCTTTATAAAGTGTGCATAAGCCCTAATACTGAGTCAGACCACTGGACCATCTAGCTCAGTATTATCTAAACCAGTGGTTTTCAACCAGTGTGCCATGGCACCCTGGGTGCCTTGAACGATGGCCAGGGGGCAACACTGGCCTCCATCCCTCTTCAGGCATTTCTATCATGCAACTGCAAGCTATCGCTCTGCATTGGAACACATTTTTAAAAGAAAAGCCTGACTAGCTTTTCAGGTACCTTTTAATTGAATAACTTTCTAAAGAAATATCTGAAGTAACTGATATTACAGTCTGAAGTCTTGTTTATTCTGTTATATTTTACTCCAAGAAGTCCCATTTATCCTAAGCTCTTAGATATATTAAATAATCAATACGGTTGTTTGTATTTTCTAAATCATATTTTTTAAATCACTGTTTCAATTTTAAATTTTATAACTTAAATTTAATTTTTAAAGTAAGCCCATCACTTGGCATATCATATTAAAGCCCATGTAATTCTGAAGAGATTGGTGTTTTAGTCTTGACGTATCTCAGTTCTGGGCTGAGCTTTTAAGGTATTTTGTATAGTCTGACAAGGCCAAAACTGTCAATTTCTTGAAACTTCAAATCCTCATAACTCATAAATGGGATGAGATAAAAAATTTAAACTTTGTTCTGATCATTCAAGAAGTGTACAAAATATTAAGAAAATTGTATGACATGAGGTGAAAATCCTGGATCACTTGATATAGAACGACCTGACTCTGCATTTCCAGCATAAATTGTTCCTCTTCACATTACAATTCATAGGAAACTGCTTATCCTGAGTCAGACCATTGGCCCATCTAGCTAAATAGTCTCAACACTGGCTGGCAGTGACTCTCCAAGTTTCCAGACAGGGAGTGCTCCAAGCTCTATCTGGAGATGCCAAGGATTGAACCTGGAGCTTTCTGTATGCAGAGCAGACATTCTGCCTCTGAGCTACAACCTGCCATCTCCTCAACTCAGCCAGTTATGGGTCTCTTGCAGGATGTTTTTTTTTTTTTTTTAATAATGTTTATTGCTTTTTGAACAATTTAAACACTACAAAACCAAATAAAAACAGGCGGGGAAACAATACAATACAATATAAAGACACTACATAACACTAAACACATTAAACTAACAAAACCAAACAAAAACAATTTAAAACACTCAAACAATTTCAATATCTTATCTTTCATTCACTTATTTCACTGACCTCCTCACACCTCCCTTTTTGTATTCCACTTCTGTCAAATGTTTCAGCAATTCCTTTCCATCTTCCTCTGTTATCTGTCCTATAATTATCCTAACACATTCTAACCTTATTTTACCTTTAAAATTCCATTAATCTATTTATACTTAAATCCTTATAACATTTGTACTAAAGCCATATAACTTCATTCCAACAATCTTTTAACATTCATTAATTTTGCAATATTTCTGTAAATAATCTTTAAACTTTTTCCAGTCTTCTTCCACCGACTCCTCTCCCTGGTCTTGGATTCTGCCAGTCATTTCTGCCAGTTCCATGTAGTCCATCAACTTCATCTGCCATTCTTCCCGGGTGGGTAAATCTTGTGTCTTCCAATACTTCGCGATAAGTATTCTTGCTGCTGTTGTTGCGTACATAAAAAAAGTTCTATCCTTCTTTAGCACCAATTGGCCGACCATGCCCAGGAGAAAGGCCTCTGGTTTCTTCAGAAAGGTATATTTGAATACCTTTTTCATTTCATTGTAAATCATCTCCCAGAATGTCTTAATCCTTGGGCAAGTCCACCAAAGGTGAAAGAATGTACCTTCAGTCTCTTTACATTTCCAACATTTGTTGTCGGGCAGATGATAAATTTTTTCAAGCTTGACTGGTGTCATGTACCACCTATAAATCATTTTCATTAGGTTTTCTCTTAAGGCATTACATGCCGTAAATTTCATACCTGTGGTCCATAACTGTTCCCAGTCAGCCATCATTATGTTATGTCCAACATCTTGTGCCCATTTAATCATAGCTGATTTCACCATTTCATCCTGAGTATTCCATTTCAACAGCAAATTATACATTCTTGACAAATTCCTCTTGCAGGATGTTTTGAGCCAGCACTGAGCTTTTGTTAGACTTGGCATAACTGATCCAGTAAACATAGAATGAATAGGCAAGAGTGAGGTAGCAGGGGCAGAATAGAAATCCAGGACAGCTTAAAAAAATTTTTTTGGAAAGGATTTATAGCAGCTAATTTGCTTCTTGAGACACTGGAAATAAAGCAAAGCTTTAATCTGTCAACTCCTGAATCGTGCTGGAGTAATGGTGGGAGTTGTTGTTTGGTTGTGTTTTCAGAAGCCGGTGCTGGAAAATGTTACAGGGGGTGGGTGGCTAATTATGTTGTCAGCAGGTAGATAGGTGCCATATGGCAGTGGCTGCAGACTGGGTTTGATAAAGACTATTCCAGGCACCTCATTAATATACAACTGCGAGCAAACAAACAGAAAGGCAAGCGAAAGGAACACTTGATCGGTGTCTAGAAACTGAATGCTGAGAAATAATTGTGTCATCGGCAAAGGCAGCTCCTGTAACCCGACTTCCAGTCACCCGGTGTTGTTGTTAGAGGTTGTTATAGTATAGGGTCAAGATCCCTGCGGGAGAGAATGGATGCTGCTGCATGAGAGGAGGAAGTAAGAGGCACAGCTGTGGAGGGGTGCAGAAAATAGTGCCCAATTGCGCAGAGCACTTTCACAAATGCAATGGATGCCTTCTGTGGCTGGTGTCCATCTTACAATGTCCTTCCTTGATGCTGCAGCCTGGTGACTGTGCAGCGTTGAAGCAGGAAGGGAAGAAAGTCACAGAGCTGGCTCCTAGTGCTTTTTACTGGCAGTGGGACGGCTTTTTCCACCACCTGTCAGATCTGGGGCCAAGCTTGCAATAGGCTGACACTTCCTATGGGAAAAGACCATGGTTCCTTTTTTATTCAGAAGGTTCCAGGCTCAATCTCTGGCATCTCCCAGTAGGGCTGAGGATCTCTCATGGAGATGCCATGGAGAGCCCCTGCCAGTCTGTGCAGGCAGTGTGGAGCTAGATGGATCAATGGTGTGTCTCACAACAAAGGCCCCTGCAGATGTCACTTGATAATTTGTGTTCATGATGGAACCGGGGAGGTCATATGAATATTTTTCATAGTTTTTAGTCTTCACTTCTTTTTCACCCTCAGAGAGAGAAATGGACCGCTTCTGTGTTGTTTCTGGAGTGGTTCTATAAAGGTTCACATTATCTACACTGTATTTTCTCCATGTGGGATATTTAAGAAACATCATTTCCACAGTCCTTTGGGCTGTTTTTCTCTCTTCACAGGAGCACCAACCCCACGCCAAAAGGCTCCCTCCTCTGGCAGGGCATGAACTTTCAGAGTAACCTGGAGGGAAGCAGACCGCCCCAGTGCATTTAACAGCCTGCAGGTGTAAACACACCAGGTACAAACTCCCTGCAATTCTCAGCTTGGGGGACAATGATTCTGGCTGGAACAGGAGCCTTAGGGTGGGAAAGCTCCTCCTCAGAGCTTCTGATGCAGCCAAAAGATCACAGTCCCCGTGCTGCTTAGTAGCGTGGTTCCAGCTGTCTTTTCCACACTACCCAGCTGATGCCTAAGCAACTCTGCAATAGGGAAAGGTTTGCAGGGCTCCCTGGGCTTGGCAGGCCACCTGTCCTTCAGGCCATCCTGAATACCTTTCCTTTCCTTTCCACCACAGACAATTAAGGTATCTACAACACACATTCCCTATAAGAGGTGTAGGCAATGTGGTACCTTCCAGATGTTGTTGAACAACAATTTCCATCAGCCCCATCCAGCCCAGTCAGTTGTCAGGCTTCATGGGACCTGCAGGGTGACAACATGTGACGTGAACTATGTTGGCTATTCCTGTTCTACAACATCAGCAGAGAATGGGCTACATAGTCAAGCAGCAAAAGTGAAATTTGCACTGTGAATTTACAGGAGTGGCTGCTAGGCTGTATTATGGTTGTTCTCTGAAGGGCAATATTGTCTCCTGAATTCTAGTACCATCTTGTATCATTTAAGCTAAGAGAACCCTGGGAAGGACAGCATCCAAACTTTGTTTTTTAAAACAGGCACTCTATGTAACCTTAGAGGGACCAGGTGGCGCTGTGGTCTAAACCACTGAGTCTTGGGCTTGCCGATCGGAAGGCCGGTGGTTTGAATCCCTGCAACGGGGTGAGCTCAAAGTGCAAGTAGACAAATAGGTACTGCTCCAGCAGGAAGGTAAATGGTGTTTCCATGCACTGCTCTGGTTTCGCCAGAAGCGGCTTAGTCATGCTGGCCACATGACCCAGAAAAACTGTCTGCGGAGAAACGTCAGCTCCCTTGGTCAGTAAAGCAAGATGAGCACCGCAACCCCAGAGTCGTTCACAACTGGACTTAACTGTCAGGGCTCCTTTACCTTTACCTTTTTATATGTAACCTTAAGGGATCAGTCAGGTAACACCTGAATACTTATTACCTGGACACCTGTTCAGGTAACATCTGCATGGAGGCTGAATGCCGGACTTAAGGTCCAACTGTCAACACCCCATAAATAACCCAACTTCCTGCTTCCTGCAAACATTCCTTTCACTTCTCTTCTGAATATTTTCAATGACTGCATCGAAGATGTCACCACGGAGCTATATGTTGTGTTTCATTCTTGCTAGACAGTGGAAGTATATCTTGAGGCCTCCACATAAGTTTCTTCAGCAACAGTTTCATCAACAAACCCAGATTGCTCGGTCCCCCATTCTTCATGAACCTCCATTATTTAAAATGTTTTCAAAGTGTTAGATTGCCTGCCAGTTTAATTCATGGGCAGTGATTGTGAATCCAGGGTAGCTCATGAATTTTAGACTGAATGATGGTGCACCAGGAAAGGCGTACCAGAGGCAAGTTATTTGCAGTTCAACATTTATTATCCTCCTTTGCTTCTCTGCTGCTTTTTCAATGTTCTAACAGGAACCATTAGTGTCCAAAGGAGAAAAATGAAGACAAGAAGAGCCTTGGTGGATCAGACCAAAGACCCATCTAGTCCGGTATCCTGAGATGCCCACCAGCAGGATGTGAGCACAGCAGCCCTCTCCCAGGCCTGTTTGCTAGAAACTGATATTTAGGGGCATGCTGGGTCTGATTCTGGAGGCAGCAGCATGCAGTCATCATGACTAGTAGCTACTGGTAGCCTTAACCTTTAGGAATTGGTTTTATCCCATTTTAAACCCATCTAAACCGGCGATAGCCACATCTTGTGGCAGCAAACTCCACAGTTTAACTATTCCCTGCCTGTTCTGAATCTTCGAACTTCATTAAATGAACCTGGGTTCTAATACGTTGAAAGAACAATTAAAAAGAATTCTATGCACTTTGTCTATGCCATGCATGCTATAAAACTTTATCATGTCCCTCCTCACTTATTCATCTTCCTTCCACACCAAAAAGATCAAAACAATGCATTTTTGAGCTGTTGCAGCAACCAGAACTCCACTCGGTATTCCAGGTGTGGTCACACCATAGACTGGCATAATGGTGTTGGGGCAAAGGCTGTTTTATTTTCAGACCCTTTGATGATGATTCCCCACATGGAATTTGCCTTCTCCACAACTGCAGCACACTGAGTCAGCATTTTCATTGAGCTGCCTATGACACCGAGCCTCGAGATCTATTTCCTAGTCCTCCATTGCCACTTCAAACTCCATAAGCATATTTGTGAAGTTAGGATGGTTGTTTTTTTAACCCAGCATGTACCAATTTACACTTGTTTACATTGATTTGCACTTGCCATTTTACTGTTTATTCACCCAATTTGGAGAGAACATTTTGGAGCGCCTTGCAATCCTTGTTTTTACCAACCTGAATAATTCAGTGTCATCTACAATGTTGGCCATCTCACTGCTGACCTCTAACTCCGGACTGTTTATGAACAAGCTGAAAGGTGACAAGCTCTCATTAATTCCAGTGGTACTTTTCCTCCTTGACTTAAAGTTGGCTTCAGGCATCAAGCTTCAGGCAGACAATGTTTGTCACGACCGTCATATAACAACATCAAGCCATATGATCGAGCCATTCCATCAAGCTGTGAGTGAGGCCCCACCTCCAGACTGGTGTTTTTTGAAAGTATATTCTGGAATGAGATCTTGACACAATAGCAGTGCAGTTTTTGTGTGTGAGTGGGGTGGGTGGGTGTTTTTGAATCAGGTTAGCCATATTGATTCATATGCTGTTGGTGGATTCTTGTCGTTGTCTTGTTGGGCTGTGTATGTGATAAAGAGGAGCCAAACTGGGGTGAAGGTATCTTCTATTTGTCCCCGTGTCAGGTTCACTTTATCAGTTAATTTTTCTAGTAGGGCTCTTTCCCATACCATTTGCTACCATTGGTCCATGCTTACTCCTGACAGGTCTCTCCAGTGTCTGGCTATGATGTTTCTGGTTGCTGAGAGTAGGTGAGTACTCACCATGGCCCCCTCCCCCTCCCTCCTTTTTCTTCTTAATGTAACCCTAATGTCTCAACAAATGAAACTGACTTATGGAAAATGTGACTTGAAAAAAGAGACATTGAGCATACCTTTGTAAACCAAGAAAACTTTAATAAAAATATTTTTTAAAAATAGTAGCAGTGCAGTAGAATCATAGAATTGTAGAATTGTAAGGAATAGCCAAGGGTTATCTAGTCCATGGGTAGGCAAACTAAGGCCCGGGGGCTGGATCCAGCCCAATCACCTTCTAAATCCAGCCCGCGGACGGTCTGGGAACCTGCCTGTTTTTACATGAGTAGAATGTGTGCTTTTATTTAAATGCATCTCTGGGTTATTTGTGGGGCATAGGAATTTGTTCTTTTTTTTCTCCCCCAAAATATAGTCTGCCCCCCCAACAAGGTCTGAGGGACAGTGGACCAGTCCCCTGCTGAAAAAGTTTGCTGACCCCTGATCTAGTCCAACCCCCTGCAATGCAGAAATCTCAACTCAAGCATCCATGACAGATGGCCTTCCCACCTCTGCTTATAAACCTCCAAGGAAGGAGAATCCACCACCTCCCGAGGGTGACTGTTCCACTATCGAACAGCTCTTACTGTCAGAAAGTTATTCCAGGTGTTGAGTTGGAATCTCCTTTCTTGTAACTTGAAGTCATTGGTTTTTGGTCCTACCCTCCGGAGCAGGAGAAAACAAGCTTGCTCCTTCCAGGTGACAGCCCTTAGTGGTGGATTACTTCTACTTTGGTGTGTCCTGCGATGCTTCCCCAATGCAACCACATTATTGCTGTCTGGAGGGGCAATAATGCAACAAAAGGGGGACAGAAATAAACCAGAACATTTGCAGCCTAAAAGGTTACGAGATTTCAACAGGCAAGTTACAGGATGTGCACTCATTGGAAATGAAGCAGTTTATTGACCCAGTGCTTTTGCAAACAGACAAAAAGCAGGACTGCATATAACTGCCCCGTTAGCATCGTGAGCAGAAATAATCATATATCCATAATAAAAAGGGCCCCAGGGAGAGAAGTGGGACTCCATGAGCTCTGCTGAAAGAGCAGCAACTTTTGTTTCCTCTCCCAAAAAAGGTTCTGTTTCTGCTGCTCACTAGCAGTTCTCTGTAACTGAATATTAGAGAAGGAAGGAGAACGAAATAGAGATAGAGAGGGGGAAGGAAGATAATGGGGGAGGGAAAATATAAAGTTAACAAGAACATTTATTCATAAATATATATGTATTTGAATTTTATTTTTGCTTTTAAATAACAGGTACTTTTAGGAAGTAAATAAGAAGAAAAAAGGGGAAAGAAAATAAATAGAATGAAAAAGGAAATAAAGCACTGGTCCTGGTTTACTTAATCACTTATATAGGAGTAAGAGTAAGATGAGAGAATGAAAAACAAGTGATGATGAAACCCTGCCATTCATGACTGTTTTATGCAAGAAAGAAAAGGCTGTCTGTGAGCTTTAAAGAGAAAGGAAGAAAAAGAATTCGTGTCCCAGCTTGCTTTATTCCTCCTCCCTTCCCAGTCTCTTTTCCTTTTGTGTTGTGTCTCTCATATTGTTAGCCTGAGGGTGGGAACTGTCTTCTCACTGATATTTATAAGTCACCTTGGGACAGATTTTTGGTTGAAGAGTGGGGGGAATGCTAACCACAACAACAATTCTTTTCATCGTTTTAATGGCACATGGTGAATCAGCCAGGATATAGGAGAATATATAGGGCTGAATTTCTGGACATGGCATGCATGACTTTTGTCACGCCCAGTATACCATCTCTACGCAAAATACCCACCCTGTTGTGCCTAAAACCACACATCACCACAGAACCAGGCTGTTGTGCAAACACAGTGCCCTGGGCCAGTTTGTAATGCTAGTGGCAGGCTATACTGTCACTGAGGCAGGAGCAATTTCCCCCTTCTCCTTTCCATACTGATTTGCCAAGTAAGACGACTGATAGGATCAGCTCGCAGCTAGGACTATTCAATCTGTTTCAGTTTGCTGCAGCTGGAAGAGTTCAGCCCAGGAGGATGCTCTCAATAAAAATAAAACTGTTCAGCTTGGTGTTAGAATGGTTTATTTAATCCTAATTGATTACTCTTGAGGGTGTCGAAAATAACATGTGGGTGGCTTTGTGCCCTTTGCGTGAAAACACATCAATCACACCTCTAAGCTAATGGAGGGATAATTGCAATAAACGTACTTCTTACTCATGCTATTACTGTTTTTCATCATCATCATCACCATTAAAAATAGGCACAAGAGAAACAGTAGAAATGGAATAACAAATTAAGGGCAAGAAAAGAGAAAATATACAATTGTTGTAGTTATACAGCTCAGTCAGTAGAGCCAGGGGATTGGCGGTAGGACAACCATGAATGGTCATAGGGAGAGGAGGCAGAAGACTAGAAGGAGGAAGTATTGGAAGCTGAATCGGTAACAGGGGTTAGTGAACGGAGGGAGTCTGTGCCAGAGAGCAGTTCAGAATCAGAATCAGAAACTGAAGTAGGAGAGGAGGGGACCAAGAGGCAGAGATGAGTCAGGCTGGTGAAGGATCATGGGTGCCTCCCTCTCTTGCTACAACAAGCTCCCCTCTTCCCTGGTCTCGCAGAACCAGGAGAGGCATGAAGTGGGAGGAAGAAAGACAGGCACGCAGGTGCAGTCTCAGATTGCTTGGGGGAAACTCTGAAGAGGAGGAGACTTAGACAGTGAGGGGAGGTGGGGACCTTCAGCCTCTGCCATTTCTTCATAGAGGCAAGACCTACAGAAGAAGAGTTGCAGTGCTCCTTAGGCCTGCCACACCTGTGCAGATCCTGTTTTTTCTAATAAAGAGTTAACTCCACTTACTCCGTATGATTTACTGCTGGCTGGCTCACTCAACGCACATTTAAAAATTGCAAAGGCAAGGATTGTGGGATGTAATCCACTGGGAACAGTCAAATACAACATTCCTTGTTTTGCTAGAGTGGACATGCAAGAGTATGTTTGGGCCAGCCAGTCGAAACTTCCTGTTCCTCCTGGCCTGGAGCATCCTTCCTTGCCTGCCTTCAGCGATCACACTGTGCTCTGCCTGATCATGAGTAAACTTTATTTTTATTGCTAATGAATAAGACTGTGGTGTCTTTATTCTTTTAGGAGGGATTTAAAAGGGGATCTTACCAGGAACATACAATGCAATCTGAAGGAGATTGAATTGCATAATAGTAAGAGGTTCTAACTGTTGGAAATTCATTCCCCTTATCTGCAGTCATGGGATCTGCAGTCATGGGATTGTTTTCTATCACATGATAGAAATCACATGATGGTGTATGTTTTCATTCCACAGTGTGGGAAGTGACGGAGACAGGATGTTTTGTGTTACTGTGTTCTGTGAAGTGGGACTATTGTCCTTTGTTCTTTCTCTTTGCTGTCTGATGAGAAAGTGGCAGGAGCTAAGTCAGAATGCTCCGAGTGTATTATATGTAAATAAAGTAGATTAGCCAAAATGCTGTGCTATTGGTTCTGTTATGCAAACTGTGAATACTCTGCAGATCCCTAAGTGTGCTAATGCCTTTTGGCATTGGTCGCTGTTATGTTCGGGCAGAAGAAAACTTTTGAAGCTCCCGAACAATCGACCAGGAGGTAGAGAACATGCCAGTGGGGCATGTGTCTCTGCCAAGGTCCTACACAAGAGTAGGACGCTCCTAACACCAACGAGCCTGCAACTAGATTTCTGCTGTGTGAGAGAAGGGGAATGTAAACCCTGCTAAGTATAGGAACTTGCCAGCGCAAGTTAGGAAGGATATTAATAAACCATATATCCTCTCCTGCCACCCTGAACATTCCCACAAGGATTGCATTACAGCTGTAGCGCAGGCGAGCGTTTTGTGCAACCAGACCTGCCCTTTTGCAAATCTTTTGGGAACGGCCTAAAATTCAGAAATCTCCCTGCTCTCTTGTAGAGCAGTATGCCAGCATCTGGTGGTTTAGAGCAGGGCTGCAGAAACTAGATATCGCTGGACTCCAGTTCCCATCAGACCCAGCCAGCAGGTCTAAGGGTCAAGGACCATGAGATTTGTAGTCCATCAACTTCCATAGGACAAAAGTTTCCATAGCCCCTGTTTAGGGGAGCCATGAGTGTCATTTGCTAACATGAGCCTCCCTTTCCTACTGTTAGGTGAAGGGTGACTCCACCCATTGGAAAGATGGGTGCACTACAAATCACAGCCACTGCATGTTCAGTGTACCCCTATCCCTGTTTACTCATAAGCAAGTCCCACAAAGGGTGTTCACACCATACATTCAATGAGTGTGCAATCAACGCACCTGTGTGCACAAATAATCAAGCTGTACACTCATACAATTATTCACAGGTAGCATTTAATCGGCATGTATTCTTTGTACCCGCAGACTGTATGAATCAGTGGGTGTACACTCTTTTCAAACGGATGCTAGCAGATGTGGACTTGTGAACAAGCCTCCTGTGTTAAATGGGGCTCACTGCCAGGAAAGCGGACCTAGGTTTTGCAGCTGTCATCTGACCCTTGCAAGGGCTCACTCAGGTTGAATTCTGCTTGATTGAGGACTGCAAGATAGCAGGCAAATTAGTTCCATTCACTGTGACATTAACCACCGTTTGAGACAGCTCAGGGTGGAGATGCGAAACTTTTAATGCCTTCTGTTTGTAGGCTGATGAGAAGTGGCATATCTGCAAAGCTGAAGCATCTGGGTTGGCTCTGAGAAACATGCAAAAGCTTTTCTGTGTAGATGATTCTCCAAGGAAATCCAAAGCTCATTTGGAGTAAATTAAACATGAAATAAACCAGAAGTATCAAAGGGGAAAAGGCGAAGGCATACACGACAAACTGGGACATATACACCTAGCTATAGCAGACCAAGCTGGTTATACAGAGTTCTGCAAATATAGATAAACCCCTGGCTGCTGTCAGCTGCAATCCCTCCTCCTCCAGTCTAAGGAAAGTTGAAGTGTTTGAAGGGGAAATCTAACTGCAAACCTTTGCTTCTGCTGGACTTGTGGTTTGATTTGTTGTCTGCAGGGAGGAACTGGCTGTTTTGAAAAGGTGGACATTATTCAGAGTTGGGATGAAAGCTATCAAATGAAAGCTGTGGGGAAACAAAAAGAGGGGGTGAGTGAGACAGGGTGAAGCTTCCTTCCTTCCTTTTTTGCATTTCTGCATTAGCATGGTAGCTTTCAGTAGGGTCTGTGTGCGCCATTTTGTCTCCCAGAATGCCCCTCAGCACAAAGCTACATCATGCTATTGCATCATCGCAGGGCATTCTGGGCAAAACAAAATGGTGGTCACCAGCTGAATGGGAATTGGAGAAATGCTGGGGGGGTGTCACTCTGATATCCTCAATGCCCCCCAAACTACCCCAAACCCCCACATAGCCATTCTAAGTTGTGTGAATATGACTGTGAAACTGAGGGGGTTGTGAGACTTCCCAATCAATACGCCATTGAATACAAATCCATACCAGATTTTGCTCTTCAGTCATCTTTACAACATCAGTGTAAGAGAAGTCAGGATCATTATTCACAAATTTCAGATGGAGGGGAGACTTGCTAAGAGCTGATGGCTTGCCAAAATCTACCTGGTGGATTCTTGGCCGAGATGAGCTCACAGCTACATCAGCTACACACCATTACCTGTGCACACTGCCCGTCTCTTTCCTTTGAAAAAGCAGAAGGCAAATCTTGAGCAATAAATCAGAAAGCAGCATATGCTTGAAACCCCCATAAGGAACTGCAGCAAGCTTATTTTAATTTGTGGGTCAGCAACTTCAAAAAGAATCATAATGTCCCCAATTAAACAGCTTACAAAAGCTCTGTTTTTAAGCCCCCTTGCTTGCTAATTTGTTCCTGCAAATTCTGCTATTATCTCCAGGGCATGACGGTTACTTACGAGGTGCTAAAAAGGATTAAAGAGATGATGTGTCTGAAAAATAATTGACCTTTCTGCAGTTTCTAGGTTCAGGAAATGAGAGTTTTGTGGACAACTCTTAGCAGGCAGATTTCGGAAGAGCAGCTCAGCTACACAGGGAAAAAACAAAGACTGTGCAGCTTCTAAAAAATCTAATTGATTTCACAGAAGTGCCGACTCCATCAAATGTGTGAAGTAGAGAGAAGAGAGGGGGTGGGTTTGGATATAAAATGCATACACACATGGGTGGAGGTGCAATAGAGTTTGGCAAGAAAACTAAGGCTGTATCTCCACAACAAACACCTAGGAGTTGGGTACCAGTCAAATGGTAACTTTAGACTCTGGACTTATGGTCTTATGTCCCTCACTTCTTTAGATGAGAATGTGCATTACTTCACTTACTTTGAAGTGCGGCAAGCTGACCTTTCTCAGTTTTGGGGCATGGCTGCTTATTTTGGGACCTGTATGTATGGCCCCAAAATCCCACTCTGATGGAAACACTGGTAATAGTTTCGCTGTCAGGGCTTCCCCACAAAGAATCCTGGGCATTGAATTTTGTGGGAGCTAAAAGGAGCTTGGTCCAAAAAAATTCTCAGGATCTGTCCTTTTGGATTTCAATGTGCACGTAATTTTTTTGCTATATTTTTCACTGGTCGCCAGTTCATTTCTGGATCTGATTTAAGGTACTCACATTAAAACCCTAAATGACTTAGAACTCAAATATCTGAAGGGCTTCCTCCTTCCCTATAGAAGCACTCTTGTGTAAATCAGATCAGCAGAGGGGATCCTCTTGATAGTCACACAGCCCCTGAATTGTGGGAAGTGGGTTTGTTTTGTGGGGTGTGAAACACAGGGCAGTCAAATACAACATTCCTAGAGTGGACATGTTTAGACATGAAGAGGGATGTTTGTCCAGCCAGTAGATAAACTTCCTGTTTCCTCCTGTGCTGGGACAAACTTCCTCTACATGTGACCAGAGGTGGGTGTGACCTTACCTGTGCAGATAACAAAAGCAGAGGACTGGCCACCACATCTCTCTCTTCTCCATTTTGCTTTCATCGAAGAAGCATCAGCCTGAGATGCTCTTTTGGCTTCAGAGAGGACAAAGGAACTACATCTCCTTATGGGATTGATTCCAAGTGTATATATTTTGTAACTTAAGTCTGCCTTCTGGGATCCATCTGTGAACAGAATGTGTGAGTAAACTATTTTATACCTTTTATACAAGACTGGTCGTGTCTATTCCTTTTAGGAGGGAATAAAGGGGAATTACCAGGAAACTTATTTTAGAGGATTAAGCAAGCCTGGCAAACCTATCCACTGTGTAAGTTTAAAAGGGGAATGTTACTCTGCTAAATTATAGAACTTAACGCAAGTTGGAAAGGATATAATTAAACAATATATCCTCTCTTGCCTCCCCGAACATTCCCACATGTTTGAGAGACTCCATGGCTGAATACTATAGTTCCCAGGAGCCAATACAGTAAGGTGCATGCATACACCACCACCATCATGTGTCTACCATTATGATCCAAAAGAGGGCTTTTGGGAAAAGCAAGCTTTCCCCCCCCAAACATTCTCGAATAAAAATAGTAATTACTAAGCTGGTACAGTGGTGCCCCGCAAGACGAATGCCTCGCAAGACGGAAAACCCGCTAGACGAAAGGGTTTTCTGTTTTGGAGGTGCTTCGCAGGACGAATTTGCTATGGGCTTGCTCCGCAAGACGAAAATGCCTTGCGATTCCTGGGGTTTTTTTCCCCCTCCCAGCCTTTTTCCCAAGCCCCTAAGCCGCTTAACAGCTGTTCGCTAAGCCGCTTATCAGCTGTTCACTAAGCCGCTTATCAGCTGATCTAAGCCGCTAATAGCCTTTTAGCAGCTAATCCGCTAATCCCTTAAGCCTTTAATAGCCGCTAATAGCCGCTAAACCGCTAATAGCGCTAATAGCGCTAATCCGCTAATGGGCTTGCTTCGCAAGACGAAAAAAACCGCAAGACGAAGAGACTCGCAGAACGGATTCTTTTCGTCTTGCGAGGCACCACTGTATTTTGCACATCACTGCCACCAACACTACAATAATGACACATATTGATGGCATACATACATTCATCTCCTCTTTCTGGGGTGGACGTTTCTGCCTGGTGGGCTGCCCCTCCCATGAATTACCCACATCATGTGGATTAATATGCCTTATAGAAAAAGGAGAAGCAATACAGTTTGCATGGCACCAGATGTATTCTGTGAAAAAGGAACATCCTTAGTGATAGCCCTGTCCATGTGATCTCAGGGTCATAGGTTCAAGCCCCCCATTGGGCAAAAGATTCCTGCATTGCAGGGGGTTGGACTAGATGACCCTCATGAGCCCTTCCAGCTCTACGACGATTCTATGATCCTCAGGAGTCCAACACCTTCTTTGTTCAACCATTTTGGCTGTTCCTGGCATAAGGAAATGCTGAAACGACTTCAAACAATAAATTCCCCCCAAGTCTTTACAGTCCCTCATGCAAGCTGCTTCAGATTCCTGACTGTCGTTTTCAGAGTGTTTGAGCTCGGCTGGGAGCCTTCCTTTAAAAAGCAGTTTCTCCATCGCCTCTGGGCCTTGCTGAAAGCCTTTCCCCTCGTTGCCAGTAGCCCCGTGGCCCTTCAGAACTGCTGTCTCCACTCGCAACTCAAATCAGCCCCAGAATCAGATTTCCAACTGCTCTGGTGATTTTGATCTCAGCAGCCCTCCTCTTTCTTGCCACTCCAGCTCAGCTGGCTAATAAGATTTGCAGAAAGCACAGGGCTGATCACAATTAACATGCATGGAAGGAAAGCTGCATTGTACTGAGCCAGACCACTGCTCTATCTAGTTCAGTGTTGTCTCCACTGAATGGCAGCACCTCTCCAGGATTTCAGGCATGGATCTATCCCAGCCCTACCTGGGAGCTGAACCGGGGACTTTCTTTTCTTTAAAACATAATTTTTATTGAATTTTCCATGTTTCATTTTAATTCAATACACATGTTCACAACTTATATTATTTTCTCAGAATGAGCTTTGACTTCCCTCTATCTCTCTTTCTGACATCCCTATAACATTTAACATATCTATCGCATTTCCATAGTCACTTCTTTATCATATAATAACCTTAAGAAATCACATTCTTATTTATAAATCAGCATCTTAATTTCACATTACTAAACATTTCACGTTAATGCTACAAACATTTTCAAAGGAGTACAGTTTCCTTTCAAATAATAAATAAATTTGCTCCAGTCCTTTTGATATTTTTCTTTGGGTCGATTCCTGATTCTCCCCGTCAGCTTCACCAACTCCACAAATTCTACCATCTTTATTCTCCAATCTTCCAGTGTGGGGAGTTCTTGCTGCTTCCACTTTTGAGCCAGAAGAATTCTCGCTGCCGTTGTGGCATACATAAATAAATTTACATCTTTTTTATAAATTTCTTCATTAATTAGCCCTAGTAAGAATGCCTCTGGTTTTTTACTAAAGTTATATTATAATATATCTTTTAGTTCATTGTAAATGATGTCCCAGAAAACCTTAGCAAACCAGAGACTTTCTGCATGCAAAGCAGATGTTCTGCCCCTGAGCTATGACCCTTTCCCTTGAAAACGTAAGTCTCAGGTAAGGGGGCTGAGCAGCATCAGGAGCACGTGGTGGGGAGGGAGAATTTACACCTTTCCCCCCTGCAGTGGTCTCAGTTAAAATCACCCCTCTGAAGCTGCTATGTCAATGGAGGCTTCCCTACAGGTGCAAATAGAAGCTTTAGGGTGGGCAATATTTTTAAGGAACATGGTGGGGGAAAGAGTTAAAACAGGGGTGGTCATGGCATGGATGCGCCCCCTAATATTGGGCCAAACCAAGAGGTAGGTGAGTGGCACAACAGTGCTACAGTCTTCCATATGGAGGACCATTATCCACCAATACATACCCTATTTCTTTCTCTCTCAGCTACAACTAACACCTTAGATTATAGTGATGGTTCATATACATATATATATATAATTTATAAAGAAATAAAGAAGTAACAAAGATAAGAAACAAAGAAATCAATTTTTTTAAAAAGAGAACGTTATTTACATAGTAAAAGTACTCATCAGCACAATCCCATCCTTCTCATTATACTGTTTGATATAACATTCCTTTTTACAGAGGTTTACATTGCATAATATCATTTCTTTCTGCTTTGTATACATTCCTTTGATCTTTTTCTTTACAAATATCACGCAGTTGTTTGTACAATAAAGTTTTACATGGTTCTTAAATATTATCCATTCTCTAGTTGTTTTTTGTTTCGATATTCCTCTAACTGATACCGTCAGTTTTGCTGATTGTAGATATTCTAACATGAGTGTTGTTGTTGTTTAGTCGTGTCCGACTCTTCGTGACCCCATGGACCAGAGCACGCCAGGCACTCCTGTCTTCCACTGCCTCCCGCAGTTTGGTCAGACTCATGTTTGTAGCTTCGAGAACACTGTCCAGCCATCTCGTCCTCTGTCGTCCCCTTCTCCTTGTGCCCTCCATCTTTCCCTGTCCCTCACACTGCAATAATACCGGGTGTATCATGGTGTATCATGGTGGCTCATCTTCCACTGCTGAAAGCTTATAATTTTTTCGAGCAGACAACATTTGAAAGCACCCATTTGTAAGTGAGCGCCATGTCACCAAATATCATCACCCTCATGGGAGCAGTGATGGGTTGTGCCAAGTGTCAAGGAGGCGAGTTAATAATTACCAAGTCAAGTATTAATGATCACATAAATCTTAAAAGTTTTGCTCTTCTGTACATAATTAAACTTGCCCATATAAAATCCATCTCTCTTTCATTCAGAGAGGGGAGTCCCGCTACCTTTCCCCTTCTCAGCAAGTTGATAATTTGCCAGTTTTTCCTCCACTTCAGTTATTTCCCAAATGGTACCTTCAACTATTGCAAGTTTGCTCTGGCCCCTATAAGGTGACGCAGTGAGAGTCTTCATCTTCCAATTTTCTCTCTCTGCAAGGACGCACAACAAGATAACAGGCTGCAAACTCTTGCCCACCCCTAACCAAGCTAATTTTGGAATTTAAGGAAGAGAACAAAATAAATGTCTAGCAGTGACTACCTGCTGAGCCTCCCTTTTATGTAACAGGAAGCAGCAGGATAGGTTAAAGTGAAGTTCTGTGTCCAAGGAAGTGAAACAAAAGCCCATGAGCCCTTAATCACCCAGAATTACTTTTTGCAAATGGAGAAACACTGATGGGGGAATCTCTCTCTCTCTCTCTCTGTGTGTGTGTGTGTGTGTGTGTGTGTAATAATAATTGATCAACCCAATGAAGGACCTGTATAGGCATATTGGATATGATGGACTGCCAAGGAAATTCTCAAAAACTCACAAAGTTTCTTTTGACTAACTGAAATTGGCCCTTTGATTTGGCTTATTTGTTCGGTCTTCTATTGGTTTATACGTTGAAGACTGAGGTATTAGGATGGAATTTGGTATTCACGTTCATGACACAGCTCCACACTTTGAATTAGCTGGACACCACCACTCCAACCATGAAGGGTGGGGAGAAAAACACAAACTATAACATAATGTAGTACAAAATATTTTGTCATGATGCACAGTTGATGTATCAGTGGTGCAGCGGTAAACATTTAAAGGCAGGAGCTCAGCATGACAAAGAAATTATGCCACTTCAGCTACCAGCATGAAGCAGGAACGCCATCAAAGAGAAGGATACATGGACACAGCCTCTGCTTTATTATTCTCTTCATTCTGTGACTTCATCTATGTTTACCTACCACAAACTTTAAAGCTTGAGGTTCAAACAAAACTTCAACCCACCTGCCCCTTGGAGTTAAGGAATGTTGTGAAACACACTGCTAATATATCATTCGAGAACCAGAATAGCACAATGGACATTAGTGAGCAGATTGACAACTTCATTCTTTCTGCGAAGTTCAAGCAGCAGCTAGGTTAGGCAAATAAAGAGACTGCATGACTCAGTTCCTCCTCTGGGTGAATTAACACTGTTTTAGCTGTGGATAATATTCAAAAAGAATACATGCAGCTGAGCACATATGGAGCTGAGTCATAGGGAATTTGCACTGAAACTCAGCATGCATGTTTATGACTGTCAGGTGGTGTCAATATTTGAACTGATGGTCTTTGGATCTGCGTGCAGCTGCCTCATGTGGTGAGCCAGTGAACTGCATGTTGCAGCATTTATCTAGGACATGGGTAGGCAAACTAAGGCCCATGGGGGCGGATGCGGCCCAATCACCTTCTAAATCCGGCCCGTGGATTTACATGAGTAGAATGTGTCCTTTTATTTAAAATGCATCTCTGGGTTATTTGTGGGGCCTGCCTGGTGTTTTTACATGAGTAGAATGTGTGCTTTTATTTAAAATGCATCTCTGGGTTATTTGTGGGGCATAGGAATTCATTCATTCTTTTTTTCAAAATATAGTCCTGCCCCCCACAAAGTCTGAGGGACAGTGGACCGGCCCTCTGCTGAAAAAGTTTGCTGACCCCTGATCTAGGATTCTAGGAGGTGAGAAGTACCATCAGAGCCCAGACTGCTTCCACCCACCCAACCTGGCAATTGGACCCTCCTGGGCCGGAAGGCATATAAGAGGTCCTTGCCTGAACAACATGGCCTTCTGAGCTTCTCTATGTTCCTGTTTCATTTGCTTGTTCTTCATTCCTAACTTGACTTGTCCTTCACTCCTGGCTTGATCTTCAGTTTGCCCCTCAGCTAGGATTCCTAAGTGCAATTCCTGGCCCCTAGCTTCCAGCCCATCTCAACCCTACAGCCCAATCCCAACAATAGGATTCTCCATTTTCAAGGGACCACATATTGAGCTGTAATGTGACACCTGCTTTGAAGATGGGGATTGGAGGGGGGACGGAGATTTAATTCCATTAGCATTTAAATGTGAACCTACCTGAGCAACACTTTCTGAAACAACCATCCTTCAAAAACATGCACTTCTCTGAATCCTGAAATGCAGTTCTGCAGCCAAGTGACGTGTACAAGATGCATATGCTAAGGTACATTATGCCTAAAGATTCGCTAGAAAATAGCATACAAAGATTTGGGGAAATGGCTTTGCAAAACTGTGTGTGTTAGGGGGAGGAGTGTACAAAAATGAGTATATTAGGAGAAACACACACAAATTCTGATGAAGTTTCAGGAGACATGCACGCATATACATGGAAATGGAAGACCACCTGAATGAATAACAGCATAGAGGAAAATGTGGTTTGAGGATCAGAGGCATGTTTAGCAGCAAGAGGCTCTCATGTTTTGTTTTTCCTTTCCTTTCCTTACTTTTTTGACAGCATCAGCCATACATCAGGTGTTAATGTGTCATCAGCCGTCCACCCCATCCTAGGTAATAGAATTTGTCCCAGTTACTCCTTGCTGTGAAAGGAATGATTCTTCTGTACCTGGTAAGTGACTTGGTTTTAAGCACAGCAATTTGCGATTAAGCTAGAGCTTTTCCTGTGAAAAAGACATATATTTGGAATCAAGAAAAGTACCCTCTGCAGAGTCTAAATTCCATCCATGCAAGTCGTCAAATCCAAGAGCCACACTTAACAAGTAACCTTTCTTTGACTCATGCTAAGTTTACCTCCGCAGCCGTGGCAACCTCATCTATCAATGGAGGGCCGTGTTGTTCGTGTCAGAATTCATGCAGAGAGAATCACGCAGGTAGAAGTCTAAAATATATATATATTAAAAATCTGCTCATAAAGAAGTCTTAAATACTTTTCGTATCACTTACCAAAGCCATTGATCTCCTTCCCTTATGCATTCAGTGCCGTGTTGACAGAGCTCTCTTGCTTAAATTCTATCCTGACAAGGTCACATTGGGAGATGTTTACCAGAAAGGGGAATTTATTTCATCATGATAGCAAAAGGCCATCAGTTTCCCAACCAAATTCCTTAGCAAAGGGGTGTGTGACAGTTTCTTCCCCATCCAAGAGTGTTACATGAAATGTGCTCTGATTTTCCTGTGTCTTTGCTCAATGCTACAGTTAATAAGACCCTATGCATTTTAATGCAGGAAAAGCACTGCACTGGCCTCAGATGCAGCTGTTCTGATGATTCTGAAAGGTCTCCCCACATTTAATACCATCAGTCCCTCATCAACACCACACCATACGGTAGCAGGAGTGTTCATGGTCAGGGTTGTTGTTCTCTGTCTGCCCTAGACATTTATTAGATATGTCAGAAACATTTATCTCTGAAGCTATGTTGGGGTTTTTTGCCCCCTACTGCTTTTTGTTTTTTAAAATACTTAAGAACAATAAATAAATAAATAATCCAGGTAATGTGATGTCTCTGGAGCCACTGGCGGAGGAAGAGGGGGTGGGGGGAGCGCACCGCCCCTGCCCCCATGATCCCGGTGGGGTGCCATCGCAACTGCCCCCCCTGCGGGTGGCACGCCACGCCCCCGGGACACGCGCCAGCCACGCCCCTTCCTGCTCTCCGCCCCCGGTGCTGGAGCATGAAGCTCTGCCACTGTCTGCAGTAGGGCTGAGACATATTGTACAAACATGTTCAGCAACTCTGAAAAGCGTCCCCTTTTGATATTGGGAGGGCAGTGTTGCAGTGTAGAGTGAGGGCGCTTGGTGATTCAATCAGCTAGACTCGTCCACAGCAACCATTCCAGGAAGCACTGCCTTCATTCTTAAGTGGCTCCTTTGCCCTCCATGACATCCTTACTTAGCCAAGTCTGCTTTGTTACATTATACCATGATGTCATCACTAGGCCAGCTTTCCTCAACTTCACTACCCTCCAGATGTTTTGAACTACAAGAAGAAGAAGAGGAGGAGGAGGAGTTTGGATTTGATATCCCACTTTATCACTACCCTAAGGAGTTTCAAAGCAGCTAACAATCTCCTTTCCCTTCCTCCTCAACAACAAACACTCTGTGAGGTGAGTGGGGCTGAGAGACTACAGAGAAGTGTGACTGGCCCAAGGTCACCCAGCAGCTGCATGTGAAGGAGCGGGGATGCGAACCCGGTTCACCAGATTACGAGTCCACCGCTCTTAACCACTACACTACACTCGTGTCAGCCCCAGCTAATTTGGGTGGATGATTGGAGCTGTAGTCTAAAACATCTGGAAGGGGCCAGTTTAGCAAAGGCTGCACTATGTGATCTCTAACTGGTCACCAGTCCTGCTTGCAGATTTCTTTTTTCTTAGAAAAATTCTGAGATTTTCATTCTTCTCCTCTAGAGAAAGCAGCACACTTTGCAGAATTGTGTTCCAATATTTCCCACAGCTCCCTGTCCACCACTGAAGATGCAGAACATGTCTTGGCCTCCCCAATATTCAAAATATTTTTCTGATTTTGCAGGGAGCTGCTGGATTGGAATGGTATGCATTTTGAGAAAGGCATGGAACAGAAATTCATGTGATCTGCATTTTTAAGAAAATGGACCAGATTCACACCTCCTGGACTAAGGCATGGCTTGAAACACAATCATCATTCATATTTAGCACTTTTCTGCCTTTTCTGCTTTTTCTTTGGCCTTTCTCAGCCAAAGAAATCTACCAAATTGCTTAAAGATTGCATATTGTATACAAATTGCATACGTTGCAATAAAATAATATTTAAACAATGTATTTAAATACAAAATTATATAGATAGATAGATAGATAGATAGATAGATGATAGATAGATAGATATAGATATAGATATAGATATAGATATAGATGATATAGCTATAGCTATATCATCAATATTGATATATAGACAGTACTTTTTTCTGGGGGGATGCAGGGGTACACATACCCCTAAACATTTTGTGACTCTTTGTACTTTTGTCCATTTACTGTATTTATGTTTCCCAATTTGAACTATAAAATTTTGATATTTTTTTTAGTCAAAATGAGAGTACCCCTAAACATTTTATTTAGAAAAAAAGCACTGGATATAGATGATATAAATATAGATACGAGAGGGAGAAATGGGCTAGAACAACCTTGCAAATGTACATGTGCAAAATTAATATGAACAGGAAATAAACCACTGTTCCATCCATCCCTATTTTTAGGTGATATAGCTATAACTGTGGCCAACTGCTGATTTTTGTGATTTGGCAACCATGTATTAATTTGTCACTAATTTTCCCCTGTCTCCCTCTGCAGTAGCTAGATGATGTTTGCATGGACTTATGGGAAAGCTGGCTACTGAGAAACAATCAAACATAAAAGTTGCAAATTGCCACTGGTTGAAATGGAACCAAATTTATTTAACCTCGCAGAGAAATGTGCCCACTACTTCCCCTTCCCCCAGTCTTCTCCATTCATCTTAAGCTTCAGTGTTATTTATAACAGCACCAGAGGCAAGACGTGTCATTTTGCAAAAAAAAATTGTCTCCCTTTCATGCTTCCTACCTAGAAAAGGCTGGTGCCCGCATACCAACAGTATAAATATTAATACAATATGTGTGACACACTCTTTCTCTGGTTGCCGTTTCAGATACTCCCATTTTGTCATAAGTTGTAAAAAAGTGTGGTGTTAATTTTTAAAAAGCCTGAGGCAAATTCTGAGAAATTCTAGGGAAACATTGCCCTGGGTGGTGTTCATTATTCTTTGCTTGCAGTTAGTGCTTAGTTTGAGACAGAACTAGATGAAACTGATAAATAAAGAGAGAGGGTGTGTGAACATAGGAAATCGCCCTTTTCTCACCACTGTGCAACCACAGCCAGTCTTTACATATCTGACACTGTAAATGTAAAGAGAGGGCTTTTAGCGAAGAGTGCACATGCTTCAGCCTTGAGCATGTCTTATTTCTGCCCTGCCATTCAGCAGAAATGTGGCTGCAACTCTCCAGCTTGGATTAGAATCATGGAATCATAGAGTTGGAAGAGACCACAAGGGCCATCGAGTCCAACCCCCTGCCAAGCAGGAAACACCATCAGAGCACTCCTGACATATGGTTGTCAAGCCTCTGCTTAAAGACCTCCAAAGAAGGAGACTCCACCACACTCCTTGGCAGCAAATTCCACTGTCAAACAGCTCTTACTGTCAGGAAGTTCTTCCTAATGTTTAGGTGCAATCTTCTTTCTTGTAGTTTGGATCCATTGCTCCGTGTCCGCTTCTCTGGAGCAGCAGAAAACAATCTTTCTCCCTCCAGAAAACAACCTTTCTCCCTCCAATCCAGAGTCCATCCAATCCAGAGAATTTCCAGCTTCTTTTTCCCCAGCCATCCCAATCTCCAAAATTTTCTCCCTGCCAAATGCCTTCTCTTCCCTTCATTTCACTTGCCTGGCCAGCATCAGCAAGCAGAGTGGCGGCAAGAAGGTCTGTCACTCCTCTGACCTCTCCCATCACCTGCTGTTGTACCTGCTGCAAGTAAAACGAAGGCGAAAGAGGATGTCTAGGTCAGCAGGGTCTGGCAGCAAGAATGTGTTGGTTGATAGGGCAGGGATAATTTTCTGCACTTTTGACTGGCTCCAAAAATGAACTGAATTCTTTCCATTTTGATAAAACTCATCTCCATGTCCATTTTGTCGTGCCCCACCCAATCCAGACACCAGACACTACCCTCAAATTCAGAGGAGCAGTCTCACACACTTCCCCAGTCTTCCCAGCCCTACAGGAGCCAAAGGCTTTAACAAGTTAAGGGCCCTTTAAGAGGCAGTCAGCATCTGTGCATAAGCTGGACTTATCATGCTGCATGAACAGACAACACAAAACATGGCTTCAGTTGGAGTTGGGTGCTTGCAGCAACAGTCCTTTTTACTGCTAGCTCAGCAAGATCCTGGGAGCTCTCCAGGGTCCTGAACGTGCTCTGGACTCCCAGCCTGGTCTATTGATGGGACACTGCTGGGCTTTCCCTGTGAGCCACAAGCTTTAGTAAGTAGTAAAGGGCACATTCAAGGAGAGCAGAGAAGAGATGGTTCATATCTACAGACAGCCCTGTATTTGCCTTGATTTCACTATGTTGGCATTTGTAATTATTAGTATTTTCCATTGTCACTCCATCTTATGACTGCATTATTTTTCTATTTCCGATATCTATGGCCCAGCCTACAAACCAGTTTAGCCAAACCATGTTTACTTAAGACACTGAAGAGAGTTGGGATGAAATCAGCTTGAGGCCAAGCATTGCAAATTATCTGGCCAAGGAATTGCAAGCATTGAACCAAATATATATGTAAGCTCAGGATAATATGTGTCGCCAGAAGTTTAATTCTAATTTAAGCTGCCCACTCCGGGACATTTCTGTGCCAGATTTGGTGCATTTTGAGCCAGCTTCTTTTTAAAAAAAAAATGAGCGAAGATGCAATAGAGAAATTGCCCCTTTCAAGTGAGATTTACATATTCATAGCTGTCATTTGAAAGAGTGACTCTTGAAAGGAGAGAGCAAATCTCACCTTTTCCCTGAAGGAGAGTAAAGCATGGACCTAAGAAAAGAACTGAAGCACAGTTCAAAAGCATCTTAGAGCCAGTGTGGTGTAGTGGTTAGAGTACCAGAGGTACCCAATTCATGAAAGAAGAAGAAGAGGAGGAGGAGGAGGAGGAGTTTGGATTTGATATCCCACTTTATCACTACCCTAAGGAGTCTCAAAGTGGCTAACAGTCTCCTTTCCCTTCCTCCCCCACAACAAACACTCTGTGAGGTGAGTGGGGCTGAGAGACTTCAGAGAAGTGTGACTAGCCCAAGGTCACCCAGCAGCTGCATGTGGAGGAACCGAGACGCGAACCCAGTTCACCAGATTATGAGTCCACCACTCTTAACCACTACACCACACTGGCTCTCACTACACCACACCAGAAATATGGGTTGTATCCAACCATAGTCCTACGCTTACCAAACTTTCTGATATTAAAAGCTTCCACAGTGGAACAGACTCCTTCAGAAGGTTGTGGACTTTACTTCATTTGAGGTTTTTAAATCAGCAGTTAGATGGCCATCTGTCATGGAGGCTTTATTTGAGATTTCTGCATTGCAGGGACTAGATAACCCTTAGGGTCCTTTCAAACTCTACCATTCTGATTTACACCCACTGAAATGAATGAAATTAAGATAGTCATGCTCAAGAGAGTCATGCTCATTAACTTCAATGGGTCTACTCAAAGTAGGACTAGCACTGGATAAAACCATTTTGAGGGTGTTTTCTATTACTGCTTTCTACACAATCAAGTGGCATAAGTAATACATAAGTAATAAGTAATAAGAAATAAAGAAAATATTAAGAATATCATATAGTAAAAGGCCAGAGGCATTCCTTTTAGGAATTTTAAATGGTGATATTTCTAAAGACAAAACAATTTTTTTCTTATACGCAACATCTGCAGCGAGAATCCTGGTGGCTAAGTATTGGAAAGGGAATGAGTTGCCCACTAGGGGAGAGTGGTTATGTAAGCTTTCAGAATACTTAGAATTAGCCAAATTGACAGACATAATAAGACAAAAACCAAAAAGTGAAGTAAAAAAAGAATGGGAGTGCCTAAATGAATACCTAAAAAGCCAAGGTTCGAGGAGAAGAAATCTGGCTGAGTCTCGAATAACCTTGTGAAGTGGAAGGATAAGAAAGAGGGATTTATATCTAGATGTTAGGATAGAGATGATAAGGAAAACAGGAAGACACAATGAGAGATAAAGGAGGTGCTGTGGGATTGGTGGAAGTCAATGTCTTGTTGTTGTTTTAGTGTTTATAGTATTAACTTGTAAGATATGGATTTGTTGTTGTTGTTTTTTAGTTGTTGCTTTCTATAGTTTTTGAATGTTGGTTTCTGTGTGTTGTGTATTGTTATTTTTTGATATTTTTCGTGTTGTTGTTCTTGTGTGGAAAATACTAATAAAATTTATTTTTAGGGGGGGAAAGTAATAAGCCCTGTGTTCCCTATGGATTCTTAACTAATGTCCACCCTTATGCTTTTCAGCACAGGACAAAGATCTTTTCTTCTCCTCCCCCACCCCAGGTCTTGCTTTGCCTTGCGCTGGACTGGACATAGCTCAGTGCTACTTCTTCTGTATGTCACAAACCACACCAGAGCAGAATGCACAGCTCTGGGTTGCTATGCAGTTTCCAGACAGCATTTGCTTTATTAAAAGTGACTCCGAAATAAATGCCCCCATTAACAAACAAAAATCTGCTCTTTAAATAACTTATCAAGCCCTGCACAGTAGCCTGGAGCCAGATTCTGAATGAGTAGGGGGCAGCTTTTCATGTGCATATTATAAAATGTCAGGGCTGCCCAATTTCATCATGTTGCCCAGAGCAGACTTGACTGATTCTCCAGCATCATGACAAAAGTATTTAAAGACATAATCGTGCACACACAGCATAAATCAAAATTGTGATTTCTTAAGATTTCAGAGAATTGCTTAGCCTTGGACTTCGGGTGCCTCTGTCTGTGCACTGAGCACTGCCTACCCTGTGCAATTCTACAAGAAAAGAGAACAGCATTGCTAGCAATGCAGCATGACCAAGCAATGAAATCAGACATCCATCTGAGCTGCAAAACACTGATCCTTCCCTTTCCTCCATCCCCTCACCTTGTCAAGAAAAGGGGCTGACATCTACACAGGTAATCCTAAATTAAGCCACTTGAGTCAAGGTTAAGGCTCAATTGATAGAAAAATTGCCCCAAAAACTGAGGTTTGGGTGTATAAGAAAAGGAGAAAAAACAACAATAAATTAAGGAGAACTGGTGCATTGATTTCCTTGCCTACCTTTGTTACAAAACCTATTATTCCTTCCCAGCCATGGCAGAGCAATAACAAGACTCGTTTGTGGTCAAGGTCACAGATGTTGCTCATTCCTCATAAAAATAAAAGAAGACCGCCGTCACTTTGAGTATTATAAACTTCAGGAAGAGACTTTTTTGGAAAATTAAAAAAGGCTCTTGGGACGTGTCTTTATTCGCCTTTCTGCTTTAGACCCCACCATACCACAACCCACCCCATTCAGCAGAATCACTTGACCTTTGGGAGAGGATTTGGGGATCAGGGAGCTGCCGGGGGGAGGAAGGAGTGGGTGCTTCGAGACCCTTCTAGTTTAAACAGCATGAGGGGAGGGCCGCATACAACCAACCAACCAACCAACAATTCATGACCACATTGCACCCAAGTCTTTTTTTTTTAAAAAAAGCATGGATAAAAGTAACAGCTGAGATCCACACAGGCGATCTCTAGAAAGGTTTGAAATAAGAAATAATATGCAGTTTGTTAGAGAAGGTGCAATTTACCCTGAGTTAGGAAAATGGTGTTTTGGAATTGCTAACATCACAGCTCCATCTGGTACGCAGGCTGAGACCCTATCTGCCTGCAGACTGTCTCGCCAGAGTGGTGCATGCTCTAGTTATCTCCCACTTGGACTACTGCAATGCGCTCTACGTGGGGCTACCTTTGAAGGTGACCCGGAAACTACAACTAATCCAGAATGCGGCAGCTAGACTGGTGACTGGGAGCGGCCGCCGAGACCATATAACACCGGTCTTGAAAGACCTACATTGGCTCCCAGTACGTTTCCGAGCACAATTCAAAGTGTTGGTGCTGACCTTTAAAGCCCTAAACGGCCTCGGTCCAGTATATCTGAAGGAGCGTCTCCACCCCCATCGTTCTGCCCGGACACTGAGGTCCAGCTCCGAGGGCCTTCTGGCGGTTCCCTCACTGCGAGAGGCCAAGTTACAGGGAACCAGGCAGAGGGCCTTCTCGGTAGTGGCGCCCGCCCTGTGAAACGCCCTCCCATCAGATGTCAAAGCGATAAACAACTACCTGACATTCAGAAGACATCTGAAGGCAGCCCTGTTCAGGGAAGTTTTTAATATGTGACATTTTAGTGTATTTTTCATCTTTGTTGGAAGCCGCCCAGAGTGGCTGGGGAAACCCAGCAAATACAAATAATAAATTATTATCATTATTATTACTAATGTTTGCAACAGAAATGCCTGGTGGGGCAAGCACAGACTAGAGTTCAATGAGTCGGTGTGGAACAAGTGAGAAACAATTTAGTATAATCTCAGGTGCAAAAGATCACAAAGTCTACAAGCAGGACAGGTATGAATCCCTTAAAAAACAAACACCTGCCACCAATAGTAACCGCTTGATGGGGAAGCTCTCTAATATAATCCATGCACATTTTAGGCATGATTTACAAATAAACAAATAAACAAACGAAAGTTTGCCTGCAAAGTTGCTGGAAATCTGAGCTAGCTAAGCAACTGCCCTGTTAGATGGTTCGGATTGCCAGAGTAGCAAAAACAACAACAAATCAGAGCAGTCAGAGCGTATCACTGAGAATCTGGTCCATTAAGTGCACAATGAGTGATAGAGACACATGCAGTTCCAGCTAATATCCAGCAGCCTGCTCACTTGCCTTCTCCTGGCCAGAGCTACTTAGAGTCCGCAAAGCACAGGAGATATGTGTGGCAATCCATCAAGCCCACTAAAAAGGGGTGGGGTGGAACACACACAAAATGCATTAGGAGTAAGACAGATTTTGAAGGGTTTTTTTTTTTTTTTTGTAATTTCTCTCCCCCCCCCCCCAAATAAATATTATGAGCAAACTGAACAATCCATGTTGTAACCATCCCACACAGAGGGATTGCTCCACCTCTTTGATCATTTTGTGTGCCCTTTTCTGAGCCCTTTCTAGCTCTACAATATTCTTTTTGATGTGAGGTGAACAGAAATGTACTTAACCCCTGTTGGTTAAGTCCAGCCAAAGGCAACTATGGGGTTGCGGTGCTCATCTTGCTTTGAGGCTGAGGGAGCAGGTGTTTGTCTGCAAACAGCTTTCCAGGTCATGTGGCCAGCAGGACTAAACCGCTTTTGGCGCAACAGGGCATCATGACGGAAACCAGAGCACACGGAAACGCTGTTTACCTTCCCACCGCAGTGGTACCTATTTATCTACTTGCACTGGCGTGCTTTCGAACTGCTAGGTTGGCAGGAGCCACGGGAGCTCACCCCGTCACGGGGATTCAAACCGCCAACCTTCTTATCAGCAAGCCCAAGAGGCTTAGTGGTTTAGTCCACAGCACCACCAGTGTCCCATAATGTACACAGTATTCCAAGTATAATAGATTTGTATAAGGATGACATTTGTGTTTTATTCTCAATCCTTTCCCTAATTATCTTTACTGTGTAATTTGCCTTACTCACTTCTGCTGCACACTGACGGCGTCTTCATTAAGGACCCCAACATCTCATTCCTGGTCAGTCACCATCACCTCAGACCTTATGAACATATATGTGAAATTAGATTTGTGTGTGTGTGCACGCCAATATGCATCACCTGACACTTGCTTACATTGCAAGGGCTATTTTACCACCCATTCATCCAATTTGGAGAGATTCTCTTGGAGTGCTTCACAAACCTTTTTGGCCAACTGCTCTGGTACCTTCAGGACACTTGTATCCCTTGCTCTTCCTCGCCCTAATGTACCAGTTAAGACACAGGTGGACATGGGTCTTAAGGGACATGGGTGGTGCTGTGGTCTAAACCACTGAGCCTCTTGGGCTTGCTGATCAGAAGGTCGGCGGTTTGAATCCCCGCAACGGCGTGAGCTCTCATTGCTCTGTCCCAGCTCATGCCAACCTAATAGTTTGAAAGCACGCCAGTGCAAGTAGATAAATAGGTACAGCTGCGGTGGAAAGCTAAATGGCATTTCTGTATGCCCTGGCTTCCATCACAATGTCCCGTTGCACCAGTAGCGGTTTAGTCAAGCTGGCCACATGACCCAGAAAGTTGTCTATGGACAAACACCAACTCCCTCAGCCTGAAAGCAAGATGAGCGCCGCAACCCCATATTCTCCTTTGACTGGACTTAACCATCTAGTGGTCCTTTACCTTTTTACCAGTTAAGAACTGCAGGTTCCAATACTGATCCTTGCAAGACCCCACATTCCAAAACACACCATTTGCCATTTCATTTACTGTTAGGGCTCATCCACACTTACCTTGTGTGCTGTGCTTTCAAGACAGAGGTCAGGGCTTTCAAGCCCAAGTGCTTTTTTCTGTTTCCCCACCACCACCACTTTCATGCAAAAGCCCACTCTTTGCTGCTGTATTGAAGGAAGCAGCAATCCGCGAAAAACCGAAACTGCTGTTTGTTCCAATTGAGCATTAAAGAGTGAGGTTTTGCGTGAAAGTGCCGAGACAAACAACAACAAACAAACACTCAGAGATGGAGCATAAAGCACAGACCTGTGTCTAGAGACACAGCACAAAAGGATGCCTGGATGAGCCCTTAGTGATGGCAACATACAGCCAAATATGATTAGCTACACTATCAAGAATGTCTGGCATCCACCTTGAGATTGAACATTAAATGTGGCACCTTGGAGGAAAAGGCAATGCTGAAACAGAAACACTGGGGGGGGGGGGGATATGGCAACATAATGTTTAAAAGATTAGTATTTGCACAATGAAAGTTGTTTTTTGGGTGGAGGAGGATATCCTTTAGGGCTTTGGTGTGAAAAAGCAAGGGAAGTATTTTGCATTTTAATATTTCTGTAACCCACCCAGAGAACTTATTTATTTATTATTATTTGTTAAATTATATATCCCAGGGCAGTTCACAGGAAAAATACAAGATAAAACACAAGTAAATAAACTTGGCTGCATGGGTGGTGTACAACAACATAACTGGATAATGCAATAAGTAAAGAATGTAACAATAAATAAATAATGTTGGAATAAACCAATCTGCCCCATGGGCAAAATTATTTAATGCCCCAAAACTGAAACTTGGGGGGAAATGGCGGAGCCCTAGAAATAACTGAGTAAGGCTGTGTGAACACCATACATTTAAAGCAACACACACACACAAAGAGAATCTTGGGAAGTGTAGTATAGTACATATGCAACCTAAGGCTGAAATCCTACGCATATTTTTAGCTGGGAATACAGGCTGCATGGAACAAAATGAGGCTTACTTTCAAGTAAGCATGCATACTGTCAGGCTGTAAGATTTTCCAAGCTTTTGTTTTCAATGCCAGTCTGCCCTTCATCCTCTGCTGTTCAAGGGCATGTGAAAATCTTTATGCAGGAGTTATAAAAGAATTACTGAAAACCACACAGATTGATCTGGTCATGCATTGCCCCCCACCCCTTTTTGGCATGTCTTCCTTTGACATTTAATGGCCCAATTTCTGTTCGGAGAAAGCCTGTCATTAAGAACCTCTAAGTTTATAGAGACTTTACATTACTATTTGACCCTCCAATTGAACCGTGTCTCAAAGATTTTCCATTTGTGCAATCTTTCTCAAATATTGAATAATGATAACATTACAATTCATGGCTCCACAAAAACCAATTCTCTGTTAACTATCCTATATATATTAACCGGTTCAAATTATATAAGAATGACTCCTAGACCGTGCAGATTGGTGTCAAAAAAACCCATAGCATATCATTCTGCCTTGATCAATGGGTGACTAATGGAATCTTGCAAACAGATTGCCAAAAGATGCTAGCCTATGAACCTACCCAGTAGCCTGCATGTTTGCACATGCCTGGGATACTAGCAGATTATCATTTTCATCATCATCTTCACTCCACCATTCCCCCAGAAGGAACCCAGGGTGGCCAAACAATATCAGGTTAAAACATTATTATTATTTATACCCCACCCATCTGGCTGGGTTTCCCTAGCCACTCTGGGTGGCTTCCAACAGAATATTAAAATACAATAGTCTATTAAACATTAAAAGCTTCCCTAAACAGTATATACTACCCTTCATCAAAAGATCTCAGGGTGGTTCACAGAATAAAATACAAGATAAAGCACAAGTAAATAAATAAACTAAACAATAACCTCCACTTCTCAAGTTCCAAGAAAGGAGATTCCAACTAAACATTAGGAAGAACTTTCTGATGGTAAGAGCTGTTTGACAGTGGAACGAACTCTCTTGGGAGGTGGTGGACTCTCCTTCCATGGAGGTTTTTAAGCAGAGGTTGGGTGGCCATCTGTCATGGATACTTTAGCTGAGTTTCCTGTGTTGCAGGGGGTTAGACTAGATGACCCTTGGCTACCCCTTCCAGTGCTACAGTTCCATGATTCTATGAAACAGGGGTCGTTCCCATGTCTGAAAACATTAAAGAGAATAAATTCTGCATCAAAATAGTTATCCATAAAAGGACTTTTACATTCTGTATGAGATTCTAGTTACCGTATTTTTCGCTCCATAAGACACACTTTTTTCCTCCTAAAAAGTAAGGGGAAATGTCTGTGCGTCTTATGGAGCAAATGTGTGATCGATCGCTGGCTTCCTTTCCAGCCCTGCCCCCTTGCCCAGGCCTCCATTGTTGAATGTTCTGAGGAGGGAGGCCATTTGTTTCCCCAGTGACATGTGACTGGCTGATTAGATTATCTGTCTGGAAACTGCAGAAATGGCTCCCTTTCCTTTCCTAAAGAAGCTGCAGAACTGTGAATTGAACCCCATAAAAACAGGATTTTTTCCCTTTGCAAAATAAGCTGCACAACTGTGAGCTGATCCCCCAAAAAACGGGGCTTTCCCCCCTTTCCTCCTCTAAAAACTAGGTGCATCTTATGGCCAGGTGCGTCTTATGGAGCGAAAAATACGTTATCAGCTTTGCACAATCTTGTCTCTTGGGATAGCTTTGTGGCAGATACAACACAGAGCACTGGATATCCATCCATGGGTTGAACAATGATATCCGCACAGTCTAGCTACCCTGAATTCAGTGCCCGCCCTATCTAACAGTGAGACCAGAGCTGAAGCTGACTACTGATGCTCCCGAGGTGGGCCATGGCAGACGTTTATACAATTATGAATGATGAAGAGATCATTATCTGAAGGAAATGACTCTCTTTCAAAACACTGGACCTCAGGGTCATCACATTTATTGGCAGTAAGTTCAGGGCAACTTATTTTTAAATGAGGGGGGGGGGGACCTGCGGCTTCCTGCAAAGCATAATTAACATGGGTTTGATTCATTCCCCCAGCATGCTGCGATGCCAATAGCTTAGATGGATTTCCAAGTAGAAGCAGATTTGCCTTTTTATCCTCCTCCTAATTATGAGCCCCTATCATGTGTCTCAAGTGCCGAATGTTGCAGATATTCCTGTGCACTTGGCACCACTCCTTGGCTGTTACTGTCTGTATTTTATCATCTTGAGTGACTCTTACTGTAAAGGTGCCTTCTCATCAAACAAGCTTGCAATGGACCGGAGCAGGAGAACCAGTGATTTCTGAATCTATCGGCAGCTTAAACAAAACAACAACAATGATTCATTGCTTGCATTTCATCTGATATGCAAAATAAGAGATTTGTCACAGTCGCAGCACTTTCAAAACTAACTTTGGAAATGTTTGCGTGCTTGTTACATTCCTGTGCAATCAAAAGGATCACACAATTTCAACCGTCTTCTATAACAGGGACAAGGAACTTCAGGTACAGGAAACAAATGTGGTCCCTCTGGCCTCTTTGCCTGACCCCAGGGGTTCTCCCCAGGCTTTGCCCCCTGATTGGCCACACTCCCTCTTCCCAGACCACGTTCCTCACCAGCCCTACTTTGCACCTTCCATGGGTGCTTTTGCCTGGCTTGAATGCAACCTTTAGCTCTGATCGTGTCCGACTCTTCGTGACCCCATGGACCAGAGCACGCCAGGCACTCCTGTCTTCCACTGCCTCCCACAGTTTGGTCAGACTCATGTTTGTAGCTTCGAGAACACCGTCCAACCATCTCGTCCTCTGCCATTCCATTCCCTTCTCCTTGTGCCCTCCATCTTTCCCAACATCAGGGTCTTTTCCAGGGAGTCTTCTCTTCTCAAGAGGTGGCCAAAGTATTGGACCCTCAGCTTCAGGATCTGTCCTTCCAGTGAGCACTCAAGGCTGATTTCCTTAAGAATGGATAGGTTTGGTCTTCTTGCAGTCCATGGGACTCTCAAGAGTCTCCTCCAGCACCATAATTCTAAAGCATCAATTCTTCGGTGATCAGCCTTCTTTATGGTCCAGCTCTCACTTCCATACATCACTACTGGGAAAACCATAGCTTTAACTATACGGACCTATGTTGGCAAGGTGATATCTCTGCTTTTTAAAATGCTGTCTAGGTTTGTCATTGTTTTTCTCCCAAGAAGCAGGCGTCTTTTAATTTCGTGACTGCTGTCACCATCTGCAGTGATCATGGAACCCAAGAAAGTAAAATCTCTCACTGCCTCCATTTCTTCCCCTTCTATTTGCCAGGGGGTGATAGGACCAGTGGCCATGACCTTAGGTTTTTTTATGTTGAGCTTCAGACCATATTGTCGCTCCAGCCACATTAGCCTCCGGCTCCACCCGCCCCTAGCATGGGGGTCCTAGGAGGTTGCTCAAAGCAAAATGCAGCTACCTTGGACCAAAGGGAAGGTTTTCCCACCTGTGTTCTATAGCAGAAGATCTAAAGAAGATGACATATAGATCTGTCACCGAGAAATCAATGGCTCGCACTTGAGATGCTAGGAATGAAAGTCCCCCTGATTAGAAGGAGAGGAGCTGTGGTTTGGTTAGAATGCAGCGGAATAGAATTGTCAGGAAAGCTCCTTTGTCACTTGGCTCCCACTGGCAGGAGGAAACGAAGGACCAGCCGTCACTTCTACAGATGAAAGGGGAAGAATTCAGAAAAATACACCAATACATCTGCTACCAATGAAAAATAGCTGCATTTGCCAGTGTGTGGGAGGAAGTCCCCTAGGCTTTATGAGTGCTGTGCCTGCCAATGCACGGCCGGTGCCTTCTCTCAGATTTCTGCCTTTGATTTATTCCTTCATTTATTATAAAGAGAGTATCTAGACTCCACATCCACACTAAATATCTCACTTGATCAGAACATGACAGCTAGGAAGAGCTGGAGCTGTAGAGGTAAATGCTGGGCAGGGGCAGAACTTGGCAACAAAGAAAAGTAGCTGCTCGTAGAAGCTCACAGAAATCCGGATGGACTCAAACAGATACCCACATTTCCACATACTTGACAAGGGTGAAACTGGGCTTAGTACAGGTCAATCCCCAAATCAATCAAATTTACCCGGAAGCAACAACATGAGGGAAAGCTTGCAGCAAGCACTGTGTTGCCGTCTTTCTTAGGCCCTGCACTCTGCAGCAAATTTGTTCAACCAGGCACCAGGGAGGCATGGGAAATGTAATTCCCATAGTTCCCAGGGGAATCTCAACACTCTGCTGTACGTCCGCAGCAGCATTTAGGACAAGAGTGGGGAACCTCAACCCTACAGTAAATTCAATCAATGTTATAAATTTATTTTCTGCTTTTAAAGACAGCATGCTTCACAACACAAAATACGACAACAAGCACAAATATAAATACCTATTAAAAACAGTAAATGCAACTAGCTGCAATAAGCTGGACTTGTATAGCTCAGTTGGTACAGCATGAGACTCTTAATATCAAGGTCATGGGTTCGAGCCCCACTCTGGGCAAAAGATTCCTGCATTGCAAGGGGGTGGGGATGGAACGAGATGACCTGCTTGGTCCCTTCCAACTCTACTATGATTCTATGAAATGCTGCCTATGTTCTCTTAACTTCATGTTTGGACTACTGCAATATGAGCCTACCCTTGAAGGTAGTTCAGAAGTTGCAGCTGGTGCAGAATGCTGTCTCCAGAGTACTAAGTGGCTCACCAACTTGGAGGCACCTCACATCAGTCCTCCATAACCTACACTGGCTGCGCAGATCCTCTTGGCCTTCGAGGTGTCCATGCTTCTTCATACTGCCTGAAACAACTTGGGGCCCAAATACTTGAAGGAGTGCCACTCCCGTTATCTGCCAGTGGAGCCTTTGAGATATGCATGAGAGATCCTACAGTATGCATAGGACCTCCTCCATCGTAGCACGCCACTCTTAGTACTCCCTGCCGCTGGAAGTACATTGAAACTGATATACTTTATTGTCACTTGTACAACTTGTATACAGTGAGATTACACCTTATTGGGAGCTCAGAGCCCAGCGTATGAAGGCACCGCCATCTTGGAACAGAACTAGAGCCTCTTTGGTGATTTCCTGTCACTATCAACTACTTGTACTAGGTGTACTAGTTTACCCAGCTTTTGGGATTTTTTGAGATCAGTCACTGAACCAGGTGTATTTGTTGGGATACTGCCAGGGAGACAATGTCCATCATGACTCCACGTCGTCTCCGGACGTCCATCGATCTCCCGTAGACACGCAGTATCAGCAATTAGCGACACGAGCTCCAGAAATAGCTTGCCACATTCCAGAGCTGATGCACGCTCTATCAGCAGATAATGCACAGCGAAAGATGCACTCAGGAGAGCATTATTTACAAGTTTATTCAGCGTTGATCAGAACAAAGAAAACATGACTGCCTGCTTCAGTGTCTCAGACACAGAGAGAGAAACGAAAGCAAAGACACAACAGAAACATCCTGTGAACAGGAAATACGCAGACTCTGTGACTCACAAAGCCTGCTCCCTTTTAAGGTGGAACGGAAATATCCTAACAGTATTATATCTGCCACTTCCTGTAGGTAATGGCATGTTCTGTGTTGCTGATTTACACATTTGTAATTAAACTGGTATATTGGTTTTATCATTCTAATCTTGTAAGCCACTCGGTGATTTATTTAATGAAGAGCAGTCTACAAATTAATTTCAGTGGGTCCACTCTAAGTACAACTTAGTTGGCTATCACCCAATAATACTAATAATTGCCCCAAAAAATCAGGGAGACTAGCATAAACTCAACAGACCATCAGCACCTGAGAACATCATCGCTGCAGTCTAATTTATATCAGCCCCTGAAGAATACAGAGGAAAAACAAGTCCTTAAAGCCTGCTTGAAAACATATGGTAAAAAGATGGAGCCAGCCTGAGGGTCCCTTCCAACTCTACAAATCTATGAGCCCTGGAATTGAATTCTATATGTCCTTTACTATTAGCTATACTGGCTGGGGCTGGTAGGAGTCGAACATTTGTAGGCCCCAGGTTCCCCATCCCTGATCTAGAGATTCTGGGGACCATGGGAATTTCATTTCCCATGGTTTCAAGGGGGTCTGGACAGAGTTGTGCATGATTGTGGCACTGCCATGTTAATAGGTCCCCCAACCCTGAAGAAATTAGAGGCCCCAAGAAGCTGTATTGGGCCAAGGAAATAAATATACAACCTTTAGAAGACATCTGAAGGTAGTCCTGTATAGGGAAGTTTTTTTAAAAAATGTTTTATTATGTTTTTATATACAGTATGTTGAAAATCACCTAGAGTGGCTGGGGCAACCCAGTCAGATGGGCGGGGTATAAATAAAAAAACAATAACAGTTGTTGTTGTTGTTGTTGTTGTATAGGACATCCCTATTTTCATCAGAGAAATGTTGGAGGGTATGTTGGGAGAGGGGTTCTGGAAGATATTGGGATCCTGAGTCATATAGCACATTATAGGTCAAAACCAGCACATTAATTTATTTCTAAGTCCCCTTTCAAGACTACAGTCTTCCCAAGGCAGCTTACATTAATAACAAAATACAATTTCATTAAAAACGAACATTGAAACATACCATTCAAATCACAGTAGCCCAAGAAAAAATCCCAGCAGTCACCCATGCAACAAGACATTTCAGTTAAAGGAATGGCAGATGAAGATGATGGACTTTTCGGAGCTAGCCGACCTGACCGGAAGAGTCTGTGACCAGAAGAAGGAGGAATACCAGGAGGAATGGAAGAAATTTAAAGACTATTTAGCTAAATATGCCAAGATAACTTAAATAGAATTACTTGCAAGTATCAGATTGGCCTAGGATTTAAATATGTGATGTCATAGAACAACATGTTTAATGTTAAAATGAAAAGAAAGAGGTTAATTGACTAAGTAAATTTTAGGTGAAATTAGTTTTGGAAAACTGCTACAATGATATATATGGAAATTCAGCCAGGGGGATTCGAGGAAGTCACCCAACAATGTTAACAAAAATTGAATTATTACAATTAGGATTTATCTTTGTTTGTTTTTGATGTTTTCTTTTATATGTTTGTCATAAATTTGGAAAATCAATTAAAAAATTGAAAAAAAGACATTTCAGTTAAAAAGCCGAAGAAAACAGGTATGTGTGGTTTTTTTAAAAAAGTAATAATCAAATAATAATCAAAAGTGAAGGAACCAGGTGTATATATATATATATGTATATACAGTGGTGCCTCGCAAGACGAAATTAATTCGTTCCGCGAGTTTTTTCGTTGTGCGAGTTTTTTCGTCTTGCGAAGCACCACTGCATTTAAACACTGACAACGGCGGGGAGGGGCGGGGAGAAGCAGGACAGCTGCCGCAGCCGGTACCTCGGACTCACCTGCGCCTTGTGGCCACCGCACGACGCGGCTGCTGGAGGGCGGCGGGGCTCAGGAGCGCGACTCCAGGGAGAGAGAGGCGCTGGCGGCAACGGCTCTCTGAAGGGAGCGCGCGAGGGGGGTGGGCAGCGGCGCGAGGCACTAACCAGAAGGTGGGAGGGAGCCGGAGGAGCCGTCAGCCGGAAGGTGGGAGGGAGCCGGAGGAGCGGGGAAGCGAGCGTGCGTGCGTGCAGTGACCGTTGCCATGACACGAGAGGCAGGGCCGTTTTGTCTAGCGAAGCAAGCCCATAGGGAAATCCGTCTTGCGAAGCACCTCAGAAAATGAAAAACCCTTTGGTCTAGCGAGTTTTTCATCTTCCGAGGCATTCGTCTTGCGGGGTACCACTGTACATGTATATATATGTATATATGTATAACCAGCTGTATATGTATGTATAGAAGGGATGTCCATAGGGTAGAGAAGGCCTTATCTCTTGTGCCCACCGGCTATGGGTTTGCACATAGCTACTGCTGCAAAAGGAAGTCATTTCTGAGCTGCCATATGCTGGATTTGGCATCAAGAGTTGCGGTCGTCAGTTCCTGGACCAGCTGCTCCTTCTCCTTCTGTCAAAAGCGAGAGTCACAACAACTGCAGCAGAAACCCTGCCCCCCCCCCCAAGAATTTCACCAAAACAAAATTCCTCTCCTCTGTTATTTTCTGAATGCAGTCTGTTTTCTGATTAATTAAAGAGGGGGGAAAATAGAAATGAAATATTTGGCACAGCGCAAGGTCTGGCCAGCTATACAGCAACAACGCATCCTGACATTCAAGCAACTAAACAATTGTTTCATTGCGACTTTAGTGCCATTGCTTTCGTTACGCTGAAATTTATTGATATTGTTTGCGTATAGACTCACTGACCCTGTCATTGATATTTTCCAATATTTTTGTTTATGTTTTGAATCGCTATGTATCCTTGCTCATTTGATAAATTGTAAGCAGCTTTGGCCTCCATCGTTTGGAGAAAGTGAAATATAAGTAAAGGAGCAGATGAGTGAATTTATAGGCCCATTTTCACAAGCCCAAGAAATTTCCTGAATGCCCCCTACATGCAGAGATATACCTGAGAATGTCGGCAGCCATCCAGAAAGGATGATTAGCTGCACAGATGTATTTTCTCAATAAAAAAAGGTAGGGGAATAGAGGTATTTGCCTATTTGGGGTGCTCACAAAATTTATCCAGAATTGTTAGCATTCATTTGTGAATTTCAGGCTTCACAACAACAACAATAATAATAATAATAATAATAATAATAATAATAATAATAATAATAATATATTTGTACCCCGCCCATCTGGCTGGGTTTCCCGTTACCCTATTCAGGACCAGGGAGTCCTCCACACCAGCCTGCCCCCTGTCCCCCAAAAACAGTACTTCTGTCTTGTCAGGATTCAACTTCAATCCATTAGCCGCCATCCATCCTCCAACCGCCTCCAGACACTCACACAGGACCTTCACCGCCTTCACTGGTTCTGATTTGAAAGAGAGGTAGAGCTGGGTATCATCTGCATATTGATGGACACCCAGTCCAAACCCCCTGATGATCTCTCCCAGCGGCTTCATATAAATATTAAAAAGCATGGGGGAGAGGACGGAACCCTGAGGCACCCCACAAGTGAGGGCCCAGGGGTCTGAACACTCATCCCCCACCACCACTTTCTGAACACGGCCCAGGAGGAAGGAGCGAAACCACTGTATAACAGTGCCCCCAGCTCCCAGCCCCTCTAGACAGTCCAGAAGGATGTTATGGTCGATTGTATCAAAGGCCGCTGAGAGATCCAGCAGAACCAGGAAACAACTCTCACCTTTGTCCCTAGCTCGCCGGAGATCATCAACCAGCGCAACCAAGGCAGTTTCAGTCCCATGACGAGGCCTGAATCCCGATTGGAAGGGATCCAAATGGTCCGCATCCTCCAGGCGTGCCTGGAGTTGTTCAGCAACCACGCGCTCAATCACCTTGCCCAAGAATGGAAGATTTGAGACTGGGCGATAGTTGGCCATACTGGCCGGGTCTAAAGATGGTTTTTTAAGAAGCGGTTTAATGACCGCCTCTTTCAGCGGATCTGGGAATGTTCCCTCACAGAGGGAAGCATTCACCACCCCGCAGAGCCCATTGCCCAGCCCTTCCTGGCTTGCTTTTATTAGCCAGGATGGGCAAGGATCAAGGAGACAGGTGGTTGGTTTCATGCGTCCAAGCAGCCTGTCCACATCCTCGGGGGTAACGGATTGAAATTGATTCCATGCAACTTGACCAGACAGAGCTCTAGCACTCTCCTGCCCCAGCCCTGCTCCCACAGTGGTATCTAGCTCCTTCCGAATATGAGTGATTTTATCTGCAAAAAACTTTGCAAAATCGTTGCAGGAGATCTTGGGGTCTTTACAAGGCCCCGGTGGTAAAGGTGGTTCCGTTAAATTGCGACCACCTGAAAGAGTCTCTTGCCCTCAGCTCCAAAGAAAACCACGGGGCTGTCCGGGCTCCATGCAATCGGAGAGGGCGCTTCGGAGCCAGACAGTCGATAGCCCTGGTTAACTCCGCATTCCAGCGGGCCACCAGGGAATCAGCTGAAAGGAGTCCCTTTATAGCTGGGAGAGAGGGCCTGGGCCATGTCCTCTGAGCCAGTTGGAAAAGGCCCTGGAAGGGAGCAGGCCCTGCAGTCCTCACCCAGCCGATGGTCCGAGGCCTCACCGCAGCAGGAGTCCCTTTATAGCTGGGAGAGAGGGCCTGGGCCACGCCCCCTGGGCCAGTTGGAAAAGTCCCTGGAAGGGAGCAGGCCCTGCAGTCCTCACCCAGCCGATATAACATGTTGCTGTTGTTACGCTTGCTGTCATCATCATTTATTGGATTTCATATCTTCATCATTAACCTTTCGTTGAATTTCTTATTATCATCATTTATTGATTTTCTTACTATTATAATAATCATTTATAGAATTTCTTATCATCATAATCATCATTATGTACTGAAATTCTTACCAGCATCAACATTTATTGATTTTCCTATCATCTTCAAAATTATTTATTAATTTTCTTAACATCATCCTTTATTTAATTTCTTTACCATAAGGTCCCAGGATGGGTTAAAACAATATAAAAACGTAATATTAAAATCAGTTAAAGCAATTTATAATGGCTGGGCTCTGGCTCTGGCTTGAGAATAGTTTATATATCTACTTCTGTAGCCTTTATTCAAATGTGCAAGAGGCATGTTCCTGGTCAGATTCCACTGTTTCTAACTTAATAGAAAAGGACTAAACAGATTGTTTCCAAAAGAAGAGAAGCAGCTGCCAGCAGCAGCTAAATAAAAAAGCGAAGACGTCAATTAAAGTGCCAGCCAAAATTAGGCAGATGATTTTGATTTAAAACAAACCTGTCATAATACTGATGCCATTACTGTCAACGTGAAACAGGCAGAGTGAACCGGTTTTTGCTGTTCAGCCTCACGTGAGGTGACCTTTCAACTTTTACAGAAATGCATATCAGTCTTCAGGAGCACAGTGAGAAAAATATGTCAAAATATAAGTCAAATAATTATTGTGTCTAATTGCATGGGGAGGGGGACTCTAAAAACAACAACACAACAGTCCCCCCTCCAACTTCTCAAGGTACAAAACCAGATTGGATTAGGTTCCCATATTGCCAAATGACCTTTGAATATAAATCAGAAGTGACTCTTCCAAGTCATTTATAGTCCCAATAAAGTGAATGGAGTCGAGATGAGTGATCAGCAATCCAAAGATTGATTTTTGCTGTAAGTAAACCTAAGTGGCTGAACAAAACAGCGAAATGAAAAGGAAAATGGATTATCAGGAAGTCTGACAGGAACAAGACAATGCCAAGAAAGAGAATGAAATGTAATAAGACCCCTTCTACCTAATATGCTGCAGGCTGCACAAAACCAGTCCTACTGAGCTTGGCATCAGCACATGGCATGGAGGGGACTGGGCAATTGTTTTATTTCAAATTGTGCTCTTATGTGTTCCTCCAAGAGGCGCATGGCTGGGAAGTCATTACTTTTAAGTGCCATGTTCTGTATTAAACCTGACGAGATGCAGAGGAGGGAAGGCATTTTTATGTAATGAGCATGTTTAAAAGTCATCCTTCCCCCACATTGAGCAACTTGCAGTAGCTGGTGAGTCCAAAGCTTGTCCACCACTTGGATGCCTTATTCTGGTCCGGGACCAGCTTAAAATAGCCTTCTCAGATTCAGGCATCTGTGTTCAAATCCAGGCATCTTCAAACCATCAGGTAGCAGGTGATGAGAAAGACATTTTTTAAAAAAAATGCAAGAAGAGCTTTCTGGATCAGGACACTGGCTCATTGAATCGAGCACCCCTCTTCTCATGGTGGCTCTCATGGTTCTCATGACTCGACTCAGCTGGCTTCTTCCTCAGGCCCAGTGTTACCATTGGGCAAAGTGAAGTGGCTGCCTCAGGTGAAAGACGCTGGGAAGTGGTGGAACCACTTTTTCACAAGGAGTCAGAAGGCGCCATTTTGTCCTTTGCCTCAGGCAGTGATGTGTTTTGGGCTGGCCCTTCTGGATCTTATCTCCTTCCGATGTCCGTGCCACAGGGAGCCTGAAAGAATTCACCTCTTAAAAGTAAAAGGTAAAGGGACCCCTGACCATTAGGTCCAGTCATGGCCGACTCTGGGGTTGCGGCGCTCATCTCGCATTACTGGCCGAGGGAGCCGGCGTACAGCTTCCGGATCATGTGGCCAGCATGACTAAGCCGCTTCTGGCGAACCAGAGCAGCGCACGGAAACACCGTTTACCTTCCCGCCGGAGCGGCACCTATTTATCTACTTGCACTTTGACGTGCTTTCGAACTGCTAGGTTGGCAGGAGCAGGGACCGAGCAACGGCAGCTCACTCCATCGCGGGGATTAGAACCGCCGACCTTCTGATCGGCAAGTCCTAGGCTCTGTGGTTTAACCCACAGCACCACCCGCGTCCCTAATTCACCTCTTACTCGCCTTTTATCCAATCTAAGAAGCTGCCATACAAGTAGCAGTTGGTGTGATCACAGAATCATAGAGTTGGAAGGAACCTGAAGATAAGGCAGAGCAGGTGAACATTAAGACAAAGCCCTTTGTTTTCAGAATTACGTCTTGTTGAAGTCAACCTTTGCATGCAGTGTGTTAAGGATCTCTCACCAGCAGCTTGCTTTAGCCATGAATCATTTGTTAAATACGAAGGAGATATAGTGAACCATTGCTTACCTGGGTCCCAGATTGCTCTCCCTTTTCCATGGCCCTGGACTGAAACTCTGCCTACATCCCTTTAAAGAAGACAGAGGCATCTAGCGGTCCACTGTTGCACTGCAACAAATTAGTACAGAAAACAGTGAGGAACGAATGGATCTCCAAGATGCATTCCGCTTTATATGTGGAGTCTCTCATTTCCCCAAGTCACAGTCGCATGCAGCACCTTTGCAGTGTGAAAACAGGCATATTAGTAGCTGGAGCTGAGGACCAGTTCCTGGCTCCTAGGAGACGCAGTGGTTTCTACATTCTCCTTTGGCAGATCCTTGGCAGACTGCCTTTCAGATTTATGGCTGGATCCCCTCGAGCGTTTTCATGTGAGTGGCATAAATTCCATTTGAGGCTATTGATTTGGACGTTGCTCACATGGAAGAGAAAAGGGGAGAGAGGCGCTGGTAATGCAAATGAAGACTCTGCCCGATGCAGGTGTCAAAGCCTCGTTACAAACTAATTGCAGGAAGAAGGATGCCATCAAACTATTTTAAGCCTCCTGCACGAAAAAAAACCTTGAAGCCACAACCAAGCGGAGATGACAGGCCCCATCCAAACATTGCAATGTACAATAGATGTTGCCCTCTTTGAGGGGTTTTTTTACACAGATCAATAGCAATCAATGCATATAAAATTTAAGCCAATATATATTTGTAACTGTCATAAATGTCCACTGTGTTTTTTTTTAATTTAAAAAAATAGTATTAGCAGCTAAAGCCTGCTCACGTCATTTTGTAATCCTGTTCACGTCATTTTGTAAACCTTTGTTCTGCTTGTTTTCACCCTGCTACCTCTGTATCCGCAGAGATCTGCACCTAAACTGGATACAATTTGCACACAAATTCAGGATATCCTTTTTTTTATAATAATTTTAATTAAATTTTACATTTCAAAATAAACATTTTACAAACTTTAAAATATGCAACGACTTACGTTCTTCTCCTTCCATGGTTAATTTTATGTATCATACATTCCTGCATATCTTACTATTTATCTTACTATTTATCTTACATTCAAATTAGTTTTCAACTTTTACATCCATCAAAAATTATTTACTCTTTTAAATTTATCTTAGTGCTACCAGCGTTTTCAGCTGTATACAGTTATTTTCCATATTTTCAATAAATGTTTTCCACTCTTCTTTAAATATATGTTCGTCTTGCTCTCTTATTCTTTGTGTTAAATCTACATATTCTGTCAATTTAAGTTGCCAATCCACTTTAGCTGGGACTTCGCTCACTTTCCATTTTTGGGCTAACAAAACATGGGTCGCAGTTGTTGCATACATAAATAACCTTTTCTGTCACCTAGGAATTTCTGTCTAGCTTATTCCTAACAAAAAGAACTCTGGGGGTTTTGGGGGGGGGTAGTTTTAAACATTTTTTTCAATTCATTTTAATCATTTCCCAATATACCTTTTACCTTTTTACATGTCCACCACATGTGAAAAAAGGTTCCCTCTGCTTCTTTACACTTCCAAGACATATCTGATTCTGTTTTATAAATCTTAGCCAACCTGCTTGGAGTTAAATACCATCTATGAATCATTTTCAAACAATTCTCTTTCAATGAATAACATGCAGTAAATTTCAGATCACTTTTCCAAAGTTTCTCCCAGAGGTTAAGATCTATAGTGTGTCCTGTATCTATTGCCCAATGTGTCATTAAAGCTTTAACAAGCTCATCTTTTGTTTCCCATTCTAATAAAAAGCTATACATTTTAGACAGAAGTTTATCCTTATTTTGTAAGAGTTCTTTTTCAAATTGTGAGTTTGGTCCAGAAGACCATCTTTCTATCTAATTTAAACATGTCATATATCTGGTGATATTGCAACCAATCTGTAACTTGGCTCCATAAGTTTTCCATTGATTTCAGTTTGGGTTCACCCCCTGTAAAATCCAGCAGTTCCCTGCAAGTCACCCATTGTCTATCCATATTAACTCTCTTAATTGTAATTGCTTCAGTAGGAGATAGCCATAAATGTGCTTTTCTTTCTAGCAGATTTTTATATTTCTCCCAGACTCTATACAGATTCTTCCTAAGAATGTGGTTCATAAAACTCTTATAGATTTTAGCCTTCCCATATCAAATACATGCATGGCAGCTGAATTTTAAATCATGACCGTCTAAATCTAAAATGTCTGCATTATCCAATACAATCCATTCATTTAACCTACACAAACAAGCTGCCTCATAATACGGTTGCAAATCTGGCAGGTCAAAGCCTCCTCTTTCTTTTGTCTCTGTCATAATTTTATGTTTAATTCTTGGCTTTTTCCCTTGCGAGACGAATTTAGAGATATCTTTTTTCCATTCTTTGAAGCAGCTTAAATTATTTACAATCAGGATTGATTGGAATAAAAAGAACATCCTGGGAAGTATATTAATTTTAATGGCTGAAATTCAACCTAACAGGGAAAGTTTCGTTTTCTTCCATATCTCCAACTCTTTCTTAAACTCTTTCCACAATTTAATATAATTATTTTAAAATAATATTTCTTACTGTCAGCCAAATTCCCAAATATTTAATATTTTGCCTATTTTTAAACCAGACATTCTTTCTATTAAAAAAATAATTGACTGCTCATCCATGTTTTGGAACAACATTTTGGTTTTATCTGAGTTTATTTTGAAACCCACCACTTCTCCAAACCTTTTAATTTCTTCTAATGCTTTGGGAACAGTCTCCAAAGGTTGTTCTAGTGTTAACACCACATCAGCAGCAAATATCATTAATTTATAGACTCTATGTCCCACCTCAATACCTTTAATTTCCCTGTTTCTCCTTATATTCTGAAGCAGTATTTCCACTCTAAACAACAACGGAGACAAGGGGCAGCCTTGTCTCATTCCTTTTTCTATCTGGCATTTGTCTGAAAGAATATTATTTATTAATATATTTGCAGATTGATCAGTATAGATTGCTTTAATTCCTGCTCGGAAAGAATTACAAATTCAGGATATCCTGGTCTTGTCATCAGCGCTGAGCAGAATCCCTTACTCGACACCAGTATGGATCTTTCCCTAAACCCAGACAAGGAAATGCTCAGGGACCGAGCTAACCTTTCATTAGCTATGAATTAATTAAGACACTGCTGAAAGGACTGCAGGGCTGCAGTCCTAACCCCATTTACCTGGGAGTAAGCCCCACTGAATTCAGCAGGACTTGCTTCTGAGTAGACATGGTTAGTCTTGCAGGCTAAGTTATTTATTCCTTACATGTGCAACTATGCTTGCCAGCTTTTGATTTTTGGCAAGGATTTGGTCGTATGCCCGATATAGGCCTTCAGGCAGAGCTGACCTCAGGGAAAGCATTGTTTGGCACCGGCCAGAAAATCCGCAAACCAGTGGGGAACTCACTGTCACTTTCTAGAACCCCTGGCCCCGCTGGTGTTCTTCCTTCTTGTCCCTGCCCTCTCTCAGCAAGCAAGCAAGGAGGAAACCAATGTGCGGTAGCCTCCACATGCCTTGTCTTCCCCCTTTTGGAGAAGATGCAAATCAAGCCCAGAGGAAGAACCAAGGATATGAGCAACAGCCAGCAACAATGAAGAGAAGGTGGTCACTCAGGGAAGAGAACCCTCTGTGTCAAAGGATGAGGAACCCGTAGCCTTGCAGAGGTTACTGGATTTCAACTCCCATCAGCCCCAGCCAGGAGGACCAATGGTTAGGGATAATGGGAGTTGTAGCCCACCAACATTTGCAGGTCTGTCTTCCCTGGTTTTGGGGAAAAGCCACAACTCAGCGCATGTGTTGCATGTAGAAATTGCCAGCTGCAATCTCCAGTAGGGCTGGGACTCTCTGAAACCCTGGAGAGGCACTGCCAGTCAGTGCAGACAAAACTGAACTAGACTGAACAATGTTCTGGCTCGGTATAAGTCAGCTTCCTTGGTTCCCAAGTGATATTTTGCCCAGGAGTTCATAAAACCTGGAATCAGAACTGCCCTTGGGTAGGAAACGTGCACAACACATTACCTAATATAGGACACTGTATTCCACCTGACCAACAGACTCATGTGACTATAAGAATTGCCTCAATGAACCAGACTAGGTGGCATCTAGCCTAGCATTGTTTCCAAAAGCAGCCAGCTAAAGACTTCTGGGTGTTCATGAGACAAGCGAAGAAGATGCCTTATATCAAGTCATGCCAATTGCCCCTCTGGCTTAGTCCTGTCTACACTGACTGGCAGCAGCTCTTTGGGATTTCATACAGGGAACATTTCCAGCCCTCCCTAGAGATGCCAGGGATTTAACCAGGGATGCAAATGCTACACCATGGGTGGTGATGGCTAGTCCCTCCGGTTTGTTCCCCAGCATGTGGTGCTCAGAAGTGTGTCAAAGTGATGATCCTTCAGCATCAACTTCGTTAGACTAGTCATGTTGTGCAGATGCCTGATGATCGTCTTCCAAAGCAACTACTCTATTCCGAACTTTAAAATGGAAAGCATAATGCCGGTGGTCAACAAAAGAGGTTCAAAGACTCTCTCAAGGCAAATTTTTAAAAAATAAATTCGTATAAACACTGACAACTGGGAAACACTAGCCTACGAGCGCTCCAGTTGGAGAACAGCCTTTACCAAAGGTGTCCTGGGCTTTGAAGAAGCACGAACGCAGGACAAAAGGGAGAAACAAGTTAAGAGGAAGGCACGCTTGGCAAACCCTCACCATGACCAACTCCCACCTGGAAACCTATGTCCCCATTGTGGAAGGACATGTGGATCCAGAATTGGCCTCCGCAGTCACTTACGGACCCACTGTTAAAACAGTGTTCATGGAAGACAATCTAACTCAGCTGCGAGTGATCACTAAGGAAAAGACGGCTCTCCCTGAATATGGAGGGTGGATGTTCTTAGGCCTTTAATGAATAACAAGCTAACCCTCCATCAATTCATCAGCTCAACTTGGCTGGGCAGAATCCAACGCAACCTCCAGCATACAAAGGCCGTCTGAAAGAAACTAACACTCTTCAAATAGCCTTCCTTGCAGAGAACACTGGGCAGGAAGCCAGCACATCCCATGTTCCTCCCCAGGGTGTTCATAATGACAGTGTGTGAGTGGTGCAGCCATTATTTTATTAAGCCTAGCAGCATGCCCCCAACCAAGTTGCAAGCTATCCATCCGTCTTATAGATGGAGTCACTGAGTTTCCTGACAGGTTCCATGACCTACCCAAGGTCGTTCGGGAAACGGACAGCAGAGCTTGAAATAGAACTGAGGTCCTGAGGTGACAGATCCAAGTTTCAGATACTGCGTTAACTACAGGTGCTTCTCGGGCCGAAGTAATGAGATCCATGACCCTGGAGGGGATAGAATGGCACTCCTTCGGTGTTTCCATCTTCTGAAATAAGTGCCGAGAGGATCAACAAGCGGAAAGTACTATGGAAATATCAAACCTGTACCTACAGGTTCCTCCTCTCTCCCTGCCCCCCCCCCCAGGTTAAATGCAGCCACAGAAAGGTAAGTCTCAGTGATGTCATGGATAGCCTTGGTGTGCAGGAATCAGAGGGTAAATGCAGACAACAGTTTGTCACCTTAACTGTGGTGGGCTCCCAGCTGTGTGGGGAAGCTGGGAGTCTTTCATGAGCGGTGGGAGGCACCACTTGGGAACCCCCAATGGAACCCGTGGGGGAAGAAGGCTCAGTGCCAGGGGATTGATGGTAGGACAATGATGAGTGGACGGAGGAAGAAGAGGGAGCTGACTGGGAGGAGGAGGCGTTGGAAGCTGAAGAGGCAACAGGGTTTAGTGAGCAGAAAGAGGCTGTGGCAGAGAGCAGTCCAGAATCAGAGGCAGAAGCAGAGGCTGGAGGGGATGTTTCCCAGAACATGTAGAGGAATTAAGAGGGTGGAGCAGAGAGAGAAAAGGTGAAGGAGCCTCAGGTTGCTAGAGAAGGACCCAGGGGAGGAGGAGACTTAGAGAGCGGTGGGAAGGCGGGGACTTCAGTCCTCACAACTGCCTCATTGGGGCAAGACCTTCTGGAATGAGTTGCTGTGATCACTAGGCCTGAGCTGTTTTAATTTCTTTGGATAAAGAGTTAACATTACTGACATCAGGTGTTTTATTGCTTCCGTGTTCCTGTCTCCAGCTGCTGCTAGCAACCTGTTGTTGTTTAGTTGTTTAGTCGTGTCCGACTCTTCGTGACCTCATGGACCAGAGCACACCAGGCACTCCTGTCTTCCACTGCCTTCCTCAGTTTGGTCAAACTCATTCTGGTAGCTTCGAGAACACTGTCCAGCCATCTCGTCCTCTGTTGTCCCCTTCTCCTTGTGCCCTCAATCTTTCCCAACATCAGTGTCTTTTCCAGGCTAGCATCCTAAGAAACTACATTACACTGCACCAGACCACCAGTGTGTCTAGCTCAGAGCTGTCCACTCTGACTAGCAAGGGCTCTCCGGGGTTTAAGGAATGAGTCATTCCCAACCCTACCTGGAGATGCCAGGGATTGAACCTTCTTCTGAAGGCAAAGCATATGAAGAAGAAGAGGAGTTTGGATTTGATATCCTGATTTATCACTACCCTAAGGAGTCTCAAAGTGGCTCTCCTTTCCCTTCCTCCCCCACAACAAACACTCTGTGAGATGAGTGGGGATGAGAGACTTCAGAGAAGTGTGACTAGCCCAAGGTCACCCAGTAGATGCACGTGGAGGAGTAGAGACGCAAACCCGGTTCACCAGATTACGAGTCTACCGCTCCTAACCACTACACCACACTGGCTCTACCACTGAGCGATGGCCCTTTCTAAGTCAGTGGAATCCACTCAAAAGTGGGGGAGGAGCATACCGCCACTCCCTGAACTTGCACAGAACTCCAATAGGATGCAGATGTGTGGCCAAACTCTTTTCATCACAGGCTACAGGAGGGGCAAGAGACACCTTGGGGTAGGTCTCAGAGGGAAGACGCCCACTCTGAGAGATCCCTGGAAGCAAGTAAATTGAAAGAGACAGGGAGAGAACATGGCAAATGGCAGGAGCCAGTCCTTCTGCTTCCCTTTGACCTTGAGGGAGGACAGTGGTAGGGCACATGCCTGGCATGCAGAAGGCTGCAGGTTCCAACATAAGGAGAGAAGAACCCTGTTGGGTCAGGTCAGAGGTCTATCTAGTCCCAATATCCTGAACAGGCTGTGCACCACTCCCTGCAAATTCAGGAGTCTTCCCTCTGCACATGTGCAGAATCATCATGGTTGACCTACATGAGTACTTGCGGCGTCCCTAACCCCCTATTCTCCTTTTCCTTCCTTTGACAGGGCAGCTGCTCAGTCCTGCAGCAAACATCCCCATGCCCACCCCAATGCTTTACGAAAGACGTTCTCCTTCCCTGAGTGCCAAGATGAAAAGAGCAGCATGTCTGCCGCTTGTCAGCCTGAAACGTTTACATTGTGGAGGCAGAGGGAACGAGCCCGTTTTTCTGAGAGAGGGGTGTCCTGCTGCTTTCCAGCCCATGATCCCTCCTTTGACAGTGGAAAGCAATCATGCAGGTAAGCGGCGCTGTTGCCGCCATGAATGGGACCACCCGCCAGAGCGAGTGCCGGACAATGCGATGAAACAAGTTCCTTGCCTTGGCCTCCGATGTAACGTGCTGTTTTTGCTTTGTGCTCCCGCCCTCCTTTGAATTAGTCTATCGCCTGTGCCCAGCTTTTGTTTCTTGCCCAGAAACACAGACGAGTCCTCGTATCGTAGCGAAACACAAATGCGGCCCCCAGCCCCCACTGGGGGTTGCGGGACCATCTGGCACCACCTGCCTGCCTGCTTCCACTGTTGATGAACCTCAACAAGGCCCACGCGGAACAAGGCCTTTCATTTAAGAAGCTGGACCGCAGACAGGGCTTCTCCTGCTCCAAGCCTGTCTGTGTTTTCTCTTGATTACAAGAGTTTCATGCTTCAAGGCCCATGCTTCTGTTCTCAGGGAAAAAAATAGCGCAACAAAGGCAGAAAGGCATTGCTCGGAAAAGAAATATGGCGGAGTATAACAGAAAGGGCATTCTGAGTGTATTGTTGTCGTTATTATGGCATTTTTGTGACAACACTCAACAGCACGCAATACAAGGACTTCTTTTTTTGCTGCCCGTGGCATACCCTTCAACACTTTGAAGCCAAAATCTGGGACGCCATTTTACTAGATGCCATATTATTCTCTTCTATTTTTCATGACAGCGTGGTGGCCATTTTGGGGTGCAGCTTCACTCTACTCAATGGCAGAGCCGGCCCTGATTATATACTTGCAAGAGAGTCTAGCTGAGAGAATGCTGGGTTTGGTAAGACCATTTAAGCTGTAGTCATATACACAATTACCTGGGAGTAATTTTCACTGTTTACCTGAAGGAACCCAGACACTGAGATCCAGTTCTGAGGGCCTTCTGGCAGTTTTCTCATTGCAAGAAGTGAGTTTACAGGGAACCACGCAGAGGGCCTTCTTGGTAGTGACACCCACCCTGTGGAACACCCTCCCATCAGGTGTCGAAGAGATAAACAATTTGACGAATTTCCGTAGACATCCAAAGGCAGCCCTGTATTGGGAAACCTTCAATGTGTGGTGATCTGTTGTGTTTTTGTATATTCTGTTGGAAGCCGTCCAGAGTGGCTGGGGAAACTCAGTAGGATGGGCAAAAAACAAATCATCATTATCATCAGCATCACTGATTTCAATAAGTCATTTCAATGGGTCTTACTTCTGAGCAGAAATGTATAGAACTGGACCGTTCCTGAGTTTGAGGCTGAAGTGAGATTTTAATTAGGGATCTCCTGTCTCAGAGTTCACATCTTTCGACGCTATTAGCTCTCAAGATAAGGGAACTACATTGCGGGCACTGAGGACTGCAAAATGGCAGGCAGCTGCAGCTAAACAGATTCATGGTTTAATCCACAACAACCAGCAACCTCAGTTTGTGGGACACTAATGGAGACGAGGGAAGTGCAGGGATCAACACATGAAACCCCACCTTGAACTCTGGATTTCCAGCTGCTGTGCAGGTGGCTTGTCAGGACAACTACAAAGATATTTATCATTCAGAATTTGTACTTCTGGGTAAGCCCTTAACCCCCAAGAACTGTAGCACTTCCGTGACTTGGAAAAGCCACAGAGAGGGTAAGCTGTCTGGCTTAGCAGAACAGCCTAATAGCCATTGATATTGGTCTGCTCCATTTTATGATATGGCTGGGGGGGGGGGAGAGGAAATAACTGAAAGAGAGGTGAGGCTGGACAAGGTAGGAATTGTTGAATAGTGGGTAGACCTAGCAGACGACACAGCGATTCTTCCAAAGCAGCTCTTTATTTGTAAGCTGGACAGAACTGAACAGCAAACAGCTCAGCCGGCCTGCTTTTATAGGCAGCCAGCTGTCAACAATGTAGCAACAACAACCCAGGGTTTCCCCCCTAAAATAACTGATGTGGACCTGAGTGAAAACTACATACACAGTACTCCTGGTGGCCAGGGTGAGAACTTCAATACATAACAGGAATGAGCAAAGGATGCAAGCAGACACAGGCTGAATCTACATGCATATAAAAAAACACTGTGGAAATGTTTTTTTTAATTTTTAAAAAATATTTATGGAATTTGCCATTAGCTCACCAGCGCCATCTAATGTCACATTTGTATAATGCACTTAAAATGTTTTATTTGCTGAGTCCACAATCACTCAGCTCTGTTTTGACCAAATATGAGGATGAAGGAGAGAAACCTAATTTAACTATCCTTAGAGATGAACCGCCCTGAGACCTGTGGGTATAGGTCGGGATATAAATTCTTATTCTTATTATATTGCCTCAAAGGATGCCTTCGATTTTTAGAAATGAATATTAAAATCAATGGGATCCAAAAGTGCTTAATTTTAGCTAGATTGTGTGCATCACTGTCATCATCATTCGGTTTGTTTGCCATTGTCGGTGCAGGAAGTTTATTACATACCCAACTCATTTATCCCCCAAAGAGCCCTGCAAGGTAGGGTGGCATCATGGCCATTTATGCATCTCCCAAAAAGAGGACAAAAGAGAGGGGACAGATGTGGATGCAATTTTAAAAACAATTGCTATAGTTTAAATAGAAAGACAATACAGTCGTACCTCGGGTTACAGACGCTTCAGGTTACAGACTCCGCTAACCCAGAAATAGTACCTCGGGTTAAGAACTTTGCTTCAGAATGAGAACAGAAATCATGCTCCGGCGGCACAGTGGCAGCAGGAGGCCCCATTAACTAAAGTGGTGCTTCAGGTTAAGAGCAGTTTCAGGTTAAGAGCGGACCTCCGGATTGAGTTAAGTACTTAACCCGAGGTACCATTGTACATCACATTGTAGTGGGGGGGGGTGAACTGGGGCCAGCTGACCCTTGTTCCTGCTATCAAGGTGCCAACTGTTGATGGGCAATTGCAAGGGTCCTCCTGCTCTCCTCCCTTCTCAAGGTACTTTGTCTTGAAACCAGCCTTGGACCAGACAGTCCTCTAAACAGGTTTCTGATAGGCCTTCAGAGAGAGGACTGTCCTCCATTTAGTAGGACACATACCCATGTTATAGATTAGGTAAGCAGTTAATGGTTTGCAGAAGGCTGATGCTTCAGTTTCTTGGCTAACACTGAAATCTGGGCCAAAGCCAACACTTTTAAAACTGCATTGCATAAAGCAGGGGTTGCCAACGTGGTGCCTGTGGGCACAACAGCACCATGAAGCCTTTCCCTGGTGCCCATGAAACTTCAGAGCCCCCTTCACTGCTCTTCTTGGTTATGAGGTGGTGTGGGGGATTACCACTGAAAAATCCATAGAGCTGAAGGAGGAAGTTGAAAGACTGGCCCTTTTTCACACTTCCTCCTTCTTCTCTATGTGCTTTTCAAGGCTCAGTTTAATTCTACTGTGTCTAGCTGTTACGCAAATCCTTTGGAAAAGGAAAGTATCTGTGCCCACACTTTCACTTTTTCTGCTTCACTGGCAGAGGGGCTGAGCCATGGGAGGGGCTGAAAGAAGTGACCGGCAGAATGCCCCCCGTGGCCCTCACAGAAAAATCCAAATGAAAGGCCTAAAAACATTGGCCACCTCTGACGTAACAGAACCAGAACTACAGCATTCTATACACATACAAGTTTGTAAAAAACAATGAACAAGAATGAAGTTTCCTCTTAGAAGCTTCCTCTTAGATGAGTGCCGGAGAGAGAGAGAGGAATGAGCTGGTCAGCCTTGCATTTGACATATCTGGCTCTGTCAGGGTTTGGTTGTTCATTGCTTTTCTGTCATGTGACAAGGATTCATTATAGCGTCTAATCATCTCCAATCAAGGAAGGAGGGACTTCTCACTCAGCCCTTGCCAAGAAGACAGCTGGTCTACTATCCTGTGCTTTCCAGAAGAAGTGGGAAGAGCGGACTTAATCTTCTCCGAAGCAGAGAAAATCAAAAGCGCTCTTTTTTTTGTAAGTTTTCCCATGCCAAGGAAAGAATCTGGCTGCATACCCTCAAGATCATGTTTATGGATTAGCTAACCCCAAGCATGCTTCAACACAATTGCCCAATCAAGAAGGCAGTCAAAGTGAAATTGCAGAATGGTAGAATTGGGCCTGGCGTGCTCTGGTCCATGGGGTCATGAAGAGTCGGACAAGACTAAATGACTAAACAACAACAAGAAGAAGAATTGGGCCCATCTGATGGGGAGGTGCCATGGTGCAGCTACCTGGTGATGTTGGGCAAGCCACTGCAAACATTTGCACACTTGCAATGGGGTACCCCCCCCCTTCATGGATCACTGCCTTGCCGTGGCGAAGGGGCTTGAATAACTCAGAGAAGCTATGAACTATGCCGTGCAGGGCACCCAAGATCAACAGGTCATAGTGGAGAGTTTTGACCAAACGTGATCCACCTGGAGGAGGAACCGGCAAGCCACTCCAGTATCCCTGCCAAGAAATGTACATGGACAAAGACAACAGGCATATAAAAGTTATGACGCTGGAAGATGAGCCCCTCGGGTCGGAAGGCGTATGGTGCTGGAGGAAACTCTTGAGAGTCCCATGGACTGCAAGAAGATCAAACCTCTCCATTCTGAAGGAAATCAGCCCTGAGTGCTCACTGGAAGGACAGATCCTGAAGCTGAGGCTCCAATACTTTGGCCACCTCATGAGAAGAGAAGACTCCCTGGAAAAGACCCTGATGTTGGGAAAGATGGAGGGCACAAGGAGAAGGGGACGACAGAGGACGAGATGGCTGGACAGTGTTCTCAAAGCTACCAGCATGAGTTTGACCAAATTGCGGGAGGCAGTGGAAGACAGAAGTGCCTGGCGTGCTCTGGTCCTTGGGGTCATGAAGAGTCGGACACAGTTAAACGACTAAACAGCAGGAACAACAATGGGGTACCCAAAGCTGTATCCCATACATGGTGCTGTAGCCTCCAGAACTGGTTCTCCATGAGCTAGGAATTAGCACACAGAGGCAAGAGGATGCATCACGGCAGCTTGGGATGTTGGAAGGCATCATTTCTCATTCCACCCTGTATTTGTTGCAGGCAGCATCGTTTCTGCACTGCTGCAGTTCATCTTCCTCCAAAGACTATGTTATCAATCTCACTGTTCATTGTGGTGAAATTACATAAGTAAATTACATTGACGTCACATCATTCCACCACCACCCCGTTCGTTTCATTGCAAAGAAAACAAAGCAAATGGGGGGGGGGGTAATCAATTAAATATCAATTGCACATGGAAAGCAACAACAGCAGTGAATACTGATTGATTGATTGATTGATTGATTGATTGATTGATTGATTTCTGTCCTGGACATGGGACAAAGGACAAATATCAGCAATTTCTGCTCCCATTTTTGTTTCCGTTAGAATTCTCCAACATCCTTAAAGGCAGCCAGCTACACATACACACCTAATCAACATGTGTGAATTTCTGCAGAAATAAGCCAGTGGGCCAGACACGTACATGAGTGTATATAGGCCTTGGTGGAGTCTGTAGCAAAAAAAACATCCCCCTTCTAGGTGAATTTGCAGGAAGAAATTCAGTGTCAATTCAGTGGGAAAGGCAGGGCATGAAGCTGTGTGATGTGTGAACATCACAATCAGTTAAACCCCATCATGGCACCAGCATTATATATCTTCAGGTGCCAGGCGCCAGGCAAAAACTTTCCTCTATAGCCAGTTATTTGGCCTCTTACTATCTGTTGCCGTTTAGAAGTGGGTAGGATGATTTTAATGTGCAGTACTTCTTTTGCCTCTTGGTTTGAATGTATTTATGTGGAGTTTATTGTCTGTTTTGTTGGTTGTAAGTTGCTTTGGGTTGCCCTGGACAAGATACAGCAACTGCCAAATTTAATATACAGTGGTACCTAGCAGTTCAAAAGCACGAAGTGAAAGTAGATAAATAAATACCACTCTGGCAGGAAGGTAAACGGCGTTTCCGTGCGCTGCTCTGGTTCGCCAGAAGTGGCTTAGTCATGCTGGCCACATGACCTGGAAGCTGTATGCCGGCTCCCTCGGCCTATAGAGCGAGATGAGCGCTGCAACCCCAGAGTCATCCATGACTGGACCTAACGGTCAGGGGTCCCTTTACCTTTTTACCTCGGTTTAAGAACAGTCTTGTTTATGAACTATTCGGTTTATGAACTCCGCAAAACCGGAAGTAGTGTCCCAGTTTGCGAACTTTACCTTGGTCTAAGAACAGAATCCAAATGGTGAAAGGGCACCGGCAGCAGGAGGCCTCATTAAGGAAAGCATGCCTTGGTTTAAGAATGGTTTTGGTTTAAGAACGGACTTCCGGAATGCATGAAGTTCGTAAACCTAGGTACCACTGTATAATACTAAAACAGAGCAGCATGGAGATTTCTCAGATCGCCTGAGCTATTGTTGAAATTCAGGCACGTTAAACCCAGTCATTCTTTCCCATTTCCTTTCACCCTCTTAACTAAAGCTACTGGAAGGGAAACTAATTGTAACAAGGTTCAGCATTGCTTCTCTGTTGCTTTAGGGGTGGAAACAAGCTCACTCGAACCTCTGCCTTATCTTGGCAATCTCCCAGCAAAAACATGGTGGGGTGAAAAAATTATTTTCTCGAAGGAATGAGCAAAAGGCTTCTTTTTATCCGATCGAAGCACAGAAAGAGCACTTTTATTTTTTAAATGCAGATTAATTGCAAACATGCTGAGAAAAGCTTTTTCATTTATCTCCTCTATTTGAAATAAAAAGAATAATAACAATGCCTATGAGCTACAACATTTCTTTAGTTACCCGATAGGGTTTCTGCTTCATTGCAGTCTATTTTAAGAAGACTAACGGCTCCCCAGCACAAGAACTTAATTAAATAATATTTTGTTTTGAATGCAGACCCCCCACAATCATGCTATACGTCTTCCGGGGCATTGTTCCCTTGGCTTGTCGTGCAGCGTTCCTGGCTGTAAATATTGAAAAATCATGAGCCAGGCCCATAAAGATCAAAAGATTAACAAAATAATTGGATGTGGGAGGAGGTCTGTTCTTATATAAAACTGTAAGGTGGTTGGGCCCAAGATGCAGTCACAGAAATGAAACATACATTTTATCCAGTATTCCACAGTGCGATTGTATGGATGGAGAATTGGATTTGGGACAGAACAGACCAGGGTTCAAATCCATGTTCTGCCAAGAAGCTCATTGGAGCTGCCTTAAGCCCACAGTCCTCAAACTTTTCCCACAGTCAAGTAATGTATTCATAAATGCACACACTAGGGCAAAACATGCATTAAAATGCATATATTGATTAAAATAGTGTACAACCATGCATTAAAATGGGTTGTGTTGCAAAAACATGCATTATTGGGCAAACATATATACAATGATAATGATGATGATGATGATATATTATTTATACCACGCCCATCTGGCTGGGTTCCCCCAGCCACTCTGGGCGGCTTCCAACAAAACACTAAAATACAATAACCTATTAAACATTAAAAACTTCCCTAAACAGGGCTGCCTTCAGATGTCTTCTAAAAGTCTGGTAGTTATTTTTCTCTTTGACATCTGATGGGAGGGCATTCCACAGGGTGGGTGCCACTACCGAGAAGGCCCTCTGCCTGGTTCCCTGTAACTTGGCTTCTCGTAGTGAGGGAACCGCCAGAAGGCCCTCGGTGCTGCACCTCAGCGTCTGGGTTGAACGATGGGGGTGGAGACGCTCCTTCAGGTATACTGGACTGAGGCCATTTAGGGCTTTAAAGGTCAGCACCAACACTTTGAATTGTGCTCAGAAACGTACTGGGAGCCAGTGTAGGTCTGATGTGTATAACTGAAGAAATTTGCATTAAATGCTGCCCAAAAAAATGCACAAACTGATACTGAAATGTGGAGCTGAGTTTAGGAGTGGAAACATGAGAAACTGGAATTGACAGATTTTTTTCATCCCTATAACAGTTTTCATATAATCTCCCCTTATCATGACGATGTGGAAAGTCAGGATGTAGCATGCCTGTTTGTCTCGCTCTCCCCTCCTCCCCATAACTTCCTGCTGAACATGAGTAAGTTTTCTGTTTGAGTTTCTAAAGAACTCTCCATGAAACTCTGATTGACAAATTTGGAAATGCTGATGACAAAGCAGTTAACTACAAAGGCACAATCCAAACTCCACTCCCATGCTACATGTTCTGGCTTGCTCAGGTCAAGAGAGTTTAAGTCCAGCACTGAATTTTCCTGGAAGCCCCTGGCATGAAAACCAAGTGCCGCCAAGAGGAAAACAACAACAATGACCAACACCCAGTTCCTGCACATTGTGCAATGATTCCTGGTGCCCCTTTATTTGTTCTGACATAGCACCAACCCAAATATTCTTCCAGTGAAACCGATAATAATAACACATCTTGCCAAGGAGCAGTAATGAGCATACTTGCAAAAAAAGAGAAAGAGTTGGCTATCGGATTTCTTATTTGGAGAGCCACAGGTTTTCTGCAGCTCACCTAAAATAACACTGGAGCTCACCTAAAATAACACTCACCTAAAATAACACCCACACAAACTATCAGCCTGAACAGGAGGTCTTCATTGACTTAGGAAGCATAGGAAACTGTCACACGCTGAGACAGACCATTGGTCAATCTAACTCAGTATTGTCTACACTGACTGGCAGTGACTCTCCAGGGGACCGACTTGGAGATTCAGGGGACAGAATCTGGGACCTTCCACATTCAAGGTGGATGCTAAACTATAGAGCTATGGCCCTTCTTCATTGAATAAAACCAATGGCCAGCTTGGCAGGTGGAGCAACTCTAGGACTTGGGAATCTTTCATTGCCCACAGAGTAGTCCAAGTAGAACAACTGCATAGGGAAACTGCACATAAACCCAGGGGGTCACAGATCTAGCTCTGGCAGCTGCTACAAACCCTTTGGACTTCACTTACACTCTTTTTGGTCATTACAGCAAGTACTACAAAGGCTCTCAAGGTCTCCAGGGCTCTGTCATGCAAAGGGAGTTAAAGCTGTCCCTTGAACAGAGGTATGGAACCTTTCGCAGTCCAAGGGGCACATTCCCTTCTTGCCAACATTCCTGGCAGTGGTGGGTGGAACCAGAAGCCAAAGCAGGCGGAGCCACAGATGTAAATATTGCATTTCTGTGTCCTCCCACCAGGAAAGTAAGAGACATGGTCAGAGTTCGAGGACATGTTCCAGCCAGGCAAAAGCACTCAAGGAGGCGAGAAGCAAGGCTGATGGGGGGGCATGACCTTGGGAGAGGGGATACAGCTGGGGAGGGTATGTGGAGTGGGTACAATCCAGAGGGCCAGACAGAGAAGAATTTGGACCCCAGGTCTGAGCTTCCCTACCCCACCCCTGCCCTAGACTGAGAGCCAGTGTGGTGTCGTGGTTAAGAGTGATAGACTCATAATCTGGTGAACCAGGTTCGCGTCTCCGCTCCTCCACATGCAGCTGCTGGGTGACCTTGGGCCAGTCACACTTCTTTGAAGTCTCTCAGCCCCACTCACCTCACAGAGTATTTATTGTGGGGGAGGAAGGGAAAGGAGAATGTTAGCCACTTTGAGACTCCTTCGGGTAGTGATAAAGCAGGATAGCAGATCCAAACTCCTCCTCCTCCTCCTCCTCCTTCTTCATCTTTGTCTTCTTCTTCTTCTAGAACACAACACACACCCCATTCACCCTATGGCCTCGATTTAGGGGTTCAGAATCAAGATGACCCACCCTGGGCCAACCACACACCTCACCCATGATCCAGTCCCAAAGTAATTTTGGGGGGAGGGCTAATGTTTAACTAGGGGTTCTTCATTTTGAATTAGACTTGTGTCTCCTTCCTCATCACTACTCCTGACCAAGCTGGTCAGCAGGGGGGGGGGGAGCTTCTTGCAAAGGAGTGCCCTGCACCAGCCAGGGATGGGAGTCAGGTGGGGCTCCTACCTCATCTCAGAAATGCAGCTGGAGATCAGGATAGGTCTCAGCCTTTTTGCAGGGGTTTCCACCTGACAGCTGCCTCTCCCTCCTGCCTGCTGCCTTATCCACCTGACAGCTATAGATCCCTTCTGGCCATCAAACCTGACCTACTTGTGGCTATCCAAACCCAACTCATCGGATGCCTGGGACCCTCTGAATCTGCCCGATTTGGCTCAAGAGGTGGCTGGATCCAGTGCACAGCCCTCCCTAAGACCCCTCACCATTTATAATATTATTATTATTATTATTTGCTGAATTGAAGAATCTATTACCATGTTGAAAAATTAAGCAGCAAGGCAGTATTAATAAATTTCGGAATATGACAATTGCTTTTACATTTTTTAAAAAACGCTTGGCTTCTCGTGCTCACCAGGCAGCCCATCACCAGAAGTTCAAAATCATTTAGTACTCACTGTAATTACATCCTGGAGGTGGTAGCTGACAGAGTGTTGACATCACACTGCCAAGAAGAAAAGCCCTTTGGTTTTTCTGAGAAAGCATTCCTTTCTCTCTCCTCTTTTTTTAAAGCCATATTTACTGTTCAAAGATTAGCTAGGCTGCCAATGGCCCGTGCTTTTATAGCTGCGTGAGCGTGTGCATGTGAGAGGCTATTTTTTTATGTGGAGTTTGAGGTGTTGGATTTTCATGCCTCAATAAAACCAGGCTGCAGGACTTAATAGACAGGCTGAAAGAGAAAGGCGGACTTGATCACTGGAGCAAGCAGAGACAATGCCAGGAGTATTTCAAGATCAAAGCTATATATTATGCTGCATTAATGGTCATTTAAGGTCAGAGGCTCAATCTGAGACGTTATTAGGACAAAAAAGAATGGGGTGCTCATGAAGTTGGACGAGTTATGGATTACATGGCTTCTGATACTTGAGATGTATATTTGTAAGACCCACCTTATTTTCGTAATTTTAAGTTGTCTGCGTGTTGAAGGGGCAATGTTTTGTAAAATTGCTCCCTCCTTTCTACATCGAAGGAACAACAATCCCAACCTGCACCTTCTAGATTAAAAAAAGAAAGTTGCTGGCAATAAAGGCCTTCTTTCCTGGTACGGTGCTTCATAGAATCATAGAATCATAGAGTTGGAAGAGACCACAAGGGCCATCGAGTCCCACCCCCTGCCAAGCAGGAAACACCATCAGAGCGCTCCTGACATATGGTTGTCAAGCCTCTGCTTAAAGACCTCCAAAGAAGGAGACTCCACCACACTCCTTGGCAGCAAATTCCACTGTCGAACAGCTCTTACTGTCAAGAAGTTCTTCCTAATGTTTAGGTGGAATCTTCTTTCTTGTAGTTTGGATCCATTGCTCCGTGTCCGCTTCTCTGGAGCAGCAGAAAACAACCTTTCTCCCTCCTCTATGTGACATCCTTTTATATATTTGAACATGGCTATCATATCACCCCTTAACCTCCTCTTCTCCAGGCTAAACATGCCCAGCTCCCTTAGCCGTTCCTCATAAGGCATCGTTTCCAGGCCTTTGACCATTTTGGTTGCCCTCCTCTGGACACGTTCCAGTTTGTCAGTGTCCTTCTTGAACTGTGGTGCCCAGAACTGGACACAGTACTCCAGGTGAGGTCTGACCAGAGCAGAATACAGTGGCACTATAACTTCCCTTGATCTAGATGCTATACTCCTATTGATGCAGCCCAGAATTGCATTGGCTTTTTTAGCTGCCGTGTCACACTGTTGGCTCATGTCAAGTTTGTGGTCAACCAAGACTCCTAGATCCTTTTCACATGTACTGCTCTCAAGCCAGGTGTCACCCATCTTGTATTTGTGCCTCTCATTTTTTTTGCCCAAGTGCAATACTTTACATTTCTCCCTGTTAAAATTCATCTTGTTTGTTTTGGCCCAGTTCTCTAATCTGTCAAGGTCGTTTTGAAGTGTGATCCTGTCCTCTGGGGTGTTAGCCACCCCTCCCAGTTTGGTGTCATCTGCAAATTTGATCAGGATGCCCTTGAGTCCATCATCCAAGTCGTTGATAAAGATGTTGAATAAGACCGGGCCCAAGACAGAACCCTGTGGCACCCCACTAGTCACTTCAAGTAATATTTCATTTTTCATTTCACTCTTAATTTGTATATTGCCTTTCTATATATATTTCAATACACAACTGAGAGCAGGTGAAGAAGTAGGAAGCAAAGAACAGGCCTAGAGAAAGATCTTTCCTAGCACCAGGGCAGCTCCATTCCATTCCGGGAGATTTTCTTCCCCTTCCCTCAACACACAGCATTCAGTTATTACTGAGCATGCTCAGTCTTCAGCAGGCTTTTGTACGGAGGGCATCACCTATAGATTTTCTATTTCTGAAAACATTGGGGTTCCCCCAAGTCTGTTCACAGATGGGCTACAAAGGGGTGGCACTGAGAGAACTGCATTTGCTATTAATAGATAAAAGGTGGTGGTGGTGATTGGGTGAATTCAAGTTCTAATACTAGGAGAGTGTGGAGAAATTTATCTCCATCCACATCATGCATAACTTTATGGTCCCTGGGTTTTCAAGGTGCTGGTCTACTTAGCAGGTACAAAAATACAGTCCTGGAGAAGTCAGATACACTTGAATCTCATTGACATTGATAATAATAATAATAATAATAATAATAATTTATTATTTATACCCCGCCCATCTGGCTGGGTTTCCCCAGCCACTCTGGGCGGCTTCCAAAAGAATATTAAAATACATCAAACATTAAAAGCTTCCCTAAACAGGGCTGTCTTCAGATGTCTTCTAAAAGTCTGGTAGTTGTTGTTCTCTTTGACATCTGGTGGGAGGGCGTTCCACAGGGAGGGCGCCACTACCGAGAAGGCCCTCTGCCTGGTTCCCTGTAACTTGGCTTCTCGCAGTGAGGGAGCCGCCAGAAGGCTCTCGGCGTTGGACCTCAGTGTCCGGGTAGAGCGATGGGGGTGGAGACGCTCCTTCAGGTATACTGGACCGAGGCCGTTTAGGGCTTTAAAGGTCAGCACCAACACTTTGAATTGTGCTCGGAAACGTACTGGGAGCCAATGTAGGTCTTTCAAGACCGGTGTTATATGGTCTCGGCGGCTGCTCCCAGTCACCAGTCTGGCCGCTGCATTCTGGATTAGTTGTAGTTTCCGGGTCACCTTCAAAGGTAGCCCCATGGATGGATTCAAGAACTTAACCATATGCCTGAATTCTGTTTTTAATGGGATTTTAGTGATCTGGCTTATTGTCCAGGATTGTGCCAAGTGACTTTGGTAAATAGCTGTGGATTATTCATTCTCAGCTTCGCCATTAGGCTGATTTGAAATGTCTACACATGCAAGAATTACAACATGCAACTTTTGTTGTTGTTAATCGGCCTGTGCAAAGTCTCCCTTCGTCCCCGCCTGAAATGTGAAATATAAAACAAATATTTCCAATTAATTTCTCCAGCTCCCACTGTGGATCCAGCCCATAAATCAAACCAAATAGCTCTTTTTAAACAATTTATTTTGGATGCCTTTGCTACCTGATGGACCATAGCAAAAATAAGAGAGGCAGCAGAATAGATAGATATATATAGAACAACAGATTAGATTGTATATGACTGGATTTATTATTCTATTTATGTAAAAAATATTTATTGGCTGTACTGCAGTTTTGTCCCCTGCCTTGATGAATGAGGATGACACGTCTTGCATTCCTATTAAATTTATATTCACCTTCAGGGATTTGCAGGCATAAATATTACCAATCTGACCAAGGCAAAGAACACCTTTCCTTGCCCTTCATCGGGTGGTGTCTAACAAGACTTTGCCGAAAGTGCAAGACCAGAATCCATAAAGAGACGATAAGCACACTGTGACCATAAACGTAAGACCTCATTCATACCAAACATTGACAGCACTATGATACCACTTTAAACAGATGTGGCTTCCCCAAAGCATCATGGGAAGTGTAGTTTCTTAAGGGTGCTGGGTGTGTTTTTAGGAGACTCCTATTCCTCTCAGGAGGGATGAGGGTGGCGCTGTGGGTTAAACCACAGAGCCTAGGACTTGCCGATCAGAAGGTCGGCGGTTCGAATCCCCATGACGGGGTGAGCTCCCGTTGCTCGGTCCTTGCTCCTGCCAACCTAGCAGTTCGAAAGCATGTCAAAGTGCAAGTAGATAAATAGGTACCACTCTGGTGGGAAGGTAAACGGCGTTTCCGTGTGCTGCTCTGGTTCGCCAGAAGCAGCTTAGTCATGCTGGCCACATGACACGAAAGCTGTAGGCTGGCTCCCTCGGCCAGTAAAGCGAGATGAGCACCGCAACCCCAGAGTCGTCCGTGAGTGGATCTAATGGTCAGGGGTCCCTTTACCTTTATTCCTCTCACAGAGCTACAGTTCCCAGAGCTTCCTATGAATTGCTTGTTAAGGTGCTCTGAGAACTGTGGCTTTGTGGGGGGGAAGAGGGGCCTCCTAATCATTCCCAGCACCCTTAACAAACCACAGCACCCAGAATGCTTGTGGCTTCCCACCAGTGGCGGAGCTTCATACTCCGGAACGAGGGGGGCGGAGAGCAGGTAGGGGTGGGGCTGACACGTGTCCCATGGGGCGGGGTGCATGTCCTGGGGCGGGGCACACCGCCTGCGGGGGCGGGGAGCCCAGCTCGGGGGGAGGGCAGCCGCGATGGCACCCTACTGGGATTGTGCTCCCCCTGCACTCCTCTTCCTCCACCAGTGTGTCCCATGGGCATCTGCTTAGCAATGGTGAGAACAGGATGCTAGACCAGATGGGCCAGTGCCTCATCCAACAGGCTCTTGCCACATTCTTAAAAACAGACAGAGGAGAGCCTTGCAGCACTTGTGAAAAATGGAAATACACCCCCCCCCACCCACCTACCCCCCCCCTTGGAGGCACCTGAACGTTTGTGTTCAAAACAGAGGCACCTAAGGAATTTGCCCCATAAATGCTTTATTTTAAGGCTTTCAAGCAGATTATCTGGAAACAGAAGGCACTCAGCACTTAGGAAGTGCTTGTTCAATGAGAGTTGACACAAGCCGCAAGGAACATTTCGAGACCGCTCATTCAATAATTCATTCTCCTTCCCTCTAATACTGTGCTGAAGCAGGAGTTAAACAGGCTTTCTCCCCTCACCCCTGTGAAAAAATGAATAGGAGAGATCCAAATGTTATAAACAGTTTGCCATTTCCATTTTTTTAAAGAAAGCGAAGATGTTAAGCACATACACATTTTCCCAGGACTGCAACATATAGCGGTCTCCCCTGGCCTGCCATCCTACAGATCTTTTGGAGAGAAACTCCTATTAGCCTCACCAGTGGTGGGTAATGATGGGATTTGTAGTTTTAAAAAAGCACAAACGAAAACACATTTGGAGGGCATCGGAGGGAAGGCTGACCTAAATCGAGGTGGATCCAAACTTAAGCTCATTGTGGTGCAGCAATAAAACAGCTAGCACATTTGCAAAGCTAAGCAGGGGTCAGCATGACTTCAAATTGAATGGGGGACCCCATGTTGAGATTTCCTGCATTGCAGGGAGTTGGACTAGATGACCCTTGGGGTACCTCTACAATCCTATGATTCTATGATCCTATGATGATTCTATGATTCATATGATTCTATGAATGATACTTAAGTGAAATTGAGATTAACTTGTCCCATGGACTTGATGGGACCTAAGTTCAGCTATGTTTCATCCACACCCTACATTTAAAGGCCATACCTTCCCCCCAAAGAATCTTGGGGACTGTAGTTCATTAAGGATGCTGGGAACTGTAGCTATGTTAGAGATAAACTACAGTTTCCATGATTCTTTGGGGGAGGCCATGATAGCACACCAAAAGATCATCACACAATTCAGATCTTGGCAATGGGTGGCTTTCCCCTGGCCAGCTCTGCCCACAAGAGCACCACTGAAAGTCAGCCAAAGGTTCACAAAATCCTGTAGCTCCATCAGAGTCCAATGGCCTTTGGAATGAGTTTATGCTCACCGGAGATAATGATCTCCCCTTTCCTTCTCCTGTGAGAGCCAGTGTGGTGTAGTGGTTAAGAGTGGTGGACTCGTAATCTGGTGAACTGGGTTCGCGTCTCGGTTCCTCCACATGCAGCTGCTGGGTGACCTTGGGCTAGTCACACTTCTCTGAAGTCTCTCAGCCTCACTCACCTCACAGAGTGTTTGTTGTGGGGGAGGAAGGGAAAGGAGATTGTTAGCCACTTTGAGACTCCTTGGGGTAGTGATAAAGCGGGATATCAAATCCAAACTACTACTACTACTACTACTACTACTACTACTCTTCTTCTTCTTCTTCTTCTTCTTCTTCTTCTTCCTCTGTGCTGTTCTCCTGACTCATTAGAGCTAAGAGAGGATGTGAGGCACATAGGGGGGACTTGTTCCACTACCACAACTGTTTAGTGGAATATGGCTTGTGGTGTTCAGTCAAATGGTGTGTAGGTTAGCCATTGGTATTTGTCCTTTAAAGAAGTTGTTCTTGGGGCATCATTGTTCTTTAAGGGAGACCGAACTCCCAGGCTGAGTTCAAAGTGCTGGTTCTGATGCCTGAAAGATTGTCTCACCCCTTATAAAACCAGCCAGACACTGTGTTCTACCAGTGAGGGACTCATGCAGGTACCATCTTCCACGGGGTCTGTTCTGAAAAATCTAGGAATATAAAGTGGTATACAAATTAATTAATTAATCAGAGCTCATAAGTTAGATTGATTGCCTCCCCTCCTTTAACGATAAGTTGTTCCCTGTTATTGGGCTGCATATTTTTTTTAAGAATTTTTTTAATTATTAGTTCAAATAAAAGTCCTAAGACAACTTGCAGATAGCAAGCATGTGCCTAGAAGAGGCATCCTTCTTCTTTGGAAGAGCAAATAGGATGTGTGCATCACCTAAAAACAAAGTATGCTGCTTCCTTAAGATCTATGACTGCAGAGAGGCACACCAAAGAAAAAGAGAGAGTGCAAAAAAACCCAAATAAACCACCTAGTTTTCAACCCTAAACCTGAAATGAGCAAATATCTGTGACAGCCCTGAAACAGTAACAGTTCTTGCTTTTAGCATGCAACGCTTCACCTTTTGCCAGGTTTGAATGAAAGCATTGCCGACAGTTTCTGCAAAGTTTGCTAGGGGCAATACACACATACTGCAGGTCAAAAGTGAGTGTGTGTATTTATTTGCTTCCTGGGGCGATTTCCAAAGTCTGGAAGTCAGGATTTCCACTGAGCCAGGAAGTCTATGCACCTCTCTGCAAAATTTGGAGAAATGAAGATTTCTAAGGAATTCACGGATTGGCTGGGAAGTGCAATTGAGTGAACCAGTTTTGATGCCAATCCTCCATGAGAGACACTGAGCACCTCTGCTGACTCCCAGGGACCTGTTCTCAACTGGCCCAATAAATTGAAATGAAGCTATATATTTCCAGTGTTTCAGCCCTATGTCTGTTTGGGCATAGGAACAAAGGTTTCACCGGCCTTACCTGAAGATGATGCGGATTAAGCCCTGATGCTCTGCAACTGAGCTATGTCTCTTCCATATAGCTCTATACAGTGGTACTGGAGGTTCGTTCTGGAGGTCCGTACTTAACATGAAACTGTTCTTAACCTGAAGCACCACTTTAGCTAATGGGGCCTCCTGCTGCTGCTGCACCACCGGAGCACGATTTCTGTTCTCATCCTGAAGCAAAGCGCTTAACCTGAAGCACTACTTCTGGGTTAGCGGAGTCTGTAACCTGAAGCATATGTAACCCGAGGTACCACTGTACATTGAAATGGTGGTGTGAATAAAGGGAAGTTTCATGACCAACCAGATGAAGAGCTTAATGTTCTTTAATTTTTACCCTTTTTATATATATAAAAAACCTGTAGACACATAATTGGGTAGAAGTGCTGGATTTCAGCTTTTCTCACACAGAAGGAAGTCAAAACAAGGAAGCTTCAGTTCTCTGGAGCAAAGGCTTGTATCTCAGTTTAATGAAGGATGGAGATTCATAGACTGTAATAATTATGACTGGCTGGAATAAGGAAAGTAGGCGAGCGCAGCATCATTTCACAGAACCTTAATGGGTTTTTCAATCTCTAAAGAGAGAACTGGTCACCAAACACGGATAAAATGAACCCTAGACCTTCTTGCACCAAAAATCAGCATTAGACATTCTCAGGGTTTTGTTGGTTTTTAAAAACACACATAGACAGGATCAATAAATAATTTTCCAGAAGTCTTCAGATGGAAATCTATTTTTAGTTCCATTTTCCCAAACCCAGGCAGCAGATCTGCACAGATAATAAATCTTCCTTTTTGAACTTCCAAGTTATTTCATGCATGCTGCCTTTAACTCTTGTAAATCAATTAAAGACCCCCAGATCTGTTTGCATATATTTCAGTTTCATTCACAATGCAGCAGAAGGGCTGTACTCTTAGGTATGCATAAGCAGAATTAAAACAGACTGGCAGAAGCGACTTGTGATCTACTCCCAGACTACCCCACTTTCGGTTGCTCCAGACACTCTGGGTGGTTTCCAGCTGATGGTTAGCAGCTCTCCAAGGTTTCACTCAGGAGCTTTCCTCAGCCCTACCTGGAGATGCCAAAGACTGAATCTGGGACCTTCTGCATGCAAGGCAGATCCTCTGCCACTGAATTGCAGTTGCTCCCCAGATCTAAAAGCATCTTCCAGCAGCTTTTGGATTATGGTGCTGGAGGAGACTCTTGAGAGTCCCATGGTCTGCAAGAAGATCAAACCTCTCCATTCTTAAGGAAATCAGCCCTGAGTGTTCACTGGAAGGACAGATCCTGAAGCTGAGACTCCAATACTTTGGCCACCTCGTGAGAAGAGAAGACTCCCTGGAAAAGACCCTGATGTTGGGAAAGATGGAGGGCACAAGGGGACGACAGAGGATGAGATGGTTGGACAGTGTTGTAGAAGCTACCAGCATGAGTCTGACCAAACTGCGGGAGGCAGTGGAAGACAGGAGTGCCTGGCATGCTTTGGTCCATGAGGTCACGAAGAGTCGGACACAACTAAACGACTAAACAACAACCACCAGCAGATTTCATCCTTAAGGGTTCATGGAACCTCATGCAGCATAGGCTGAAGGTCATCTCCCTGGTCAGACAAACCATTCACCTCCATATCAGAGGGGACATGGTAGAAGTGGATAAAAGTGGGTAGATAAAAGTTTTTCTCCTTCTCTTGTAATATTATTGGAATGAGAGACAAAGGATGAGCATGTGAAATCCTCAATGATACACTGGGCAGTAGATATTGGTCATAATATTGATATGGAAGCATGGGAACAATTGTGGAATATGGATATAAAATTTACAGCATGTTATGGTTTAAGAGAAAATTATATGAAAATGAGTTCAGCAAGAACCAGGACGCTGTCTATGGTAGAGCTGTACTAAGTCTTACCTAGCTTTGACTTTGTAGTTAAAAATTATATGAATAACTGGAATTCTGTTGCGGTATAATTTTTGGCAGAAAAGTATTTAGATTGTGCACATATCCATCATTAATCAGTCTGTTTGGCACTGTTGTTTTTCCTAGTTGTTTCTTCAGATGAGTGGTTCCACCCAATTAGGGATCATGTTGCGAACCGGGAGACCTCATAGTAACAGGAATGGGCCGATCATATTTGGCCATGCGATGACATCACTGAGGGTGTGTGAGGACCAAGAAAATTAGATAATATGGGTCTGGTTCACTATAAAGTAGCTTTATGTGTTCATTTTGGCAAGGAACAATTTTCTAAAAAGTAATTGAAAAGGGGAGACATGCGGCGGGCGGGGTGTTTGCCAAAAAAGAAATGTGAGAAAAACTGTAGGCAGCATTTTGCTCAGCTCTAATCCATGTACACGGCCTCCCTTTTGCTCTTATCGTGATTCTTCTGTGGTATGGAGAGTTCCTGCTGCTGGCTGCAGTAATGGCACACTGTAATAGCCAAGCTTCACTGAGACTTCATCGTGCAAATTGCGACAAAACCTAGACCATTACAAATAATACTGACTTAGCCGAACACACCCATTTCAGAAAAAGACTAGCGTGATTCCGAGGAAGCTTTCTAGAAAGCAAGATTCTACATCTCTTGGAACAAAATGTAGCATCAGGACTCAACATCATCAGACACCTGACAAGGCATCTCAAGTTTTGAGCAGAGTGGCATTCCTTTGCAGCTTAAAGGGGAAGCTTAGATAGGCTAATTTTAGCCTTTTAGTTTAAGTAATCCAGGGTGCTTTAAGGCAGACTAGATTTTCCTGCTACAGTGGAACCTCGGAAACCGAACGTTTCGGAACCCAAACACTGAAAACCCGGAAGCAATTGCTTCCATTTTCGAACGCGCCTTGGAAGTCAAACAGCTTCTGAGACGCGTTTCTCAATTTTCACTATTGAAATTGCTGACAGCCCTTTGCGCCTCGGTTGTCGAACGTTTCGGAGGCCTAACGGTCTTCCAGAATGGATTACGTTCGACAACTGAGGTTCCACTGTAAAACACGGTCTTGTAAAAGATAAACATAGCATTTGCTCACTCGGGGTACTTGTTGAAGAGTAACAGACGAAGCTTTGTTCAGGCAGGTTTAAAATGATAATTGGGTTACAAAGATATAGCATCTTAAATTATAGTCTGAGCATGTAGCAGATGTTGCGTGTTCAGACCTTTAAACCTCCCCCTTAAATGAATTCAGACAAGACCCAAATTTTGGTTTGGTTTTTGGCAGAATTTAGGCCACAACTTTATTGATTACAGCAAGTGAGTGGTTGCATAGGCTCTGGTTCGACTAGCTCCCTGCACTGTTGCAGGTAGCGCTGACCCAGGGTTCCAGCATAGGTCAGCCAAGGGTGAACACCTGGATAAGCAGAAAGCCGGGAACAGGCTATCTCCGCCACCCAAATCCCCCCTGGACTCAGGCACGGGCACAGCCCCCTCACAGGGGTTGACCAAACCATCGAGTCCCTGGATTCCTTTAATGGAATACCCTTCACATAGGGATGGCGAGAGCATTCTCCCATCCCTATCACCTGAACCAGAGCCTATCCGCAACCTTACAAGTTGTGACGATTTGCTACACGGCAGGCGAAACCCAAATGGCACCAGTCAATCAGCCAAGTGGGGGAAATTCCTGCCATGCCCCCGTCCCAACAACCGACAACACACGACGGCATAGTCAACCGCACAGCCCTAAATATAGGGAGAGGTGGGCGGGTGTTCCAAATGCACGCACCAAAAGAGGAAGCTCTGGGCCACGTGCATAGGTATATATAGGTCCCTTTATCCATTTAGCATGTGTCCCATTGGCTTGATTCAACCCAGCATCAAGGGACCTACTAATTGGGTGTTGTGGCTGTTCAATCGAACCCACCCACAACACAGGCTTTAGTTGCCAGGTCTCACCACAACATGTGCCCTCTTTAAGGGAGGACCCAATTTCTCACATTGCTGGCTTGGTGAGGAAAGAGATGGGAGTGTCTCTCACAGAGTCCCCCTCTAGCAAACTTACAGGAAAACTCTGTGAGCTTCAGCTCCTAACAAGTGCCTATCTAGCAAAATGTGAATTGTTGGTTTGACTGCACTTTCAATACCCCACCCATGTTGCTTCCACAGTGATAGGCATTCCAACCCCCAAGCTGGCTGTGCGAAGGAACGATGCCTTGCTGTGGCAAAAAAAAAAATGCTTGAAATTCCAAAGTCGTGGAGGGCTTTATTAAGGGCAAATGAAAGGGGCGGCCTTCTCCCCAAGTCAACTTGCAGAAAGTTAACAAGGAGGTAGAAAAATTAGGCGCCTTTTGAAGGAGGACATGCTTGTCCAGAAACACTCTGGCTGATCCCTTCTTAGTCGCGGCCACAGCTGGCTCCATTCCAGGCAGAGCGGCAGCTCTAGTGGGATTTGCTGCCGCAGCATCTCTTTGCAAAAGCAGCTGAAATTAGTTCCGAGTTGCCACATGTTGCAGTGAGCTCAGCAGAACCCAGCTAGAAGAACTGTAGGCAGCTCTGTAAATCCGGCTCTCCGTGGTTCTGTCAGAGTGAGAAACAGAGCTGAACTGATAAGACTTGTCCCAAAGGAGCACACTCCCGTTCAACTGCCCTGGGTTTCTGCCCAAGCATGACACCCCATTTTAAGAAAAGCCATTAGCCCTCTTTATGCTCTCGTAGGCTTTCGTGGGTCCTTGGCCCTGCAGTTTCGATCTTCAGCTCCAGCTTATTTGATAGGGCCACAGAATTTCCTTTCTAAAAAAAAGAGACCAAGCAAACAGATTGAATAAATAATCACAACAGGGTAAATTTACAAATCATAAAATGCTAAACACCCTTCAGAGTAATCTCCATGACTGAATACACCACATATGTTCAGTTGTTTAAATACCAATCTGCTGCGTTGATGAAAAATAATACAGTGGTACCTCGGATTACATACGCTTCAGGTTACAGACTCTGCTAACCCAGAAATAGTGCTTCAGGTTAAGAACTTTGCTTCAGGATGAGAACAGAAATTGTGCTCTGGTGGCGCGGCGGCAGCAGGAAGCCCCATTAGCTAAAGTGGTGCTTCAGGTTAAGAACAGTTTCAGGTTAAGTACGGACCTTTGGAACGAATTAAGCACTTAACCTGAGGTACCACTGTAATAATAATGCCATTTTCCAGGATCCAAGCAAAGGTATCCATGTTTGTATTATCTATTGGCATGTGCAAGCAAGAAACATTTTTGTTTTATTTCATTTCTATGATTTTGACGACTGTTACATGTGGCTCCTAAACCAGGAGGGTGGACAGGATGAGACACATAGAGATCTGCTTCCTTTTTTTTTCTGAGATGGAACAGACAGTAAGAAGGATCCTCTATTTCCACTGAACTTACCTAATTTATCATTTTATTGTTTTATCTGTTTTTTTAAAGCTATTTCAACTGTTCTGCTTTTTAACTGTTTGGTTTATTGAATATTTCAATTAAGGATGTTTTAATGCCCCAGTGGACTTGTTATTGCGGATTTTAATTATGTATTGATTTAATAGTTGTAAACTGCTTAGAAGCCACTTTGGCATCGGAGGGGTAGATAAATAAATAAATGTTATCCTCCCTGTCGGCTTACATAATGAACAAAACCGACACGCAATAAATAAACCTCAGAAGTAATAAAACAGAGAGGCCACAAATGATCAAACTGCAAAGCGGCCAGAGGACAAAAATAAAATGCCTGACCAAAATAAACAAAACTAAATTATCTTGACTTGGCTCCATAAAAAAAAAAAAAACGTTGCGTTGGCTCCAAAATATTTTGTGCTCACTATATACATTTGAGGCGTCTTTCACTCTTCCAAGAATTCTGGACCCTGTAGTTCACCCCTCACAGAGTTATAATTCTCAGAGATGGATTGTTAAACCACTCTGGTAATGGTAGCTCTGTGATGGGAATTGAAACCTCCTAACAACTCTGAGCATGGTAAGCTAGTCACATGGTACAAGGGTGCTTTAAATGTATGTGACCAGTCAAACAACAATGGGTGTTGTTGTTGTTGTTGTTGTTGTTGTTGTTGTTGTTGTTGTTTCTGAAGCCCTGGGCCACTCCCACTCTCAACGTGATTGGCTGTCTAAACTCCCAAGCTGCGAATCGTAACTCAGAGCTTAAGAACCAATGCCAGTAGCCCCAACCCTGAAATGCTATGTGATTGGATATCATGTATCGAATCAGAACACAGGGGCTCAGAATCCTAGGCTCAAGATCAGGCAAACACAGACTACTGAATACATAACACAGCCTTGGATTTCTACCTCCCTGGCAGGATTAAACCCACATAGTCCCTGCAGTAGCAGCAGCACCTCACAGGCTGTTTCAGAACAAGTAGGGTCATGTGAACCTCCTTCAAGAGATGGTGGAATCCTGGAAGGGTTTGGAGGGATGTATCAGAGGAAGAGTAGAAATAAGCATCTTGGGCCAAAGACTTCACGATGGGCTGCTAAAATGGTCACCCCAAAGTCTCCACCCTATTTGGAGACAGAGAAATTTGCGTTGGTCGGATTTTGCTGAACCTTCTCCACGGAGAGGTGGAATTCTCCAATCGGCATTTAGGAGGAGCTTGAAAACAAACCTTTTCAGGAAATGGATGTTAATGAGTGAATACTACATTTAGTTTCAAGACAGAGAATTGGAAGTTTTTAAATCTTTTTTCATCCCCCTCCTCTCTTCTTTTGTTTTTTCCCCCGTCCCTCTCTTTTCCTTTTTCCCTTTTCCCTTCTTTCCATCTCCCTTCATTTTTAGATTAAACTTTAAAAGCATTTCTTTCACTCCCGTGTATTATAAAAAGATACTTTGCATTAGGCACAATTTTTTTTATTTCTTTGGGCAAGTATCAATTAATATAGATATTATTTTTTTTTAAATGAAAAATCCCCAGACATTCTCTACTGAGAAATTCAAGCCTAGTAAATACCAAATGAAATTATTTTAAAGCTATTTTTATTGTTATATATGTTTACAGTCATGAAATAGAAATGCCCATCGCCCGGGGGTCTAGTTTTTTTTCTTCTATACAAATTGAATGTTGGGGTATTTAAAGCTTTGTCTGCTAGCATTAATACATTGAATTGGACCTGGTATCTCACCAACAATCAGTGCAGCAATTTAGGGACTGGTGACACATGAAAACAAACACTGATCTACTGCTACCATGTTATTATTCCTCTTTATATCAAGAGGGAGCAGGAATGTGGCAGGGGCTGGGGGTTATTGTAGTTGCAAGGAATGCATGCCAGATGTTAATTTCTTCCAACAGTTTCACTGGAAACCCAATTAAAGTCATGGATGGGAAGACAGAGTATTCTCCACCAGCACCTTTGGTGGTCCAGCAGCTCCCTGGCAAGTATCCTCTTTCCGATGTTTTCCTTCTATCTTGTTATTGGATGTTTGTTTGCTTTTAATGTCTTTTTGCTGGCTGCCCCTGAAATCCCTCTTGGCCTGCTTCAGTAGACCTTTATATTTAGCTTGTCGGAAATGGCGACTCTCTCCAAATTCCCCCCTCCCCTTTATCTGGCGTATTTTTTTAAAAAAATCCCATTTAATTTTAACAATGCCTTTGACATAGCTGTGTGGCTGTTCTTTTCAGCGTCTTCCTTGCCATTTTTAAATATTTGTTTAGTGTACCCATCTACTATGGGTGTCTAACCTATGGCCTGTGGACCAAAAAATGTACTGCTCCTATGTGTTCCCGCTGTGATTCCATGATGGCAAAAGGTTCCCCCCCCAAAAAAAGTGCCGCCTCCCATTTTAAGAATTTATTTACTTACTTACTTCTTACTTACTTACTTACTTACTTACTTATCCTTTTCTGCCTAGCATCTGTTACCGGAAAAATCCGAGGGCTCCCTTGGACAAAAAGTAAAGACACCAACCAGAGTAAATTGGAGCAAATCAGCAGCCTGTAGGCTTGGCCTTTATTGTACTGTTGCAGCAGGGTGTTCCTCTCACTCGCAGGAGAGAGGAAAGACCCAGAACAATGGTGTGCAAGACCTTAAAAAACTTTTGAAATTCCCCTCCTCTAGTTCAAGCCCACCCCCCAGAAACATCATGCATACATTACAGAAAGGAGGGGTTGAGGGAGGAGTTGTGGTGGTAACCTGAGTGTCCTGTCACCTGGCTGGTTCCTCCTTTCTCCCCTCCCCATGAGTACTTTCCAGGTGACAAAGGGGAGATTGCAGTTTCCTGCCCCCGAGGGGAAATCCAATCACTGTTCTTTTGTTATAGTCCAGGTTGAATCCACTCGTGTATGCAGGGTTGATGGTTTTCTGTCTGAAACCATCAGGGTTGGCATAGCAACTGGGCAGGGCTCCTGTGAATATGCTGCTATGCTCAAGGAATTATGGTGGCCTGTATCAAACCTTCCCCATTTTGTAGTCCTTCCTTCATGGAGTAAAATAAAAGTGGAACAGTGCAAATCTGATGTATGGTTGATTTTCTATGAATTTATAACAGAAGTGTAGCGTATGTAGTGTGTGAGTGTGAGTGTGTACAAACTGAATGATGGGGGGGGGGTTCCTGCTACACATCTCAAAGTACATAGTTCTCCTCCCCCCCATTTAATCATCACAACAACCCTGTGAGGTAGATAGGTTAGGCTAACAGATGGTGACTAGCTCAGTGTTGATTCGAACCCTGGTCTCCCAGGTTGCAGTCTGACACTCTAACCACTACAGCAAGCTGTCCCTCTCTCTCTGTTAACTCTGTTAATTTTGTATCTTAAATTTAACTCCGTCACCTCATACCTTCTCAGACATAAAAATTGCCACCCGATCCATATCCATTTATGAGGATCAATATCACGAGCAGTATCACTTTAAGACAGAGGTGTGGGTGTGTGTGTGTGTGTGTGTGTGTGTGTGTGTGTTGCTTTCATGCCAGTTTCGCTGCCCATCCAGATTCTCTGGATGTATTGAACCAGTCTACAGCGAGGCGGGCACCCAGCCTTAAAACCTGCCTTGGGGAGAGGAAAGGAATACCATAGTCCAACATTACATAAACCTTTAGGGGAAGCAATTTTGGCTTTCATTAGAGACACCAAATGTTAAGTAGAGTGAGCGGCAATTATAGTGTGGAGCAGCTGAATCTAGTCACTACATTCTGACATGACATATATTCCCCTATTCAGAGGAAAGATAATTGCTGTCATGCCTTAATATAGTGCATTTTTGGTTTGGTGATCCCTTTTAGCCTCCATTAACATCTGGCATTGATTCACTACAGAAATAGTAAGGGTACTGGCACATGTAGGTGTGTGTGTGATGCTGCAAACTTCTTGAGTATTATTACCCCATATTAACAAGCAATCTGTTTCTGAAGACTGCCTGTTGTTAATGGGGTGGGGGATGAAATAGTGGATAGTCTAAAACAACCTAGTGCAGGCATGAGGAAACACAGCCCTGGGGGCCAAATGAAGTCCTCCAGATCTCTTTATCTGGTCCTTAGGACTCTCCTCATTCCATATCCTCACTACAGGCCACATCCTCACTGGCCCACCCATAAGGCAAGGTGAGGCGACTGCCTCAGGTGGCAGAATTCATTGGGACAGCAGATACAATGTTGATCTTTCTCCACACAGAGACACCTTGTTCTTGATGTAGATCTACCCTGGAGGGGAGAGGAGCACCATACAATCTTAAAATCATAGAAAAGTAGAGATGGAAGGGACCCCAATGGTCATCTAGTCCAACCCCCTGCAATGCAGGATTCTCAGCTAAAGCATCCATGACAGATGGCCAGCCAACCTCTGCTTAAAAACCTCCAAGGAAGGAGAGTCCACAACCTTCTGAGGGAGACCGTTCCACTGTTGAACAGCTCTTACTGTCAGAAAGTTCTTCCTGATGTTTAGTTGGAATCTCCTTTCTTGTAACTTGGATCCATTGGTTCGGGTCCTAGCTTCCAGAGCGAGGGAAAACTAGCTTGCTCCATCTTCCATGTGACAACCCTTTAAATATTTGAAGATGCTCTGTCATATCTCTTCTCAGTCTCTTCTTCTCCAGGCTAAACATACCCATTTTGTTTTGGGTTGGCCTTAGTTGTAAGGTAAAGGTAAAGGGACCCCTGACCATTAGGTCCAGTCGTGACTGACTCTGGGGTTGCAGCGCTCACCTCGCTTTACTGGCTGAGGGAGCCGGCGTACAGCTTCCGGGTGGCCAGCATGACTAAGCCACTTCTGGCGAACCAGAGCAGCGCACAGAAACGCCGTTTACTTTCCCATCGGAGTGGTACCTATTTATCTACTTGCACTTTGACGTGCTTTCGAACTGCTTGGTTGGCAGGAGCAGGGACGGAAGCTCACCCCGTCGCGGGGATTTGAACCACCGACCTTCTGATCGGCAAGTCCTAGGCTCTGTGGTTTAACCCACAGCGCCACCCGCATCCAATATTACAGTATATAAATACTTTTATAAATAAAATCAAATAAATCAAATACCAAAATCAAATTCTATCAAATTAAACATACCTCTTTATGTGGGTGTGGGTGGAACTCAGCACAATGACCAGTGCTGAGAATTGCCAGAACAGAATCCAGCAATCATACCCCATTAAGCACCACTTAGGGAAAGAGCTGGTAAGCCTGACCTCTCAGTTGACACAAATTTTGATGTCGCAGGCCTAGTTTAAAATATCTGCATAAATAGCGCAGCCGCCTCTTCTGATGATATTAATAATGACTTTAACAATGAGCTGGGTTACACCAGCTTCAATCCAGCTAAGTACATTTTGGCCGCTGCCCAGACTCACTTCAGAGCTGACCTTTCTGCAAACTCGGTTCCGCTTGCCTTCCTGTCCCCAAAATTGAAAGGCTGATGGATGGCAATCCGTTGGGAAGATCCCAAATGAGAAAAGCATCAAGAGTTAAAGGAGCCTAGAGAAATTTGCTTGAGTTCTTCTGACAAAGTCTTGGTGGAGAAAATTGGGCCTCTGAAATTGTCACAGAACTAGACATCTTTCTGGAGATATCCGGTGGTTAAAACCAGCTAAGAGTGTGAGCCAATTGCCCCTGTCATGGACTGGCTGGATGCAGAGGAGTGTTAGGAGGCAGCAGCTGGGAAACCCCCAAGAGAACCCCCAGGGGAGAAGGTTAAGTGGCAGGAGACTGGTGGTGGGACGATGATTCATGGTCAGAGGCAGAAGAGAGAGCCGACTGAGAGGAGGTGGTATCAGAAGCTGAAGAGGGAACAGGATTTAGTGAGCAGGAAGAGGCTGTGACAGAGAGCGGTTCAGACTCAGAGGCAGAAGAGGAGGTGGGCCAGGAGGCAGAGATGAGGCAGGCTGCTGAAGAATCCAGGGAGTTTCCCCCTCCTGCTGCAACCATCTCCCCTTCCCACTGGTCTCCAAGAACCAGAAGAGGTATAAAGAGGGCAAAGCAAAGAGAGACAAGACTTAGGCTGCTGGGGAAGGAACCAAGGGAGGGGCCTCAGAGAGCAGTGGGAAGGCTGTTGGAAAACGCCCTGGGAGTGCCCCTGCAGCCCCGAACTCCGAGCATCCTTCGGTATGCTCAGCTCTGGAAAAGGCATTTCCCTTCTTCTCCAGTGCGCTTCAGCAACATATATCAAATGATATATGCACACTAATCTTCTAGTATAACACAGCAAGAAGCGTGAGACATCATAGAGCTAATCTACATATTTACACACTATGTACAGAGAAAGGAATCATGATGTCCTCTCTCTCCAGCTCCAAGAGGGAAACAAGTAAAAGCAAAAGTACAGTACAATAGTACATACAGCAGAAGACATAAGACTGTCCTCCGTTCCCACGCTCTTCCCAAACAGGCAATCTCACCTGCAGCATCAGAGGAGTGAAATACTAACAAAGGCAAGGAGGACCTTCAGTCCTTGCAACTGCCTCATTGGGGCAAGACCTACTGGGAAGAGTTGCTGTGATCACTAGGCCTGGTTTGGTTTCTTTGAATAAAGAGTAAACTTCACTGACTCTGGTGTTTTCTCACCTGCTCCTGACTTTGCCTCCTGGCACCTCCGCAGGTGGAGGCAGCAGGGTTTCCAAATGCCAGTTGCTTGCAAGCACAAGAGGGGAGAGTGTTCTTCTTCTCAGATCCTGTTTGGGGAGTTCCCAGTGGGCATGGCCCACCTGTGAGAACAGGTTGAGGGACTAGATGAGCCATTGGCCTGATCCAGCAGGCTCTTCTTGTGTTCTCTGAGGGGCAGCTGCCATATGCACACACTCAGCCATCTAACTTGCATGTTGGTTGTGCAAAGGCATTCCTAAGTTCCGCAGCAGAGCACATCCTTTCTTTGCAGAAGGGCCCGGGTTCTATCCCTGGCATCACCTCATGATACTGGGAAAGACCCCTGCCTGCAACTTGGAGAGTCACTGCCAGGGTGGTGTAGTGGTTCAGAGCGGCAGACTCATAATCTGGTGAACCGGGTTCGATTCCCTGCTCCTCCACATGCAGCTGCTGGGTGAGCTTGGGCTAGTCACACTTCTCTGAAGTCTCTCAGCCCCACTCACCTCACAGAGTGTTTCTTGTGGGGGAGGAAGGGAAAGGAGATTGTTAGACGCTTTGAGACTCCTTCGGGTAGTGATAAAGCGGGATATCAAATCCAAACTCTTCTAGATGAGACTGAGCTAGATGGGCCAATGGACTAGCTCTGTATATGGCAGCTCCCTCTGTTTAAACCTATGTTTACGTCTGCCTGAGATGCTGGGAAATCGCTGTCAGTCGGAACAAAAATAGACCAGTGGCCTGACCCGGCATCAAGTAGCTTCCTGTGTTCCTTGTTGTGCCAGTTCTGTAAGTTAAAAAAGGAGTTGTGTGGGGGTTATCATTTCAGTGAAGGGGATAGCAATGAGATTTCAGAGGAGGCCCCAAACCACATCAAGTTTAAAGCAACATATCCAGTGCTTAGAAAGAACTAGTTTGCTTTAATGATGTTCACTGAATTAATACAAAAATCTCTGAACCACAGATGAAAACAGTTCCCATAACTGCCAAGTGAACTGAACATGAATTAAGCTCACTTGTGGGGAATAGCACTTTTAACAATTTCAAGTTCATCTTCAATGTCCTTCTCTTATACAGTCATACCTCATGTTATGTTTGCTTCAGGTTGTGTGTTTTCAGGTTACGTCCTGCGGCAACCCGGAAGTACCGGAAAGGGTTACTTCTGGGGTTTGCCGCTCACGCATGCGCAGACGCACAAAATTACATCATGCGCATGTGCAAATGCGACGAATCGCAACCCGCATGTGCGCAGATGTGGGTTGTATTCCTTTCAGGTTGCGAACAGGGCTCTGGAACGGATCCCGTTCGCAACCAAGGTACCACTGTATGTATTTTTTATCCTTTGGGGACTCAAAGCATAATTGTTGGGATTATTATTATTATTTTATATGTCACCCATCTGACCGGGTTGCCCCAGCCCAGGGGTCTGCAACCTTTAAGACAAAAAGAGCCACTTGGACCCGTTTCCGAAGGAAAAAAAACTGGGAGCCGCAAAACTCGTCATTATAAAAATAACTTTTTTTGTCACTTTTTTTATTTCTTTGTTTGACCACTCAGAATTACTCCTCCTCATAGAAATAAACATTAAATTAACAAGTTACCTTTTTTGTGTGTGTGTGTTCTTCACTCCCCTTCAAAATAGTGACCAGCGTACATGCCCCCTTTCAATGAAGTGACCAGAGTACATGCCCCTTACAATGTAGCAGGCGGGCGGGAAGATGACGTCAGGACGGTGCGTGACTAATGCACGCACCGCCCCCATGCGACGTCACAGCCAGTACAGTGCCCGCCACAGTGGGGAGTGTCGGGGCGCACAATGCGCCTCCTCCCCTCACTAGTATCCGCCCCGGAGCCGCGGCAAAGGTGTAAAAGAGCCACATGTGGCTCCGGAGCCGCAGGTTGCAGACCCCTGCCCCAGCCACTCTGGGCGGCTCCCAACAAAATATTTAAAACCTAATAAAACATCAACTATTAAAAACTTCCCTGAATAATAAAAATATTCAGAAACCCACATTCCACTGTATGTGTTTTTGGATGTTTTCTTAGTCTTAAATATATTTTATACTTCATCGCAGCTGCTTGTAACATTCTGAATGCTGGGGGGGAAGGGGTTTGGAATGCCGGTGATCATTTAGATGAACTTGAATTGAACTGAATATGAACTGAACTAGTTCATTTGGCAAAAGGACAAATGTGAGTTGGAATTACCGTATTTTTTGCTCTATAAGACTCACTTTTTCCCTCCTAAAAAGTAAGGGGAAATGTCTGTGCGTCTTATGGAGTTAATGCAGGCTGCACAGCTATCCCAGAAGCCAGAACAGCAAGAGGGATCGCTGCTTTCACTGTGCAGCAATCCCTCTTGCTGTTCTGGCTTCTGAGATTCAGAATATTTTTTTTCTTGTTTTCCTCCTCCAAAAACTAGGTGCGTCTTGTGGTCTGGTGAGTCTTATAGAGCGAAAAATACGGTAGTCCCTTTCGGTACATGTTGTACTTGAATCAGAATAGTTTCCTTTTTAAATGAACTAAGGGTCACATTGGCCAAGAAAGACTTAAAAGTATAAAATTTTATGTAATTGTATTTTGTATAAATTATTTTTAAAAAATTATAAAGAAAACATGTTCTATTTACAAACAAAGCATTTAAATAGCTACCTTTCTACTGGTAGGATGGAGGATGGGCACAGGAAGGAAACAAGGTCAGAAGGAGGCCACAGTCGGGAAAAGGTTGAGAAACATTGCCGCAGAGGACTGGGCATGCCTTGGCACCATAATTCCCCACTGAGTCTCCATCTCCTCTTCAAAAAGCAGGAGCCTGGGGCCTGCCCCTCTGGCATCTCTCTAGGAGCACTTGCCAGACACACTGCCAGTGTGTTGTAGTGGTTAAGAGTGGTGGACTCGTAATCTGGCTCCTCCACACGCAGCTGCTGGGTGACCTTGGGCCAGTCACACTTCCGTGAAGTCTCTCAGCCCCACTCACCTCACAGAGTGTTTGTTGTGGGGGAGGAAGGGAAAGGAGAATGTTAGCCGCTTTGAGACTCCTTAAAGGGAGTGAAAGGCGGGATATCAAATCCAAATTCTTCTCCTTCTTCATTGGTGCACCAGCTCTTTTGGAATGTGAAACCAGGCAAGAAGGAATCATCACTGATGACCCCTTGCTGGAATCTGGCTTCAGAGGCCTCTGGCATCTCAGTCCTGGAGACCTTTAGTATCTTGACTTCTGGGGAGTCTCTAATTCGGTGATGTTGCTTGTGCATCTCCTCCTTTGGCACCTCTGAGACAATGTCCAGGTCACAGCAGGACTCCAGAGACACAACAGGTGCCCCCAATCTTTTTATTGATAGACATAGCAGGTAGATATTTAGCAGGTGAAGTGTTGATGGCTAGAAAGTAAGAGGCCCGAGGGATGGAAATATTAATTCGACATAATCAAACTACAAGGCATAGCTGTTGTTAGTACTGCCTTCCAGAGTGTATTTTAATTCTGTCAGACATGTACATATCGTATGAATAGCTTAGAGGACACCTTAAAACTCAGCAAAAATAATTCATTCCGAGCACTCAGTATGTTTATGTAGGGAGAACACAGTGACTGTTGATTGCGACGTTGTAATAAACCAGATGAATGTAAGTGATTCAAGCAGGGATTTCAAAGAACGGAAAGTATGACACACACTCAAGATCATATTCCACAATCAACTGCAATAACCGTCATCCCAGAGTCCCATCAGCACAATGATTGACAGAGGCAAAAATCCCCATATCTTGCATAAACATGCAATGGAAGGGTGGGGGAAAAATCTCTAAGTACATTACTGTTTTTCTGGGTTGTTTAAGTGGTGTTAAGAGGGCACTAATCAGATTTTCACTGATCATCTGTGGGCATCCATAACGATGATAGAACAACATCACAACCTTGTACTCTGGCACACACTAGACAGGAAGGAATCATTGCTGCTTGCCAATTCTGTGCTCACCATTGTTCAGGTAGATTCAAATCCTCACTTCAAATGCAAGCATACATAGAAAGTAGGGGTGCTTGAGGAATTTGATTTATGTGGATTTTGTGCAAATAGAACATGCTTTGCACCTCCCAGATTGACATGCTTGTTTTCTTCAGATTTCGCCCTTCTCCAAATTTCACAATGCACTTCTTGGCTAAAAAATAGTATTGAAATGCATTGAAATGCATATTTAAGGATGCAAGTGATTAAAATTATTATGTTATTAAAAATGGATAGTACATGTGAATTTTCATGAGGATTTTTTTCAAGTCACAAATATGGGGCAGAACAGATTTATGAATAAAACCAGGCAAAATTAACATGAAGAATAGACTGAGTGGTCTGACCTTTATAAAGAAGACGGGGGAATTCACACCGACAGAGCGTCTGCTCAAGGCTAAACTACATATAATAATCAATAGCATGTATTTTTCATTCTCTCTTACTGTTCCCCTAATGAAGCCACAAAGTCACTGCTCCTTACCAAGAGTGGGAAAGGTTGATGTGGTGTGGGTGCACCAGCAAGAACAGTGGACTGGCTCCACCACTGCTTTTGCACCGTGCTGACTTCCCTGCCACTTCACCTCTCCTAGAAAGCAACCGTGATGCTGCTGCCTGTACACTAGCATGGCAGCCCCACCCCAGGGGTGGAGGAAGGGGGTGCGGTGGGGGCAGTCCGCCCCAGGCGTCACCACTGAGGGTGGTGAGGTGACAAAATGCCGGGCAGCACTCACCCTGGGGCCTGCAGCGCGCCTGAGCCACGCATCTCTCCTGGGAGTGACACAGTGGCTTGGGCGCCGACAGGCTCCGTGCTGCCCCAAACAGTCTGCCAACCAGCTACCCCTCAGCTGCAGGGTGGCTGAGTGGGAGGAGGCAGGCAGATTCCTTGGAGGCCCTGCAGAGCGTCCTGCCCTGGCTGGCCCCGCCCCGTGAGTGGCTGGCCCCGCCCCTGGGCGCAGGGCATGCGCACCACTCCAGGCACCCAATCGGCTTGCTCCGCTGCTGCCCCAACCCATCGAGTGAGCAACCTGTTTTTGTTTGTGAGTCTCCAAAGGCATCTGGTTTGCAAATAGTGGAGAGAGAACGCTGGACTGAAAAGGACTGTTGATCTGATCTAGCAATGCATTCAACTGCAGTGTGCCTCCACTTACAATTGAAACATTTCCCACAGTCCATAGAGGTTGTGTATGTCAGTAGCAGCGTGCATGCTGTAGAATGTTGCATACCTTTATTACTCAGAGAAAATGAAGGTCACTTGCTGCATATTAATCCACCCATGAGCATTGTGTTGGGGGCACATTGGAAGGGACTCAGACTCGGACATCGTTTTCTTGATGAGTGACAGAGCATGAAGTTAACAGCCGCTCTGCAAAGATCCTGCTGTCAAAAAGGCTCACAACGGACATTACAAATCCGTGTTGAATAAATTGTGGCTTGTTTTATTGGGAAGTTTGCAAAAACCAGATTAAGCTACAGTTCCTGGATTCTGCTTTAAGTTTATCTCCACTCCCAATAAGGTACAAAAATATTTTCCTTTTCCAAGCTAGTGTAGCGGGGGAGATTTTATTTTGGGTTTTTCATCAGATAAATTCAAGGAAGTACACCAGTGACCTTTCACTAGATTAACACTAATGCCGGTTGATCTTTCTGCTTCGAATTCAGCAAAGGTATTTTTCAAATGTGGATTCACCAAAAAGGGATCTGAAGCAGACAAACAAGGAAGGCAAAATTAGGCGCCTTGGTTTGATTGTGCGCCAAAGAGTCACAAATCGGTGGCCATTAGTGACCCACTTCATTGTTAGAAAGTGACAGAGGGGAACAAAGCATGGCAAATGGCAAAGGCAGCTCCAAATTCTTTGTGATACTCACACTTTCCATGGGGGCTTAGCTCCCACCCCAGTTCACTAAAGGTGCTTCATCTTTGTACTTCCCCAAAGTCTTCTCCATACCATAAGCAACTCCAGAAGCTCCTGGGTCCACCATTTCACACTATGTTCTTGAAATTGTGTCACCAGTGCATTCAACTTCCCTTGGTAGTCTGGATAAATTAGTAATCCTACCCTGTTTGGATCACTGTAATGGATCGTACATGGGGCTGCCCTTGGAAGCTTCAATTGGTGCAGAATGAGGCTTCCAGAATTTTAACCGGTATATGGAATCACATTACACCAATCCTGGGGGGAAATTGTATTGGCTGCCTATACATTTCTGAGTGCAATTCAAGGTGCTGGTGCTTATCTTAAATTCATTATATTGCTTGGGACCAAATACATGAAGAGGAGCCTCTCTTTATATCAGTGATGATGCGGGAAGGAGCCTTCTCTGTGATGGTGCCCTGTTTGTGGTATGTCCTCACCTTAAAAGGAAAACAGGTACTGACACTAACCAACTGCAACCAACTGGAACTGGTAGGGTAGAAGACAGGGAGCCCAACAGTAGGGGGAGCCAGAGCTAACATCAGGCAGAGCCACCCCACCGGCTGGTTGTTAGAAAGAAGATAAGGGCAATTATGTTGGTGGGGCAGTGTCCAATTTGCTCCCTAGGACCAGCCTTAGTTTCAATGGAAACCCTGAACAAGCCCATCTACTTGTGCAAGGGGGGGTTGCCCCCTCTCCTTCACCTGTGTACCCCTGCAATCCCCAAAATTGGCTCTGGGGAGTGATGGTTGAGATAATCCCCAGAAGAGTGTGCAGGGAATGAGAGTTCCGGCAAGTTGAAACGCTCACTTTGATGGAACAATCACTTTAATGTTATGTCATATTCTTCACCTTATGTATAATTTCAGGTAAGTAATTTGTTTTATGTTGTACTCCACCTTGGTATCAACATTAATGAGGCATGGGTTGTAGATCATCGTCGTCGTCGTCATCATCCCATTTCAATAATAATAATAATAATAACAACATAATTTATTATTTATACCCCGCCCATCTGGCTGGGCTTCCCCAGCCACTCTGGGCGGCTTCCAAAAAAATATTAAAATACTATAATACATCAAATATAAAAAGCTTCGCTAAACAGGGCTGCCTTCAGATGTCTTCTAAAAGTCTGGTAGTTGTTGTTCTCTTTGACATCTGGTGGGAGGGCGTTCCACAGGGAGGGCGCCACTACTGAGAAGGCCCTCTGCCTGGTTCCCTATAACTTGGGATAAGGATTCAACTATACAGACCACAAGTGCTTGCGTGGATCAGAATGCAGTGTATCAAGAGAAAGAAAGAAAGAAAGAAAGAAAGAAAGAAAGAAAGAAAGAAAGAAAGAAAGAAAGAAAGAAAGAAAGAGGTAGAAACACACCTGGACCCAAAGCTTTCTGTCTCAATACTTCTGACTCCTAGTGATGTTCAGAACTTTGTGACGCACGTTTTTCCCTACAGAGAGAGCTGCAAAGCTGTGACCTAATATGCCTCTGCTATAAAAAATAAAATCAAGGATTATCCTGCTCCTAGCAGCGTGCATTGCCTTGACGTGACTGATGAAGTTCTAAATCCTTTTCTTTTCTGCAAACATTTGTCAATAAAAGCATATCTAGGTGCACTCATCTTGCACTGAGGTGGATTAAAAAGAAAAAGTAAGGCTGTGCAATTAAGCAACATGACCTCTTAAGCAGCTTTCCTATTACGGGGCAATAAACCTGGAATTGAGCCAATGTGAATGCTGTCAGAAGGACCTGCGGCCTGTATATAGTGGAGGTGATATGTCAAGCATGCGTGAGAATTGCTCTTTTAATCATAAAGTCTCATCCTCGGGAAACCAGGCATGGTTCTAGGTTGCAGCCTGAGGCTCATTTCCAAAACTTGTTTAGCAACATGATTCCATCTTCACGTGAGGTGGGGATGACTTCATTCCTAACTTACTCTGTGCTGGCGAAGCCTTAAGAGGCAAGAAAGGAAAACCTAATTTCCCTCTGTAGTATTTGATTCAGTAAGTTTCACTCTGATTAGATCAGTGAGGTCCAGCTTAAAGACTAGTTGAATAGCTCTGTCGGCAGAGCAAGAGACTCATAATCTCTGGGTTGTGGGTTTCAGCCCCACGTTGGGGGAAATATTGCTGCATTGCAGAGGGTTGGACTAGATAATCCTCATGGTCCCTTCCAGCTCTGCAGTTCTATGATTCTATGACTACTGAGAGACTAAGGTAAAAAGGTAAAGAACCCCCGGACGGTTAAGTGCAGTCAAAGGAGACTATGGGGTTGTGGCGCTCATCCCGCTTTCAGGCTGAGGGAGCCGGGGTTTGTCCACAGACAGTTTCCAGGTCATGTGGCCAGCATGACTAAACTGTTACTGGCACAACGGAGCGCAATGACAGAAGCCAGAGCGCATGGAAATGCCGCTTACCTTCCCACCACAGCGGTACCTATTTATCTACTTGCACTGGTGTGCTTTCGAAATGCTGGGTTGGCAGAAGCTGGGACAGAGCAATGGGAGCTCACCCCATCACGGGGTTTTGAACCACCAACCTTCCAATTGGCAAGCCCAAGAGACTCAGTGGTTTAGACCACAGCACCACCCGTAATAAACTCTACCTGTTTACTAAACTCTACCTGTAATACGAGTTACCGTACTTCTTTCTTTGGCCATCCAAACCCAATAAAATTTACATATAGACCATGAAACTGGTACGACTGAATGTTTCAGCTGATGCCTCTGGCGCAAGTTGTACATTATGTTAACCGTGTCTTTGCATCTAATGCAAATTTCATCAGTGCGGGGGACGAAGAATGGATTTAGAGCAGGCCTGGAGATGGCATGGAATAGGGGATTTCTTCCCAAAGCAAATATTAGCCCTAGTAGATGGATTTTCATAGAGTTGTTGTTGTTGTTTAGTTGTTTAGGTGTAGATCAGGCCTACAATAGGTCTCACTTAATTTTCTGCCTGTCGTCCGTGTCCTGTCGTTCTGCCTGTCGTCCTGCCTAGCCATGTGATGGGCATGGCACAGAAGAATTGTTGTTGTTGTTTAGTCGTTTAGTCGTGTCTGACTCTTCGTGACCCCATGGACCAGAGCACGCCAGGCACTTCTGTCTTCCACTGTCTCCCGCAGTTTGGACAGACTCATGTTTGTAGCTTCGAGAACACTGTCCAACCATCTCGTCCTCTGTCATCCCCTTCTCCTTGTGCCCTCCATCTTTCCCAACATCAGGGTCTTTTCCAGGGAGTCTTCTCTTCTCATGAGGTGGCCAAAGTATTGGAGCCTCAGCTTCAGGATCTGTCCTTCCAGTGAGCACTCAGGGCTGATTTCCTTCAGAATGGAGAGGTTTGATCTTCTTGCAGTCCATGGGACTCTCAAGAGTCTCCTCCAGCACCATAATTCGAAAGCATCAATTCTTCGGCGATCAGCCTTCTTTATGATCTAGCTCTCACTTTCATACATCACTACTGGGAAAACCATAGCTTTAACTATACGGACCTTTGTTGGAAAGGTGATGTCTTCATTTTAAGATGCTGTCTAGATGTTTCATCAAGTACTTCCGGTTAATTCTCTCTCATTGCCTCCTCTGAGCCCATTAATCACCAGAGCCCCCCACCCCTGTTAATGCAATTTGCATTTTAAAAAAAAAAAACAACAACAACCCTTCATGCTGGATGTAAAGATATATTTATTTGGCCCTCATGGGAATTGTAGTCTTGTGTTTTTATCTTGTGAACTTCCCCAAGTTCTTCTGTTGAAGGGAGGTTATATAAATTAAAGAAATAAAAAAGGAAAGAAAGAAAGAAAGAAAGAAAGAAAGAAAGAAAGAAAGAAAGAAAGAAAGTCCTAAACAGCTGGAGAGCATCAGGTCACGAAAAGCTGGATGAGCTATAAAAAACCAGAAAAATGATCTTGGGGTTATCATCGGGTCATTTTTTTATCTTGTGGTCATTATTTATTTAATGAATAAACAAAACTGCATTAAAATGTGGGGGGGCAGGCAGGGGAATTCACGCTAAAATGCTAAGGGATTTACTAGAGGACTTTTAAAAAATGCAAATTAGTGTGGATGTGTGGAAAACATCTTGTGAATCACCCTGAGATCTTCGGATGAAGGGGGAATATATAAATTTAATAAATAAAAATATCAGTGGTGATGATAACTGAACTTGAGATTGAAAAGATGAGAAACTGAAATAGACAGATTCTGTGAACCTTTGTTCCCTCCAGGCCTGAGGAGTGACCCAACAGAGGCACGGTGTTAAGGAAGAGTTGCCAGCGTAAGACATTGTTGGTTCTCCTCTGGGAAGTTTGCCACGATTCCCACGCTCATTGCACATTCACCTGCAAAGCCAGAGGAGTCAGAGAGGTCCAGGCCATGTGCAAAATGCCAGTTGAACTGAGCACCTTGGCAACTCTCTGAGCCCGTCGACAGCATCTCTCAGCTGCAGCAAATTGAGGCCAGGAATTTGCCAGGACTGGCCGGCATGAATATTTGATGCCGTTCAATATTTAAAGAGCTTGATAAGATAATTTAAGAAACTCTGTCACTTTTTAAATTATTTGTAGACAATTTATAATGTAGCAAAATCCACTCAGTGTGAATAATACTGCGGCTGGAAAGAGAGCAGGGTTGCAGGCTTTCCCTTAATTGGCTTGAAAACATCACAGCGCCGGTGCTGTCACTAAAAACTCTCTGGGGGCCCAGAGTTTTCGCTGGTGTAAAAGGGGAATCATTATGGCCCATTTTTGCCCAAAGACCTGGCCTAAGCACAGGAACATGCTGCCCATTTTGAGTCAGGCACTACATTACTCTCCTTAAGAGGAATGTTTTTGGGGTTGTTGTGTTTTTTTTTTTTTTTTGTTTTTAAGGAGATCACCAGGTTTCATTACAACTGCACTGAATGTTCTGCAGTTTTGATTTCATGTAGAAATGAGAAATTGTAGCGAGGTTAAAAATAAAATAAAATAAAAGATCTCGTCCCCACCTTAAATGCACTCACCTGGTACAAATATTTAGCTTTAAGAGTACAATCCTATACATTTCTCCTCCAAATTAAGTCCCATTGTATTTAATGGAGTGTGCATAGAATTGTAGCCACAGAAGACCTATTTATAGTGCAAGCATGTAACTGTCTACTCAGAAGTAAGCCCCACTAGGTTCAATGAGACTTACTTCCAAATATTATTTATTTACTTAGTTAATCTAGAGCCCAGGGTGGAAAACATCAACATGTCCGTACAGTACATGTTTTTAAAACTCAATAAAATCATATATAAAGGATCTGAAAACAATTTAAAACATTTAAAAACAGAACATCTGAAAACATTTGAAAGCAATCACATGCTCTCAAAGTGATTAATTTTGTGGTTGCCATGTATGTAATTAGCCATTTTCTTCACTTCTCACTTCCCTCTGTGGCCCCCTAGTCTTGTGCTGTGGCCCTCCATTTGTGTGATTTTCACCTGTGGCCCCCTTGGAATATCCTGGGGGCCTCCGGCTGAGAAAAGCTGCTCTACAGAACAGGAACAGGACACAACCAAAGGATAGAAATTAAGAAACAGAGCAGCAACATCTAAAGGGAAAATGCAGTCAATTATCCAGTGTCCCATTACACACACAAACACGTGTGTGTATGTGTGTGTGTGTGTGTGTGTGTGTGTGTTGGAGCGAGAAGGAGAATTGGCTGGTTCTATTCCCACTTTGTGAAGATACACCTTTCCCCCTGGAGTTCTAAAACTGAAACAGTTTGTGGGAGTTTGCTCTGTAATGATTCTGAGTCTATGGACAGACAAGAGGAATGTGAAATGGCTTGGTACAAATTTGGTACAAGTCTCCAGGGCTTCTAAGACAACCTTGTGGAACAACCTTGGAAACTTGCTTGTGTCTTGTGAGCTTGGTATTAAGGGAATTTCTATAAATTATACTCTCCAACATTGCATCCCTAATCTGGAGTCTGCCAGACATTTTGAACTACAACTCCCATCTGCCCCATTAGTCCAAACCATCCTGTTCAGGGAAGTTTTAATGTGTGACATTTTAATGTATTTTTAATCTTTGTTGGAAGCTGCCCAGAGTGGCTGAGGAGACCCAGCCAGATGCGAGGGGTACAAATAAATTATTATTATTATTATTATTATTATTATTATTATTATTATTTAGGAAGGGGCACTGGGTTGGGGAAGGCTGGTTTATAGAGCTACAGGTGACAGACACCACAGCAAACCACTTTCTTTAAGCCCAGGTCTTCCCTAACGAAACATAAAGCGAGAAGACATTTTTTCCAGATAAATAATAATAAAATAAATAATAAAAATTTATTTATATCCCACCCTCTTCAGCCGCTCAGAGCGGCTAACAACAATAAAAGTAATACAACATTCTAAAATCAATTCATTTTAAAATCAATTCAAAATCAAATTAATGGCAACCATTGGGCTAGAGTTCTGTGGGGATTGGGGCCGTTGTTTAGGCTTGAGTGTCTGCAGAGCAGCTGAAGTTTGTTTTCCTCACAGTTTCACTGGCGGGAAGCCACAGGCAGCAAGGAAACACACAGCTGCTTCTAGTCTGTTTGCTTCAGAGCTCGGCCCACTTGGGATTCTCAGCAACTGGTATGGGGGGAAACCATGGCTCAGTGGAAAAGTATCTGCTTTGCAAGTAGAAGGTCCCAGGTTCAATCCTTGGCATCTCCAGTAGGGTTGGGAGAGACTGCTGTCTGAAATCCTGGAGAGCCGCTGCAAATCACTCGTAGGCCATATTGAGCTAGATGGACCAAAGGTCTGACTTGGTCTGAGGCAGTCTTCTCTGTTCCTGGCTTCCTAAAATCATACTCCCTCTAACAGTAGACATTTGTGTAGCCATCATGGCTAGTAACCATTGATAATCTACCGTATTTTTCGCTCCAAAAGACGCACCAGACCATAATGCGACCTAGTTTTGGGAGGAGGAAAACAAGAAAAAATTATTCTGAATCCCAGAAGCCAGAGCAGCAAGAGGGATCTGGCTTCTGGGATACCGTGTGGCTGTTCTGGCTTCTGGGATAACCGCGCCAAGCCTCTTCAGCGCAGCGGAATGAAGGCTTCCCCTGCCCGAAGAGGCTGCGCATGGCTAAGGCAGAAGCCAGGATAGGTGCGTCGCTGAAGGGGCGCTGCGCAGTTCTCTCTCTCTTTCTCCTTCACAGGACAGGCGCTACACAGAGAGGTAGAGCTGCGCAGCGCCCCTTCAGCAAAGCGAGAGGAGGAACAGAAGGGGCTCCGTTCCTCCTCCTGCTTCGCTGAAGGGGCGCTGCGCAGCTCTACCTCTCTGCGCAGCGCCATTCGCTCCATAAGACGCACTCACATTTCCCCTTAATTTTTAGGAGGAAAAAAGTGCATCCTATGGAGCGAAAAATACAGTAACCCTCCATGAAGAGCTCTGTCCTCTTAACAGTGAATATGTCCTGGGCTGGTTTGAGGCAGAGGAATGGTGGAAGGAACCTGCTGGGGTAACAGTAAGGAAAGAAGAATCAGAACCCGGGGAGTGGTGGTGGTGGGACAATGATGAGTGGGCAGAGGGAGAAGAGGGAAAAGACCGGGAAGAGGTAACAAGGCTTGGTGAGCTGGGAGATTTGGTGGCAGAGATAAGGCCAGAAGCAGAGGCAGAAGTTGTGGCAGGCGAGTGGGAGGCCAAGAGGCAGAGATGAGTCCTGCTGCTGAAGAGTCTCAGGTGTCTCCCCCTCCTGCTGTAACAAGCTCCCCCCATCCTGTTCTCCCAGAACCAGAAGAGGCATGAAATGGGCAGAGCAGAGGCAGGCTGCAGGCAGGCACAGTCTCCGATTGCTTGCAAGAAGCCCTGGAGAGGAGGATACATAGACAGCTGTGGGTAGGTGGGGACTTTTAATCTCAGCAATTGATTTCATGGAGAAGGTCCTACAGGGCATGAACTGCTAATAATAATAATAAATAATAATAAATTTTTATTTATACCCCGCCCTCCCCAGCCAAGACCGGGCTCAGGGCAGCTAACAACCAATAATAAAAACAAGTTGATTAAAATACAATTTAAAAGATTAAGATACAACATTAAAACATTAGGATGCAGCCTCTTCAGAGGAGGAGAAAGGAAAGGGGGAGGGAATCAAACTGATTCTAAGCCAAAGGCCAGGTGGAACAACTCTGTCTTACAGGCCCTGTGGAAAGAAATCAGATCCTGCAGGGCTCTGGTCTCATGAGACAGAGCATTCCACCAGGCCGGAGCCAGTGTTGAGAAGGCCCTGGCTCTGGTTGAGGCTAATCCAACTTCCTTAGGGCCCGGGACCTCTAGGGTGTTGCTATATATGGACCTTAAGGTCCTCTGTGGGACATACCAGGAGAGGAGATCCCGTAGGTACGAGGATCCTAGGCCATGAAGGGCTTTAAAGGTCAAAAGCAGCACCTTAAATCTGACCCTGTACTCTACCGGGAGCCAGTGTAGCTTGAAAAGCACTGGGTGAATATGCTCCCATGGCAGAGACCCCGTGAGGAGCCTCGCTGCAGCATTCTGCACCCGCTGGAGTTTCTGGGACAGTTTCAAGGGCAGCCCCGTGTAGAGCGAATTAAAGTAGTCAAGCCTGGAGGTGACCATCGCGTGGATCACTGTGGCCAGGTCAGGGCGGGAGGGTAAAGGACCAACTGCTGTGCTCATTGGGCCTGAAACTCAGCCAAGTCTGTGTCAGATTATGTTTTTGCTAATAAAGAGTTAACTTTGAACGGCGTGAATTACTTCTGGCTTACTCTTTGGCAGAGTAGCACCTTTTGGGGCTCAAGGAGTACTGCTGCCCCCTTCCATTGGCCACTCTGCCTAATGATTGAGACCCAGCCCTGAGCCTTCTTAGATTCCTTTCTGTCTGGGAGAAGTCGGCAGAAAAGCCTGTGCACAGATCTTCACTGGGAGGTTGTGGTTTCCCTCACAGGATACAGGCCAGCAGTTCCTGGCAGAAGGTATTGCAGGGAGGCTGCAGTTCTGTGGCTTGCCACACGGGGCAGAGGTCAGTTTGTGACCATCGGTCATAGGAAGCTGTGGTTCAGAAATATACAGTGTTACTGTACAGTGGTACCTCAGGTTACGGGGACGCAGGTGGTGCTGTGGGTAAAAGCCTCAGCGCCTAGGGCTTGCCGATCGAAAGGTCGGCGGTTCGAATCCCCGCGGCAGGGTGCGCTCCCGCCGTTCGGTCCCAGCGCCTCCGGGTGCAAGTAGATAAATAGGGACCGCTTACTAGCGGGAAGGTAAACGGTGTTTCCGTGTGCGGCTCTGGCTCGCCAGAGCAGCGATGTCACGCTGGCCACGTGACCCGGAAGTGTCTCCGGACAGTGCTGGCCCCCGGCCTCTTGAGTGAGATGGGCGCACAACCCTAGAGTCTGTCAAGACTGGCCCGTACGGGCAGGGGTACCTTAACCTTTACCTTTTTACCTCAGGTTACATACGCTTCAGGTTACAGACTCCACTGTGCTTCAGGTTAAGAACTTTGCTTCAGGATGAGAACAGAAATCGTGCTCCAGCAGCGCGGCGGCAGCAGGAGGCCCCATTAGCTAAAGTGGTGCTTCAGGTTAAGAACACTTTCAGGTTAAGAACGGACCTCCGGAACAAATTAAGTGCTTAACCTGAGGTACCACTGTAATGGATATAGGTGACTCTGCAAACAAGATGGCTGTGTAGACAGTATGGAAGAGAAGTGCTTTATTGCTGGGGGAGATCCGAAAGGATAGGTGCAGGCATGCCTTAGGCAGCAAAGAGCACCAGGCCCCCTCAGGGCAGCCATTTAATGGGCTCCAGAGAGCTAATTGGAAGGCTATGCATTAAGTTAGTAATAAATATATAAACAGCAGCAGAAAGAGGTAGTGTGGGCTGACTGAACTAAAAGGCCCGAGATCCGAAAGCCTGCTGGACATGGCATGGAGGGGCTAAGGCTTTGTATTATGAGATATGCTTCTCTGGGCACAGTGAACTTTTGCAAGGAAGCATGATGCCACAGAGTCAGCCACTGGTCCATCTAGCCCATAATTGTCCGCCGACAGCAACTCTCAAAAGTCTTGAGTAGAGGTCTTTCCCATCACCTGCTATTGTATCCTGGACCTTCTTGGAACTGAAACAGGGGCTGTTATGCAGAAGATGGGCTTTACCACTGAGGAATGTCCCCCTCACAGTGCCAGAGCTACCCCTTTCTTCAGATAGGGTAATACGGTAAGGGGGAAAGGACCCCTGGACGGTTAGGTCCAGTCAAATTTGACTATGGGGTGCAGTACTAGTCTCACTTTCAGGCTGAGGGAGCAGGCAGGTTTTCCAGGTCATGCAGCCAGCATGTCTGAACCGCTTCTGGTGTGACGGGACACTGTGATGGAAGCCAGAGCGCACGGAAATGCCATTTACCTTCCCGCCACAGCAGTACCTATTTATCTACTTTCACAGGCGTGCTTTCGAACTTCTAGGTTGGCAGAAGCTGGGACAGAGCAACGGGAACTCACCCCATTGCGGGGATTCAAACTGCTGACCTTATGATCAGCAAGCCCAAGAGGCTCAGTGGTTTAGACCACAGCACCACCGGTGTCTTCAGATAACCTGGCCCAGTATTCCTTTAGATCCTTATGTGCAAGTAGCAGGACCTTAAAACTGGTCCAGTAGCTAGAGAACTGTCCTCTTTGAAGCAGGGCACTTGACCAGCCCTACACTGGCCACTGATGGCCAAAAATAAAGAGGGTGAGCTTATCAAGCATTTGGCAGGCCCAAATATACAGCTGAGTGGCTGTGGTTAATGTGCCAGGTCACAAGCTGTGCAGGAGGCCTGGCCTCCGCTATGCTGAATTCCTGCCTCCCCTTATTCCTTGTTGGTTTGTGGTGATCCCCTTTGTCTGTCTGCTGTTTCAAATGCCTTTACATGTAAAGCTTTCCTTTGTACTGTTAAATTATCATAGTCTTTGAGATAGGGACCCCGTGAAATGGGCTCGGGTTGCTAAACTGGCAGGCATGAGTTCTGTACAGGAATGGGGCAAGAATTCAATTGAGTTCATGTTGAGAGGTGACTGTACCACATTTGCACTTCCTGAAACAATATGCAAGGTGACCGTACCACAATTCGCACTTCTCTGAATTTTGCAGGGCCATTCTCCAGCCAAGTAACGTGTGTGAGAATAAATGCACTAAGGTAAAGTGTGTGGAAAATGCACATTAAAAAAAAAAAAAAGTAGGCAGATCCATTATACCAGGGAGCACCGCTTTGCAAAAATATATACATTCAGCAAAATGGCAAACATATGTATATTGTGAGAAATCTGTCCCCAAATGCTAATGAATTTTCATGAGGACTTAAAAACGTGCAAGCTGATGCAGATATGTAGAGAAATGAACTGAAGAATGGGAAAGTGAGAAAGCGAGAGAAACCAAAATAATTGACAGATTTTGCCCCTTCCTAGCCCAGTAGTAATGACAGCAGCAGCGCCTCCTCTTAAACCAGGATTGTCTTGGCTCCCCTTCCCTTCTGTGTTTCTTGCCTCTCCACAAAAATGCGACTCTTAACCTCCCATCCTTGCAGACATGATGTATATTGTCTTGAAACCGTTCCAAGAGACCTAACAAACAAAACCCTTGACCTCTAAGGAAAGTATTCCTTTTTAAAGTGGGGGGAAAGGTATTCTTAGAGACGAACCGCTGGGAACCTTTTGAAAGGGAAGGGATTTGTGTGTGTGTGTGTGTGTGTGTGTGTGTGTGCGGGGGGTGGTGTATTTCTTTTCCATGTATACTTAGTGGGTCTTGACGATTACTGTACAAATATTTTGAAAAGAAGCAGCCAAACGGTCGGGAGATACACTAGAGATTGAAGCCATTTTAAGCACAGTGCGAGCCTAAGCATCAATTTTTCATGGTTGCATATACTAGTCTCAAATGATTTGTTCCAGCAAGCCACAAAAAGGAATATGTTGTCTTCCAGTTGATTTGGGAAGGGGGTAAAGGCAAAAGGGGGAGGCTTTGTGGCACGGGCTAAAGGTTGCAAAAGGTGACGGAGAGAAAGGGTTAGCACTTTTAAAAATTATATATATATATCGTTTACGTGTTGGATGAAGCCTAAAGCTGCCAGATAGCTTCTTTTCGACAGCTTGGAGTTACTGTTGGGAACAGATCCATGTATGGAAGCGAAAGCAGAAAAGCAGAGATAAGCCGCTATCCAGCTATGCAAACCATGTTTAGAGACACTTAAAGGACAAGCATCCAAACTTCTTTCTTTCTGGTAAATGCAGAGGAGCTATCATATGAAGTTCTCGCTCCACACAGCCCGAAACAGAGGTGCCAGGACTTGACAGGCGGTAAGTGCAGGCGTGGGGGTTGGGGAGGAGAAAAAGGCTTGTTTGCATGACTTTCTGTGAGGAATCCCCAGTGGAGCAGCGTTTGCACTAGAGGCTTTTCATGCGTTTCGTAAGGGAGAGAAAGAGAGAGGATTTGGCGGAGGTCCCTGAAGGAATGGCATGGAGCAGCGCTGCTTACCCAAGAGGCAGAGAAACTTTCCCATGGAGGAACCAGGAAAGCAGCAAAACTTGGAGGGGGGGAGAGAGAGATGCAGAATAGTATTTATATAACGGGTTCCTCTTTGTTGGGATTTGTGAATCGTCTCATTTGAACTCGTCAGCGCATACACAATGCATAAGCCTGCCATTGTGTTGTCTTTTCGTGCATCTGTGTGTTTACTGCGCACAAATGTGAGCATCTGGAGGTGCAGAATGTCTGTTGCTTTCATGTTTGGCGGCGTGTCCGCCTGAATGCTGTGCGCTGCTGAGCCACGGATTGTAGGAAGAGCTTTTCGTAAACAACGGTGTTTCTTTTGGCAATCCAGGGCCCATTTTTTTAAGCGCAGATCAGTTGATTGCATCCTGCTCAAAGATCTTTAATTGACAGTGACATGTTGTGAAAGACTCGGTCTCTTCAAAGCGGCCGCACACACCCCGTTGTTGCTCTTTTTCCATCCGAGGCAAAAGTAGGGGAGGGCTTGCTGCCCTCCAGATGTTGCTGGACTCAGCCCCAGCCAGCATCGAGGGGGATTGAGGGTGATGGGAGTTGTACTCTGCCAACATCTGGAGGGCCACAAGTTCCCCATCTCTGATGGAAGGGAAGATTTCGGGAGTGTGGGCATCTCGGGGAATGGTTCTCCCTAAAGCCAAGCTCTATGTTGCTAGACTGAAAGGATAGGGGCATCAGTCAAGCTAATATATAATCATCATTCCACAGAATACCTGCCCTTTAAAAATCAAAGTTACAGCAAGTAGTTTGTGCTTTGGAAGTAAGTTATCTTTGACCAAAGTTGTGTTTGCATGGGTATAAGCTTCCAACTTTTGAAAAGGTTCAATCAGCATGCAAGACGCAGCTTGGGTTCCTCACGATTTTGGACATGGGCATACAAAACCATGTGGGGAAATTAGGAAAACTGATTCCTTTTGAGAATATCTACTGTAGAGGTGGGGGGGGGCAGTCATAGGTTCCTTTCTAAATTTCTTTCCCTTTACAGCAGAAATGAGAGATTGTCCTGTTTTGTCCCTCAAGTTTCTGTTTCCATTTTTAAATTTTTGGGGATGAGTTTCTAATGCTCCAAACTATTACAGTTTCTGAATGGTTGGAACATATATATATTTATTCAACTAATCATTTAAATATATTATAAAGGAGGGGGTGTTTTTTCAAAGTTTGTGTGCCATAAGGGACTTCTATGTGTGCAGTTGAACATCCTCTTCCTCTCCAGCCCCACATGTCCTCAAAATCAGCTCTGAAGGTTTGGGAGCTCAAGGTCATCCAATGAGCTTCATAGCTGAGTGGGGATTCGAAGCCTGCTGCGCCAGGTTCTAGTTCATGGGTAGGCAAACTAAGGCCCGGGGGCCGGATCCAGCCCAATCGCTTCTAAATCCGGCCTGCAGACGGTCCAGGAATCAGCCTGTTTTGACATGAGTAGAATGTGTGCTTTTATTTAAAATGCATCTCTGGGTTATTTGTGGAGCATAGGAATTTGTTCATTTCCCCCCCAAAAATATAGTCTGGCCCCCCACAAGGTCTGAGGGACAGTGGACCGGCCCCCTGCTGAAAAAGTTTGCTGACCCCTGTTCTAGTTCAACACTCCAAAGCATTACAGACCTGTAACAGTCATCTACAGTGCCTCTGAATCGGCTCTCAGATCCAGATTTCTATTTGAGGTATAAAGCAGGCTTCCCGTGTGACCTTTCGCCTAATACTGTTTTCCAAATTCCCTCTGAATTATCTGCAACAGAACTGTGTCATTTAGTTGCATGAATATTTAATACTGAACACATTTGCAGTAAACCTAAGAAATACGTGTGAAGCTCTGACAGGTATTTTTCTGCAAAGCATCTTCATGTATATGTTTCCCCTTGCTTGAACCATTTCTTTTAAGCATCCCTAAATCACAGGCATATATTTAAACTACCTATTTCACATATCCCTTCGAGACTCGTGTTTACACTCAATTTGAATACCGTTTGTTTAACTCAGGCTTACCATTACGTGCAAGCCAGGCCGGTTAAGTGAAGGTGACAATTTCTGAACGATGGAACAGCCAAATGCACCTAGAAATGTAAACTTAACTCCGAATGCTGCTAACGACTATAAGTATATCATGCAGGAGTTTGGTTTGCTTAGGAAAGCCAGCAGGAAGAGGTCCAAAAGGCGGCAATATTTCTGAACAATGCAAGCAATGAAACTGTCTCATTATTTAACTGCCGGCTTCAGTCGGAATGAACTTGATAACTCAATGGCTCCACGATGCCAGGGATGAATGAGATTTATGAAAGGTACAAGCTTCATACACAGCGTCAAACTGTGGATAAAACTTTTTTTCAACTTACTTGACCTCTCAGTAAGTCAAAATAAAGAAAGACATGAGCAATACCAATGTGAGTGCGAGTAAAGATCATGATGAAACACAGAATACCTTGAGAAGACATACTAATCTAGACCTCCAACCCAGTGTCCTCAAGATATTTCAGACTACAACTTGCATCAGCACAACCAGCCTAGCTGGAACTGGTCAGAGTTGTAGTCCAAAGAATCAGGGTGGCACCAGGTTTGGGAAGGCCAGACTAGAGTGAGAGCTAAAGGGACCCCTGACCATTAGGTCCAGTCGTGAACGACTCTGGGGTTGCGGCGCTCATCTCGCTTTATTGGCCAAGGGAGCCGGCGTACAGCTTCCGGGTCATGTGGCCAGGATGACTAAGCCACTTCTGGCGAACCAGAGCAGCGCACAGAAACGCTGTTTACCTTCCCGCCGGAGTGGTACCTATTTATCTACTTGCACTTTGACGTGTTTTCAAACTGCTAGGTTGGCAGGAGCAGGGACCGAGCAACGGGAGCTCACCCCATCTCGGAGATTAGAACCACTGACCTTCTGATCAGCAAGTCCTAGGCTCTGTGGTTTAACCCACAGCACCACCCATGTCCCCTAGAGTGAGAGGGCCTCCTCAAATACTTATTGAAAACTGCTAAAACCGAATGCCAGTCCTATCATTAGGCAGAGGGAGGCGGCTGCCTCAGGCAGCAGATTTTAGGTGTCATGAAAGGGTTATGAATTGTTACATAACTTAATATTGTGTTTTTTTATGGGCAGGGATAAGGAAATGCACTTGTGGGATTTTCTGCCATGGTCACTGAATGTATTTTGACTTTGGGGGTGGGTTTTATTTACAGTCCCACCTCAGGGCAGCAAACCAACTTGAGCTGGGGGTGCTATGACACTATGGGTGGTTATGACAACATGGACAGTTTCAACAGTATGGTTCCAAAGTATAGATCTAGTTTACTGTTTTGTAACAGCTGTCATAAAGGGAAATATTGGCAGACTGCATACGTCTAAGTATTTGGATGTCTTTAAGAAGGTCAAATGTTTGCTTATTTTGGGGGGGGGGGGCTTTGTGCCCATGGGCATAGCCAAGGGGAGCAATCGAGTAAATCAGTAAAAATACTTAACGAACTGAGGTTCTGCCCCCTTAACATGAACCCTGCCCCACCATAAATCCTGGCTGCGCCCATGTTTATACCCCACCTCTCTTTTAAAATGTCCAAGTTCCCTTGGAACAACCATTAAAACAATAAAGTACAGGAAAGCTACAAACTAAAGCTGTAAGAGGATATGAGAGGCAACGGCTAATATTTCAAGGGCATAAAAAACGTTCAACAATTTGGCAGGCCAAATGCCTGGCTAAAGTAGGAAGCCTTAATGGGCTGGTGGAAGGGCAAGGAAGGTAAAGTTTGCTAGGCAGGAAGATCCAGGGTCATCAGAAATGATCTGTTTCACATTCCAACCTATCACAACCAAGATATTATTTAGTCTCACTAGTGGACTGTCTGTGCTGCTCACCTGATCTCTCAATAACTGAGTCACTGCTGTTTACCTAGAGGGTGAGGGGAGAGACAGCAGGGAGATTGCCATGGTATGTGTGGTCTGTGAAAAAGAGGATATACTTGGGAAGAGGGGAAAGGAGAGGTGCGTGAAGTGTATGAGTCTATGTGGTATGTGTGAGAGAGAAAGAAGCATGTGTGTCTGCAGTCTCTGTGTGTGCGATGAGTATGTGTGTACATGTGAGAAAATGTGGGGTGACCCCCTTGTTTATTATTTCCTGGTACCACTCCTCATTGTTACTAGACAGCGACAACCTCTTTGTGTGAGGTAGGGGGCGGGGGGGGCCAATCCCAGAGGGAGCAGTGAGGCCTTTGCTCTTTCTCCAATTTTGCGTTATTCCATGCATGCAATGGCAGCCATGTTGTTTTGCTATGCCCTCTCAGCAGCCATCTTGCCCCAAATAAAACAGAATATCAGAGCACCGTCAGGAGCATGTAGCAAGGGGTGTAGCAGGAGGCTGTCAGTGAAGAAGAAATTGGCAAGGGCTACTGTTCCAAATCAGAAGTGTGGGACAGCATTTCGACAATGACAAAATCACGTGGGTACTGCTCACCTGCACGAGCAGCCCATTAACTGGAAGCACCCAGAGAGAGGAGCTCAAAGATGGTTTTCGAACGCCTTATGCAACCATGTTGGGAGTTGTAGTCCAATAACATCGGAAGGGCACTGCATTGGCTACCCCTGTAGACCGATCCACATTGCCCCAATGAGTGATTAAGAGGAGGCCATCTATGGCTTCTTCCAGCACCCACGACACAGTCAAGTTACTCCTTGTTATTTCGGGAGCCTTTTCCTTTGCAGCTAATTCATATCTTGCCAGCGTTTGAGATTCCTTCCATGTGATGTGACTCAGCCTCACCGAGAGTGTGTGCTTTGCCCAAGGAATGAGGAAATCTCCTGAACTTAGGGAATTAATCACAGGTGACATCACTCCATACCACTTATGGCCTTTCTAGGAAGTTATCGTTTCTTTCTTTGGAAACGCTGCTTTTTGTATATGCTTGTTAAGGGAAGTTTTTAATATTTAACGCTGTATTGTTTTTAATACTCGATTGGGAGCCGCCCAGAGTGGCTGGTGAAACTTCTTCTTCTTCTTCTTCTTCTTATTATTATTATTATTATTATTATTATTTCTGCTTTTTCTCCAATGTCAGCCAAAGCTGTTACTTGGACATGGAGCTGTAAAAGCACTTGAAAAGTGCAACCTTCTCCAGGCAAAGGAGGTTGTGGGAGAACTCTGTTCCTTCTCTAGCACTTTGACCCCCTCACCTCAGATGCTGTCCTTTTCTTTATACAGCATCACCATCCCCAGACCTGATAACGAAGCTGGCTTGGCATGCTTCTGGAAGGAGGAAACAGAAAGATGCATATATAAATGGGGAAAGTGCACAGAAATATGAATATATATGAGTCAAAATAACACACATAATTGCCAAGTATTAGGAAGAACTGTTTGCAAAAATGTGCATATTAGCCAAAGTATTTTTATTAGGGATTTTTTTAAAAAAAATGCATATGGCTGCAGAAATATGGAGAACTGAATTTAAGACTGGGAAAATTAGAAGCCTGGAGAACTGAAACTGACAGATCCTTCCATCCCTACTGGCAATGGGGAAAGGAAAAAAAAACAGCACCTGCATGTCTTCTCCAACAGACTGGAAATGGCCATTTCTTATAGGTATAATGGATAGAAGTACTGCCAAAGACATGCTGAGGTGAAATATCTTCATGTGCAACTTAGAGGGGGCCAGATGCAAAATTGGATGGGGCTCGTGCTCCTTTAATAGTTGTGCAGAAGAGGGACCGACTATTAAAGAGGCACGAGCCCCCTTCTACTTTGTTATCTACCCCTTCAGTATACAACCAGGGGCAACAAATGTAAGGTTCTGCACTTGCGCAGGAAGAACCAGCTGCACAAATTTAAAATGGGGGGGCACCTCCTGGCCTGCCAGTAGTACATGTGAAAAGAATCTAGGGGTTTTAGCAGACCACAAGCTTAACATGAGTCCACAGTATGATACTGCAGCAAAAAAAAGCTAATGAAATGGAAGTACCATATTTTTCCGTGTATAAGACAAGGATTTTTTTTTAAGTATGTTAAAAATCGAGGGTCGTCTTATACACGGATAGTGCACTGTGGGGATAGGCGGTTGGTTGATGCCCCAAGCAGGAGATAGTCATCGGCACTAGGCGGGTGATTTGTGGCTATGGCAAGGACTGTTATCGATTGGCTGCCACTGCAGCGGGCGACTGGTGGGTGCTGGTGGCGACCTGTCAGATGATTGGTGGCTTTGGCTCTGGTTGTCTGGTGGGTGAGCGATTTTCGGCAAACCACCCCCCAAAAAAAGCTTAACAACTCTTCGCAATCTTCCCCCATTTTCTTAATTTGGAGTCCCCAAAAATAAGGGGCGTCTTATACACTGGGGCGTGTTATACACGGAAAAATACGGAATAGTGTCCTGCTCAAGAGTAGAATCATAGAATCATAGAATCATAGAATCATAGAGTTGGAAGAGACCACAAGGGCCATCGAGTCCAACCCCCTGCCAAGCAGGAAACACCATCAGAGCACTCCTGACATATGGTTGTCAAGCCTCTGCTTAAAGACCTCCAAAGAAGGAGACTCCACCACACTCCTTGGCAGCAAATTCCACTGTCGGACAGCTCTTACTGTCAGGAAGTTCTTCCTAATGTTTAGGTGGAATCTTCTTTCTTGTAGTTTGTATCCATTGCTCCGTGTCCGCTTCTCTGGAGCAGCAGAAAACAACCTTTCTCCCTCCTCTATGTGACATCCTTTTATATATTTGAACATGGCTATCATATCACCCCTTAACCTCCTCTTCTCCAGGCTAAACATGCCCAGCTCCCTTAGCCGATCCTCATAAGGCATTGTTTCCAGGCCTTTGACCATTTTGGTTGCCCTCCTCTGTACACGTTCTAGTTTGTCAGTGTCCTTCTTGAACTGTGGTGCCCAGAACTGGACACAGTACTCCAGGTGAGGTCTGACCAGAGCAGAATACAGTGGCACTATAACTTCCCTTGATCTAGATGCTATACTCCTATTGATGCAGCCCAGAATTGCATTGGCTTTTTTAGCTGCCGCGTCACACTGTTGGCTCATGTTAAGTTTGTGGTCAACCAAGACTCCTAGATCCTTTTCACATGTACTGCTCTCAAGCCAGGTGGCACCCATCTTGTATTTGTGCCTCTCATTTTTTTTGCCCAAGTGCAATACTTTACATTTCTCCCTGTTAAAATTCATCTTGTTTGTTTTGGCCCAGTTCTCTAATCTGTCAAGGTCGTTTTGAAGTGTGATCCTGTCTTCTGGGGTGTTAGCCACCCCTCCCAGTTTGGTGTCATCTGCAAATTTGATCAGGATGCCCTTGAGTCCATCATCCAAGTCGTTGATAAAGATGTTGAATAAGACCGGGCCCAATACAGAACCCTGTGGCACCCCACTAGTCACTCTTCTCCAGGATGAAGAGGAACCATTGATGAGCACCCTTTGGGTCCGGTCAGTCAGCCAGTTACAAATCCACTGAGTGGTAGCATAGTCAAGACCGCATTTTACCAGCTTCTTTACAAGAATATCATGGGGCACCTTGTCAAATGCCTTGCTGAAATCAAGGTAGACTACATCCACTGCGTTCCCTTCATCTACCAGGCTTGTAATTCTGTCAAAAAATGAGATCAGGTTAGTCTGACATGACTTATTTTTCAGAAATCCATGCTGACTATTGGTGATCACAGCATTCCTTTCTAGGTGCTCACAGATTGTTTGCTTAATGATCTGCTCCAGAATCTTCCCTGGTATTGATGTTAGACTGACTGGGCGGTAATTATTTGGGTCCTCTCTTTTCCCCTTTTTGAAAATAGGGACAACATTTGCCCTCCTCCAGTCTGCCGGGACTTCGCCTGTTCTCCAGGAATTCTCAAAGATGATTGCCAGTGGTTCTGAGATCACATCTGCCAGTTCTTTTAATACTCTTGGATGCAGTTCATCTGGCCCTGGAGACTTGAATACATCTAAACTAGCCAAGTATTCTTGTACTATCTCCTTAGTTATTCTGGGCTGTGTTTCCTCTGCTGAATCATTTCCTCCAAATTCTTCAGGTCGGGCATTGTTTTCTTTATCGGAGAAGACTGAGGCAAAGAAGGCATTGAGGAGTTCAGCCCTTTCTGTGTCCCCTGTTTGCATTTCACCATCTTCTCCTCTGAGTGACCCCACTGTTTCTTTGTTCTTCCTTTTGCTACGAACATACCCATAGAAGCCTTTTTTGTTGCTTTTAACCTCTTTAGCAAGCCTGAGTTCATTCTGTGCTTTAGCTTTTCTGACTTTGTGTCTACACGTGCTGGCTATTTGTTTGAATTCCTCTTTGGTGGTTTCCCCCCTTTTCCATTTTTTGTACACATCCTTTTTTAATCTTAACTCAGTTAAAAGTTCTTTAGATAGCCACCCTGGCTTCTTTAGGCACCTTCCATGTTTCCGTCTCATTGGTATTGCCTGAAGTTGTGCTTTTACTATCTCCCTCTTAACAAACTCCCAGCCATCATGAACTCCCTTTCCTTTTAGTATTACTGTCCATGGGATCTCACCCAGCACTTCCCTAAGTTTTATGAAGTCGGCTTTCTTAAAGTCAAGAAATTGAGTCCTAGTATGCTTGGCTGCTCCTTTCCGTTGTATAGTAAACTTCAGAAGAGCATGATCACTTGCGCCTAATGATCCTTCCACTTCTACCCCATTAACCAGGTCATCGACATTGGTTAGGACCAGATCTAAAATGGCTGTTCCTCTTGTTGCTTCTCCCACTTTCTGGACAATGAAGTTGTCTGCAAGGCCAGTGAGGAATCTGTTTGACCTTATGCTCTTGGCTGAGTTTGACATCCAACAAATATCTGGGTAATTGAAGTCCCCCATTACTACTATCTCCCTTCCTTTTGCATGCTTGGCCATCTGTTCCAGGAAGGCATCATCTATGTCCTCCGTTTGGCTTGGGGATCTGTAGTAAACTCCCACAATGAGGTCACTATTATTCTTCTCTCCCTTAATTTTGACCCAAATGCTCTCACTTTGGCTTTGAGGTTCTAAATCTTGGATCTCTTCACAGGTATACACATCCCTGACATATAACGCCACTCCTCCTCCTTTCTTGTCTGGTCTGTTTCTCTGAAATAGATTGTATCCCTCCATTTTTACATTCCAATCGTGGGACTTATCCCACCAGGTTTCAGTGATGCCTATTATGTCATATTTAGTTTGCTGTACCAAGAGCTCAAGCTCATCTTGTTTATTTCCCATGCTTTGTGCATGGGAAGTAATAGAGAAGTAATAGAACCACTCTCTTCTGCCTTGGTCAGACCACAGCTGGAGTATTGTGTCAAATTTTGGGTGACAGGGAACATTTGCAGAGAAGAGTAACCAAGATGATCAAGGGTCTGGAAACCAAGGCTTATGAGGAAAAGTTGAGAGAGTTGGGTACTTTTTAACATGGGAAAGAGGAGATTTTTTCAGATATCTCAAGAGCTGCCACATGAAGAAGAAGAAGAAGAAGAAGAAGAAGAAGAAGAAGAAGAAGAAGAAGAAGAGGAGGAGGAGTTTGGATTTGATATCCCGCCCTAAGGAGTCTCCAAGCGGCTAACATTCTCCTTTCCCTTCCTCCCCCACAACAAACACTCTGTGAGGTGAGGAGTGGGGCTGAGAGACTTCAGAGAAGTATGACTAGCCCAAGGTCACCCAGCAGCTGCGTGTGGAGGAGCAGGGAATCAAACCCGGTTCACCAGATTACGAGTCTGCCGCTCTTAACCACTACACCACACTGGAACATGGAACAAGCTTGTTTTCTTCTGCTCCAGCATGTAAGACCCGAACCAATGGCTTTAAGTTGCAAGAAAGGAGATTTCAACTAAACATCAGTAAGAACTTTCAGATGTTAAGAACCATTCAACAGTATGGACTCCTTCGGGAGGCTGTGGACTCTCCTTCATCGGATGTTTTGAAGCAGAGTTTGGATGGTCATCTATAACAGACGCCTTAGTTAAGATCCCCGCATTGCAGGGGGTTGGACTAGATGACCCCCAGAGTTCCTTCCAACTCTGCAATTTATAACTATAAATTCTATACTCATCTTCCAGTATACTCAGTGAGGTTCCCTTCCCTTTGATTTCCAGAACAATGCAGTTTGCTGCTTCTGTGGGTGCCATCGGTAATAGCATTCAGATGAAAACCACATGCCGTATTCAAGCTCTCTCACAAGAGAGAATCTGCTTCCTATCAGAAATATAAACATAGATTTAGTTTCTGGCATTTACCTTCCCTGTGTGCTTTCCCATGCCTCAGTAAAGCCAAGCGGCAGAAAATGTCTTATCGTAAACTCCAATGGATCTTTGTACATATGTCACTGTCAACATTTGTAGACTGAAGGAGAGATCTGCCTGCTGGCATATTAATTTATTTTACCTTAAGCCAATGAATCCAAGTAAAACAGTAGACCCCAGTTACAAGGACCACATTTATTTTATTTTATTATTTTTTTTAAAAAAACATTCTGCCCTGCCTATATTCCCAAAGAAATGCAAGACAGCCAACAGATCCGAAGTATAAAAACAGACAGCCACCCCCAAATTAAACCCAATCGCAAAATCAAAATATAAACAGAACAGCTGTCTAAACATGAAACCAAACCAGCAGGCCTTTTCAAAAAGTCAGGACTTCACCAGTCACCTGAAACAATGCAAAGTAGGTCAATCACACAATTGCTGGTGTTTGGGAAGAGCTGAGGTTCAGTGGTCGAGCACAGGCTCTGCTTGCAAACGGTCCCCAGGTTCAGACCTCAACATCTCCAGATGTGACTGGCAAAGACTCTGGCCTCCAGACCCTGTGTACAATACTGAGCTAGATGGACTGGTGACAGGAACAAGCCTGCAGTAAAACACACCGCGCAAGTTGGAGTTGACCCTTTATCAGCAAGAACACGATCTGCACAGACTTGGTGGAGTGTCAGGCCTAATGAGCATAGCAGTAGATCTTGCCCCATGGATCAGGTGCTGAGACTGAAAGCCCCTGCCTCCCCACAGCCAGCTAAGTCCCCTCCCCTCTGGGGTTTCCCCCAAGCAATTGGAGACTGAGCCTGTGTGAATCCGAGCTCTCCCTTTTCATGCCTCTTCTGGTTCTGGAAGACAGGGGGGAGGGGAGCTGGTTCCAATGGAGAGGGAGACACCTGTGACTCTTCACCAGCCTGACACCTCCCTGCCTCTTAACCTCTCTCCTCTCACCTGCCTGCTTCAGCTTCTGCTTCTGCCTCTGATTCTGTTCTTCTCTCTGCCACAGACTCTCCCATCTCACTAAGCCCTGTTACCTCCTCAGCTTCCAACACCCCCTCTTCCCAGTGTTCTCCATCTGACTACTCATTCTGGTCCCACCACCACTCCCCAGGCTCTCAGCCTTCTTCCCTTAGTTATTCCCCAGCTGGTTCTTCCAACCATTCCTCTGTGTCCATGTGTCAAGAACTTAGCAGAGGAGGAATGGTGGAGACCGCCTCCTCAGCCTGACCCTTCCAGAGAAGGGGACAGAATTACAACAGGGGTTGAGAAAGGTCACAACTCAGAGGCAGATGAGGGGGAAAGCTGGGAAACAATGGGAGAGGAGGAGGAGGAAGAGGAGGAAGAAGAAGAAGAGACAGCTGACGAACTCAGCATCTTTAGAAAGCATTCCAGACCCCTCCTCCCAGAACCCAGCGGGCACTGAAAGTAGGAGAGCAGAGAGCTCAGAGGCAGAGGGCACATCTTAGCACCCATAGTGATGGCGCATAATGGGAGAAGGTGGAGACTCACTTGGAGCAACGCTATTATTCCGAGAGGCCACATTCCCAAGCTGGAGCGGCGGCGCCAGCAAACTGCTATGTACAGTGCATGTGTGGCGCCACTACGTACGACGCATGCATACGATGCCGCACATGTGTTGTACATAGCGGTTTGCCGCCGGTGCCGGGATCCTCTGCTCGCAGCTGCAGCCGCGAATGGAGGCTCCTTCACATGCGGCTGTGGAGGTGCAATGGCTGCTCGCGCCGCCATGGCAGGGCGCCTTCTTGTCACCCCCACAGACATGGCACCGGGAGCGCACCACCCCCGCCACCACCCCATTGCGCCGCAACTGCATTCCACTTGTCCAACGCTTGCTTTCAACCCTTAATATATACCAAATGTGCATACCTATAATTGAATGGTATTGATTAGGCAGCACTATATTTAACTAGCTAAGGACCTATCCATTTATGGTGTGATGAGAAAGTAGATTCTGCACCTAGTAAGTACTGCAACTGGAGATATATAAACTGCCCAGTGTGTGCTTCTATAGGAAAGTCTGTTCTCTGCAGATGCATAAGAAGAGCTAGTTTCTTACGCCTTGTTTGCAAGACGGTTCTACTCAGCATATTGTTTACTGTTGCTGCAATACACACAACTGTGAACTCTATTTCCCACTCTTCACAAGGCCAGTTTGGAGGAAGAAGTGATACTTGTTCATCAAGCACTCAGCATAATTAAAGCTACTTGAAGCTGTTAGGTGAGGATATTGATCTGCTGCATGCTGTTTAGTTAGGTGGTTTGCTATCTGACTCGCCTTTGGCAACGGCATGCGTGGGATTAGGAAAATAAAATAAACGGCAGCATAATCCTACACCCAGTGCTTTTTTTCTGGAGGGGACGCAGGGGTACGCATACCCCTAAACATTTTGTGAATCTAAGTTTGGCCTCATTGAGAGGCAGTATTTCAATATGAGTAGGAAAATGAGAGTACCCCTAAACATTTTTTTAAGGAAAAAAAGCGCTGCCTATACCTGTCTAATTAGTACCAGTAAGCCTGAGTTTGATGGGGTTTACCAATCTCAGTCTCTCATTCTACCAAGCAATTTTGTAGAATATTATTTACATATATACATTTGAAATGAAATAGAAAAGGGGGGACAACGACGCATAAACATTAGCATTCCATACAATATGGAAATATTAAACTATATCCCCCACTAGTGACATCAAGTGAGTTTGTGCGCTTTTCATTGTTGGTGTTATGTACTGAGCTGAATTCTAAAACAATAGGATTCAGAATGCAGCAGTCTTATTGGTCCGCAGGAGCCACCCAATCCAGCTCCAGGTGGAAGTGAATCCACAACCTGATTGGCCTGCAGGAGCAGCCAATCAGGCTTCTGGAGGAAGTGAATCCACAACCTGATTGGCCTGCAAGAGCAGCCCGGAATTAGCCAACCATGCAGGGCCCTTTGTGTAAATAATGTATATATAGCTAGACGTTTTGGGGAAAGTGTCATTCATTGCTACCACGAGCTGAATAAGGAGCATAAAATTCACACTTGACTCCGAGTATATTTCAGTTGGACAAGGAAAATCATGTTAGTTGGCGTGTTTCTCTGTTTGTATTGCTTGCCGGGAAATTAAGAGTCAAATTTGTGGCTCAACTCTCCCCCCCCCCAAAAAAAGGGATGGCTTATAGCTAAACAGATAAAACTGCTACTACTTCAATTCCTGCATACTAACCAGCAATGGAAAATAAAAACTTGAACCCTGACACTCCCCTCCCTGCCCAGTAATCCGTAGTCTGGAAGAGTCAGCCATGTCAACCTGACTTTCTGTTTCTTTCTTTGCCTTTTTGTTTTTCACTCCCCACTCCACCCAGAAGTCAAAGCAAGCTGCTGTAAATCAGTGGGAAGAGCAGGAAATCAAAGCAGGAAGAGATGGCAAAAGTTTTGCCTGACCTGCAGTTGTTTCTTGCTGCTCCTCCTCTCCTGTTTCTGCCGAGGGTCTACAGAAAAGCATCTAGATATTACTGTATTACGACTACTAATATTTCTGCTGCGGCAGCAAGTGGGGCTTGCAACAAAACGTTGCAGCATTCAGTACTCCTGCTCAGGGCACCAGCCAATAAACCATGTCCTCTTCCTTTCCATTCACCACTTCTATCAGTTCTTATGGTCTCTCCTTTAGTATAGTCCCATCATTCCATGCTCACTGGGCCTGCTTCACCCCCACTGGGCTGTTTTCAGGGGAAGGTTCCCCTGAGAGCCAGTGTGGTGTAGTGGTTAAGAGCGGTAGTCTTGTAATCTGGGGAACCGGGTTCTATTCCCTGCTCCTCCACATGCAGCTGCTGGGTGACCTTGGGCCAGTCACACTTCTTTGAAGTCTCTCAGCCCCACTCACCTCACAGAGTGTTTGTTGTGAGGGAGGAAGGGAAAGGAGAATGTTAGCTGCTTTGAGACTCCTTAAAGGGAGTGAAAGGCGGGATATCAAATCCAAACTCTTCTTCTTCTTCTCCCCATTGTGGATTTTGTACTTCTGCAAATGCTGGGGTTCCCTCAGACCTCCTGAAACCTCCTCCAAGTGTTTGGGTGTTGTTGTTTTTCCTTTTTAAAAAAATTATTCAATTTTAACAATATAACAATTTGACAATGTGTGGCATTTATGTAATCTCAGTCTGGAAAATGACATAGCAAATAAGAAACATTTCTGATCAAGATATTTTATAATTATAGTTAACAACAACGAGAAAACAAAGGCAGAGAAAGAAATAGGCATTTAAAAATCTGTGAATGGGCGGAGAAATCATACAACATTTCTTGGGTACATTTGTCAACAGAGTTGATTCTTGCTACACAATGATCCACACTCAGATCATTATTACTATATTGTATTCTTAATAATAGCAACACTAATAACACTTAGCATTTGAATAAATCTTAAAAAATAAAAAATTGTCCAGTAGCACCTTAGAGACCAACTAAGTTTGTTCTGGGTACAGTATAAGCTATCGTGTGCACGCACACTGCTTCAGATACACTGAAACAGAAGTCACCAGACCCTTATATCATGTTTCAGTGTATCTGAATACAGTGGTACCTCGGGTTACATATGCTTCAGGTTACAGACTCCGCTAACCCAGAAATAGTACCTCAGGTTAAGAACTTTGCTTCAGAATGAGAACAGAAATTGCGCAGCAGCAGCAGGAGGAGGCCCCATTAGCTAAAGTGGTACCTCAGGTTAAGAACAGTTTCAGGTTAAGAACGGACCTCCGGAACGAATTAAGTTCTTAACCCGAGGTACCACAGTACCCAGAACAAACCTAGTTGGTCTCTAAGGTGCTACTGGACAATTTTTTAATTTTTTTATTTATTTTGACTGCATCAGACCAACACGGCTACCTACCTGAATTTAGCATTTGAATGTTTTATTTAAAACATTTATTGGTCACTTTTCTACCCAGATCACAAATAAGTCAAAAGAAGCCACTTGCATGATTACAGGCCTGCTAGCCAAGGCATCTGGCTTATTTTCCTTTTCATGTCAAAGTGGTCGACTGTCAAACTACTAGATGTTGCAATATACATTCCGTGAAATTTCTTGGCTCGAAAGAATTGCAAGCAGGGTGTTTCCATACAGCTGCCTGCAGGTCAGTAACTTCTCACTTTTTGAAATGGAAATGACTTAACTCACCCGACACCCCTCGAAAACCATCATTAACCCTGCGGTGAGAACAGAGCACTTGTAATTAAGATCCATGAGCAAGTGTTGTACCATGAGACGGGAGATAGGTGACATCTCGGTTTGAAATGGCTGGAAGCCAGAAGGGAAATGTTCTGTGAGGGCAAAGCAAGTAATGCAGAAAGACAGGGGGGGCGGGGAGAGAGAGAGAGAGATTGGCACGTTTTCTCACCCAAGCTATCCCACACTGCCATTGACCCAGGAAGGTCAATACACGGAAATCCTTGTATTTGTTCTTAGCACTCAATACAGGATCAAAGTACTGTTAATATAACTTCAGTGAACAATCAGATCATTTCTGAACTGTTCATACATCCACTTCACGTGGATGGAATGATCGTTGCTTAGAAGCAATCGGATGATGCAAGAAAAACTTGTGCTGCATTGCTGCAAAGAGGCAGCCATAAAATCGGAATACAGTGGTGCCTCACAAGACGAAATTAATTCATTCTGCGAGTTTTTTCGTAGAGTGAGTTTTTTCGTCTTGTGAAGCACCACGGCGGGGAGGGGTGGGGAGAAGCAGGGCAGCTGCCGCAGCCGGTCCTTGGACTCACCCGCGCCTTGTGGACACCGCGCAACGCGGCTGCTGGAGGGCGGCAGGGCTCAGGAGCGTGACTCCGGCTGCAACGCTGGCTGCTGGCGGCAACGGCTCCTGAGGGGAGCGTGCGAGGGCGGTGGGCAGCGGTGCGAGGCAGCCGGAAGGTCGGCCGGAAGGTGGCAGGGAGCCGGAGGAGCCGTCAGCAGGAAGGTGGGAGGGAGCCGGAGGAGCGGGGAAGCGAGCGTGCGACCGTCGCCATGACAGGAGAGGCAGGGCTGTTTCGTCTAGCGAAGCAAGCCCTTAGAAAAATCTGTATTGCGAAGCACCTCAGAAAATGAAAAACCCTTTCGTCTAGCGGGTTTTTCGTCTTCCGAGGCATTCGTCTTGCGGGGTACCACTGTACTAGGCACTAGGAATGCCCTAGGTAACAATTAGACCTCATGGGCTGGTGGTGTGCTTTGGAAAAGGTAAATGACTCTGAAGGCAAGCTCTCCATGATAAACATACTCAACCAAATCAATGCACATTCATTTTTTACCTTCCAATTGTTTCTTTAAAGCTGGGGTGCTGAACCTATCTAGGCTGCCCATGTGGCTCTTACCAGGCCACACCCCTGACCACAAAACTGGCACCCTGTCAAGAGAAGAGGAGGCCCATTTGATGAGAAAGGCCCACACAGTCGGTCTCCACCCATTTGGCTGTCACTGAAGTGTTGTTCTAACCACCAAGGGGGGCAAACTGCTCCTACATGGCTTTTATGTTGTGGTGACATATTGAGAAGCAATATCAAACCAGCCATAGTTTCTCCCAAAGGATTGTGGGAATTCTAGCTTGCTGAGGATGCTGAGAGTTGTTAGGAGACTCCTAGTTCTCTTGCAGAGCTACAGTTCATGGTTTAACAGTCAGTTTCTCTACCAAGGGAACTCTGGGAACTGTCACTCTGTGAGGGAAATAGTGGCCTCCTAACAACTCTCAGGGGACACGGGTGGCGCTGTGGGTTAAACCACAGAGCCTAGGGCTTGCCGATCAGAATGTTGGCGGTTCGAATCCCTGCAATGGGTTGAGCTCCCATTGCTCAGTCCCTGCTCCTGCCAACGTAGCAGTTCGAAAGCACATCAAAGTGCAAGTAGATAAATAGGTACTGCTCTGGCAGGAAGGTAAACGGCATTACCGTGCGCTGCTCTGGTTTGCCAGAAGCGGCTTAGTCATGCTGGCCACAAGACCCAAAAGCTGTATGCCGGCTCCCTCGGCCAATAAAGCGAGATGAGCGCCGCAACCCCAGAGTCGATCATGACTGAACCTAATGGTCAGGGGTCCCTTTACCTTTAACAACTCTCAGAACCCTTAACAAGCTACAGTTTCTTATTGAGAAGCCACAACGGTTTAAAGTGGTATGACACTGCTTTAAATGTATAGAAGAACCTCCAAGTGTCCCTATTTTCCAGGTACTGTCCTGGATTTACAGAAGTCGTCCCAGTTTCTGATTTGATCCTGGAATGTCCCGCTTTTCACCACCACTCTCCATGCTGCTCTGTCCCATCTGGAGCAGCCGGGGAGTTATGTGAGGCTGCTGTTTGTGGATTTTAGCTCTGCTTTTAACACTATCCTCCCCCATAGACTGGTGTCCAAGCTAGAGGCGATTGGACTCTCCAACTCCACCTGTCTCTGGGTTTTGGATTTTTTGTCAGAACGTTCTCAGAGGGTTAGAGTAGGGTCACATATGTCCACAGCCCTTAGCCTTAACACCGGCTCACCACAGGGTTGTGTGTTGAGTCCCCTGCTCTATGCTCTCTATACGTATGACTGTACAGCCATCTATTCCAGCAACAAAATCATCAAGTTTGCTGATGACACTACGGTGGTAGGGCTCATTTCAGGAGGGGATGAGTCCGCCTATCGGGACGAGGTGGAGCGGCTCTGTGTTTGGTGTGGAGAGAACAATCTGGCTCTTAATACGGCTAAGACCAAGGAATTGGTGGTGGATTACAGAAAAAAAAAGGCGGACATTCAGCCCTTGTATATCAACGGGGAACGGGTGGAAGGGTGGCGGAATTCAGGTTTTTGGGAGTAACTATCGATCAGGGCATGACTTGGAGCGCAAATACCACTGCTCTGGTGAAGAAGGCCCAGCAGAGAATTTATTTCCTCAGACTTTTGAAGAAGAACAATCTGAGTGAGAGACTGCTGGTGTCCTTCTACCGAGGCTCCATAGAGAGCATTCTTACATACTGTATTTGTGCTTGGTTCTCCAGTTGTACAGCTAGGGAGAGGAAGGTGCTCCAGAAGGTCATAACCACAGCCCAAAGGATTATTGGTCATCCTCTCCCATCTTTGGAAGAACTGTACGGTTCCCGTTGTCTTAGGAAAGCAAACAACATCCTGCAGGATTCATCTCACCCGGGACACAGTCTGTTTGCACTACTGCCTTCTGGCAGGAGATATAGAAACATCAAGTCAAGGACAAATAGACTGAAAAACAGTTTCTATCCAAGAGCTGTGGCCTTTTTGAATGCTGTAACTCGATAGTGTGACCTGGGAGTTTGATGGGTGTTGGTGTGGGTGTGGCTGGAATGTGGCTTGTTTGGTTGTTGTTGTTGTTTTGCTTTTGTTGTTTTTAAGGGATGGCATCCAATTTCGTTGCACTTGTGCAATGTTGCACTTGTGTAATGACAATAAAGAATCTATTCTATTCTATTCTATTTTCCTTAAGATGTCTCTATTTTCATTGGAGAAATGTTGGAGGGTATGGAATAGGATGTCCCTATTTTCATTGGAGAAATGCTGGAGGGTATGGAATAGGGTGTCCCTATTTTCTGAGGAGAAATATTGGAGGGTAGGGTATAGTGCAGATACCAGCAGGCATTGATGGTGAAATAAGTCTTCGGTGTGGAGACACGAGTTGTCCCACTCGTTTCTTTGGCAGGAGCAAGTCCATGGTGCAATTGCAGGCAAACCCAGATCTGCTTCTGGCATTGAAAGAAATGGACAACACACTTCAGACTAGGGAGCCATAAGGTGTTGCTGCATTGGCACACAAGCTTAAAAATCTATTGACTCATTTCCCAATGCTTTCTATACTACTTTAGTTTACAGTTTGGTGTAATGGTTACCAGATATACCCGCTGCTGTAGTAGTCCCCGTCTGTGCCACTTACCAAGAACTTCTTGCCTGTCATTTCTCTTTAATTTTGCAAAAGCTGCATTAGCTATGAACAAGGCTTGGAGTACTTTGAGGTGAGCCTGACCTACATTTTGCAGCAAGACTCCAGGGGGTTCTCATTCTGCTTTCATGGGAGCAGGCAGGAAATTTCAGTTGACAGCAGCAGGCAGCTTTAAAATGCACTGATGTTCTTATTTATTAAATATGAAAAGTGCCATTACACTCCTCATGTATTATGTTGCTTGATGTAAAGTGAAACTTATAATAAATCGTTTAAATAGCATTTCAGTGGTACAAAGTGGCTTTTCGTTTATTTATTTTCTTTCTTCAAACTTACAACAAACCTGCCAGGTAGGCTATCCTCATCACCATCCTTGTAGCTTGGGACGTGGGCGTAAGCAAGGAAGGGTCCCCGGTTTTTGCAGGCATATTCTGCAATATGTTGTTCATGCAATAATAGCATCTGTACATCATTCCCTTTTACTTGTCTGTTCTGTGATACTTCCTCAATGAGGTCACATTAGTGCTATCTGGAGATGCACTCTTGCACTACAGTGGTACCTCGGGTTACATACGCTTCAGGTTACATATGCTTCAGGTTACACACTCCGCTAACCCAGAAATAGTGCTTCAGGTTAATAACTTTGCTTCAGGATAAGAACAGAAATCGGGCTCCGGCGGCACAGCGGCAGCAGCAGGAGGCCCCATTAGCTAAAGTCGTGCTTCAGGTTAAGAACAGTTTCAGGTTAAGAACGGACCTCCAGAACGAATTAAGTACGTAACCAGAGGTACCACTGTACAGGGCAACTAAAGTAGGACCAAAACCTAGAACATTTGTGATATTAAAAAACAAACAAAAAACAGGATTTCAGCAGAAAGTTACAGGCCATGCATGCATTGAGTGGAAACCAACGCAGTATGTCTACCCTGAAACTTGAGTAAGTGCAAACAGTATTGAGAATGTATAATTGCAAATTAATGAATGTTAGAAGAATACAGGAATGAAGTTATATGGTTTTAGCAGAAGTGTTATTAAGAATTATATAAAAATTGAGTGTTAATGAGCTAAGGTGGAAAATTTAAAGTTAAACTGTGTTAAGATAAAATATAGAATAAAAATTGAGAAAGAGGGAAAGGATTTGCTGAACCAGCTAATTTGAACTAGAATACAAAAAAGGGAGGCGTGAGGAAGTTGAGGAAACAAGCAAATGAAAGATAAAGATACGAAATTTGGATGTGTTTTTTAATGTTTTTGGTTTTTTTCTTGTTGTTAGGTTGTACTGTTTTTTCTTTCTATTTTTGATGTAGTTAAATTTTTTATTGTTTTTTCTTCTCTTTTTTTACCCTTTTTCTTTCTGTAACTATTAAATATTTAATAAATATTATTATTAAAAAAAGAGAATGTATAATTGCCCCATTACCACCATGAGCACAGATTATCATGAATGCAGAATAAAAGGGGGGTGTGGAGGGGTCCCAAATGTGCAAGTTACCCAGGAGTTATATGACTGGCGCGTACCAGGACAAGGGGGTTGTATTCCTTACAATTGTTACAAAGGACCATCTGCTTTCAAGTACATGAGAAAGAGATGTCCACTAGGCTTAGTGGAGCAATAGATGATAAGGAATTCCATGCTGGCAAATAAGTGGGATTGTAGAAGGGGACCAGAGTGCTCTGTCCCTCCTCTGGGGTCAGCACAGAAATCAGCAGGCTAATAATGCAAGAGGGAAGGGACTCTCCCTCCCTCTTCTCTCAGTCCACAGCAGGCTAAGAAGCATTAATAGTTTGCCTGTTGGTTGATCTGGTGCCATTTCCAAGCCAACAACCAACCCAAGTCCTCTGGATGGTTTTCAAAAAACCAGGGAAGTATACAAACGCAATGCAAACTATAAAACGATCTCAGCACAAATGTCATAGGAACATAGAACCAGCATAACAACTGACCGGAGTAAAATTGCTATAAAAAGAAACCCAACCTATGAAAAAGCACAGAGAAAGACATTTGTGCCCAGATCTAAAATCCAAACTGAAATTCAAAGGTCTGCGAGAATAAAAATATCTTCACCTGGCTCCGTAAAGATTATCACGTTGGAAATCTCTGGGGAGGGCATTCCAAGTTCTGTTCCTCCATGGTGGGCTTGTAATTTTGGCTGGCTTATTTACAAGGCTATGCTACAATGAACCAGAAGAAAAGGAATCAGCAACTTGTTACAAGACCATATTCAGCTCAGTATTGTCTCCTGACTTCCTGTGCTTGAGATTTGAAGAAAGTTGCCACCCACTCTGGCTTTGGACCTGTGCCTGCCCCAAAGCCACAAACAACTCTTGACAATGAGGGAGAAAGATGAAGCTCCTTGGTACTAAGCAGGGCCATGAGTCCCTCTAGCCAATCTTGTCTGCTCTGAGCACCACCAGCAATCCATGGGCTCTGATGGAGACCCCTTTCCTAGCCCTTGAATGCCCTTTATTATTTTAGCTGAAGATGCCAGGAATAGAAGGTGGGGTTTTGTATGCCAAACATGCAATCTACTGCTGCCTATGGCCCCCTTCTGCGCTACAGAAGTTTCAGAAGAAATTCACGGTGAAGGCTATGTACACATAACCATTTGCTCTGGCTCCAGAACAATCCCACTTCTGGCATTTGAAGCTGAGCATACATGATGTTAGCCCCAATCCATCTGCATCCCATAGTTTCTGGAGGAACGCTGCTGTTTGTTGTGCTTGCCCTTAACCCTTACTGATCTAAGAACGTAAGCCACAGGTGTGTACATGTGAGACAGCCAATGTGCATGTGCGCAGGACATAAATAGGAATTGGGAAGCAACAAACAGGGAAGCCAAACAGGTGATGCTCATCCGCTGAAGACACACATCCTGGCATGTACAGCAATGTAAGAATGCACCTTGAAATGAGGCAGAGAAGAAACAACCTTGCTGTGTTTTAAGCCGCTGCATCTGAAGCCATGGTACATGATGTTTGCTGTTCAAATGAAAAGAAATACAAATTCTACTGGGCATGTAGTACTTTTCAATGTGTAAAAACTATGTGTTAAATCAGGGAAAAGCTACCCATGACTGAGGGATGAGTGTTCCCATTTTGAGCTATTTGTCCTTTGACAGAGTGCAGCATGTACTCGTGTTTTATCTACTTGTTCCTCTTCCCCTCCTTCAGAGAACTCAAAGCAGCAGAGAACTCAAAGCAGCAGGGACGCGGGTGGCGCTGTGGGTAAAAGCCTCAGCGCCTAGGGCTTGCCGATCAAAAGTCGGCGGTTCGAATCCCCGCGGCTGGGTGCGCTCCCGTCGTTCGGTCCCAGCGCCTGCCAACCTAGCAGTTCAAAAGCACCCCTGGGTGCAAGTAGATAAATAGGGACCGCTTACTAGCGGGAAGGTTTCCATGTGCGGCTCTGGCTCGCCAGAGCAGCGATGTCACGCTGGCCACGTGACCCGGAAGTGTCTCCGGACAGCGCTGGCCCCGGCCTCTTGAGTGAGATGGGCGCACAACCCTAGAGTCTGTCAAGACTGGCCCGTACGGGCAGGGGTACCTTTACCTTTACCTTTTAAGAATGACAGATAAGTTACTTGCCCCAGATAACTTGTTGAGTAGTGTTCTGATTCCCTCCATATGCAAGTGAACGAGAGATTCAGATAGTGTGGAAGAGAAGAAGCCAACTAAGTGAGCCACTTCCACGCTGTCTGGTGACATTTATTTCAAATATATATCATTTCCTTACAAACGAGACTGCGTGCTTTTTGCATGTTAATGTCACCAACTGGTACATCTTTTCACCAGCACAGCTCATCCCATCCCCTAAATTCAGTGCACACCAGCAAGGCTGTGTGATACTCAAATTCCAAGCAAGATGCTATTGCTCTAGTCAAGAAGTAAATTGTGGGTAACACCATATACATTTTTGTTGGAAAGGGAGCTCATAATTTTTGTCCCCAGGGCAGAGGGGGTTAATGGTGCCCCAACCTGAGGACTTGATTCGTCCCCACAAGCAAATTTTTCTGCCCCCACCAATTTTGATAGAGACAAAAAGTCATGACATTGAGATGGCCATACAGAGTTACATTTCTATACCCAGCCCACCACCTGATGAAGGGGGTGAAAAGCAACCCTCCCTAGTCATCGGATCAATCATTTGATGAATGGAAAGGGGCCATATCTATCCTATCAGCTGGGGGCCTTCTGTAACTTTGGATCAAAATTCCTTCTCTTGAGCAACTTTTTCTTCCTTTGCAGATGGTCATCCAAAGAATAAAATGGTAACGATGCTTAGTTGTAAGTGACCCATCCCTAGGTCAGGGAGGGCTGAATTATGGCTCCCAAGTGGTCATTTGTTGAATGGTATATTCATGAATATAAGGGACGCGGGTGGCGCTGTGGGTAAAACCTCAGCGCCTAGGGCTTGCCGATCGCATGGTCGGCGGTTCGAATCCCCGCGGCGGGGTGAGCTCCCGTCTTTCGGTCCCAGCTCCTGCCCACCTAGCAGTTCGAAAGCACCCTTAAGTGCAAGTAGATAAATAGGTACCGCTTTATAGCAGGAAGGTAAACGGCGTTTCCGTGTGCTAGTGCCGGCTCACCAGAACAGCTTCGTCACGCTGGCCACGTGACCCGGAAGTGTCTCCGGACAGCGCTGGCCCCCGGCCTCTTAAGTGAGATGGGCGCACAACCCTAGTGTCAGACACGACTGGCCCGTACGGGCATGGGTACCTTTACCTTTATATTCATAAATTAAAATTGGGAGTGTCATTTACTTATTGCAGTTAACATTAACAGCATGCTGTGTTTAGGCAAGTTAGATTTCACACAAGCCCGCCTCAAGCCACTACCTATATATGGTAGCTTTGTTGAGCTGGAATGCAACCTGGCTTTGTATCAGTCTGCTGGTCAGACTGTGTATGAGGATGGCTTCTTGCACATCATCAAAATGGGCAGAGGGGAGGAAATGTGTCGTCCAAAAATGGAGGATGCAGACTTTCATCAGATCTGTATATGCTGATTTATTTGTACAGATACAAATTTGCAAATCAAAGTTCAAAAGGAATATAAACCAACTACGTGTGGCTACCTTTGAAGGTGACTTGGAAACTGCAATTAATCCAGAATGTGGCAGCTAGACTGGTGACTGGGAGTGGCCCCGGTCCTGAAATATCTTCATTGGCTCCCAGTACGCTTCCGAGCACAATTCAAAGTGTTGATGCTGACCATTAAAGCCCTAAATAGCCGTGGTCCTGTATACCTGAAGGAGCATCTCCACCCCCATTGTTCAGCCTGGACACTGAGGTCCACCTCTGAGGGCCTTCTGGTGGTTCCTTCGCTGCGAGAAGTGAAGTTACGGGGAACCAGGCAGAGGGTCTTCTCGGTAGTGGTGCCTGCCCTGTGGAACGCCCTCCCATCAGATGTCAAGGCAGTAAGCAACTAACTTACTTTTAAAAGACATCTGAAGGCAGCTCTGTTTAGGGAAGTTTTTTATGTTTAATGCTGTATTATGTTTTTAATATTCGGTTGGGAGCCGCCCAGAGTGGCTGGGGAAACCCAGCCAGATAGGCAGGGTATAAATTATTATTATTATTATTATTATTATTATTATTATTATTATTATTATCTGCAACACTGCAATCAGCTGGCCCTTCTCCATGTGTTGTTTGCTGCCTAGGTGCTAAGTGCTGGTGGGCAACTTCAAAGCCCCTCTTGCTCTCCTCCTTTCTCATGGTTTTAAACTAAACTTGGAAAAGACAGTCTTTGAAAGAGAGGGTACCTTCAGATAGATGATTGCATTCTGCATAGTCCCTTTTTATAGACCATACCTTGCTTTGGCCGCTGGTCACAAAAAATAGCTGGATTGTGGCACACCCTAGAAACATGATTTCAAAAATCCAATATGTGTTGTTGTTTTCACAGTTTCACAGGAAGAAATGGGAGTAACCTTACACACAGGCAGGAACTGCTGCAAAAGCCATTTGCTGGCTGTGCCACATGAGCGGAGATGGTGCACAATAGTTCTTCAGCAAAAAAGAGGATTAGAGAGATTAATGACCAGGAGCAGGAGGGAGAAGCTTTCAGAAGACCTCCATTGCTGACGCATCAGTCAAGTTAACTCTCTTAAAGGCTTGGAGGAGAGGGTCTGGCAGTGTTAAGAGTCAGGCCAAATCCCAAGACTTCCCCATGTCTCCCAGCCCATGTATTTTGCTCCTTGCAAATACCTTCGTCCAACTTTCCAGAGGGGAGACAGACTGAAGTTGCCAAACAGGAGACATGGAATTCAGTTGGCTGTTCCCCTACTCCCAATAGAGCATTGCAAGGAAGTGCAAACCCCATGGTCCTTGCCCTTGGTCGTGGTGGGGAACCTCTGGGCTCACAAGCTAATCTTGGTCTCCCAATTTGACCAACCAGGCCATGTTCCTCAAACCTTGGCCATCGTCTGATGTCCCACCTACATTGCCCAGAGGGGACAGGATTGTGCAGCCTAGGCAGCAAGATTTAATCTGTGCTCATCCACTATTCTGCTGATCTTGGGATCTCCTGAAACCTCCATCTTGTGGGTGGGTGCTGGTGTTTTTGTCTGCATAAACAATAAGAACCATTCCTGAAAATTGGAAATAGAGGGAATTAATGATACCAACTGTGTGCTTTTCCTTCTGTCTCCACAAAAGGCCAACAGCCTTCCCTTATTTTTTTATGTGAAAGCTGAACTTTTAAGGAAGGGGGCTGGGATATCCAAGGGGCAACGTCCCTCCACGTCCTCTTCAATGACCAAGGTAGAAGCTTCACATCGCTTGTCAATCTTGGCTGCAGATGCAGCACGCCGTGTTTCCCTTCTGTGCCTGAAGAGGGTGCAGATGCCTGGATAGAGGAAATCCACAGGGGCCACTAGGCTAGCCCATAATCTCAGTTGCTGCTTTGAGAATGGACATTTCTGGCATGTTACTAGGAGGAGAAAAAATTTATCATCTTATTACACACACTTTCAGAATGTATGACTGAAATATACTCAGAGTTGAGAGTGGATTTCATGATCTTTGTTCAGCTCATAGTGATGAAGAGGAATGGAAGTTCCCCCAGAATGTCTGCCTTATATACATTATTTACACAATGGGCCCCACGTGATTGGCTAATTCCAGGATTCTTCTGTAAGCCAATCAGGTTGCGGATTCCCTTTCACCTGGAGCTGGATTGGGTGGCTCCTGCGGACCAATCAGACTGCTGCATTCTGAATCCTATTGTTCTAGGACCAATCAGACTGCTGCCTTTTGGATCCTATTCAACTCAGTACATAACAATGACTTTCATGGACAAGTCAGTTTGGCATCACGTTCTTAATTCAAACGTGGGGAATTGCGAAGCCCCACTCCATTAACAGAAACACCTGATGTGGCGACTTGATTCTAATAAATACTGTAGGGTGTATTGTTTTTATTTGCTACCATGTTGTGCATTTGGGTGTTTTTATAGTGTAAACTGCCCTGTGATCCTCGAATGAAGGGCAGTATAGAAATTTAATTAATGGATTTGAAGGGGGAACAAAAAACCACTGTCCTTTGTTTCCAGTGCATTGTGCCACAGGAACCCTGTATTTAGGATGGAAATGACCAAGGGCTTTAAATAGCAACAGGTTTCTTTTTTTCTGCTTGGTCATTATGGTTATTTTGCTGGAACAGAAAGGGGTGCCCTTGTTTAAGCAGGCTTCCTTCTTGTGGGCATGGCAACCTGGTAATAACTTACAGCTAGGAAACTTTGAGACAGCTGCCAAATTCCCCCATCTAGCGCTGTGCTATATGACCCACTTGGGCTGACCCACCCACACTATAAACAAAGCGGAGTGGCTGTACCCCTCCCCTCCCTGGACGAAGCCTGATTAGACCAGCAGCAGCAGGGCAGGCTATTAAATCTCCGTGGGTTAGATAACTGTGGGCAAGGCGTACGGAAAAAATGTCTCCAGTGCGTGGCAGCGCAGGGCTGAAGGGTTCATTTGAAGAATTTCAAAGCAGCAGGAATCAGGGAATCCAAAGAGAGGCCAGTTGTGGTGAAGTCTACAGACCTTTAAACATGAAGAAAATCCTGTTGGGCCAGTCACTCTCATTCTCTCTCTCTCTCACAGACCTCACAGGGCTGTTGTGAAGACAAATACCTAAACATTCTGGATCAGTGTCACTAGGACACAAATATGGGAGCAAGAAATCTATGCTCCAGAGAACTACTGTGTGTGTGCTGAGATTCCTACCTCTCCCATACACAGAGCAAACTTTATTGAACTTGGAGAGTTACATTCGATATAGCAGGAATACAGAATCATAGAGTTGGAAGAGACCACAAGGGCCATCGAGTCTAACCCCCTGCCAAGCAGGAAACACCATCAGAGCACTCCTGACATATGGTTGTCAAGCCTCTGCTTAAAGACCTCCAAAGAAGGAACTTTTCTTAGCTTAAGAGCCACATCCTGTTCTGAACAATCTCCCAGATGCCACAGGCAAAAATGGGCAGAACAATGAATGCTTTTTTTTTAACCTTTGTACGGCAGGTTGCGGGTGAGGGACGCGGGTGGCGCTGTGGGTTAAACCACAGACCCTAGGACTTGCCGATCAGAAGGTCGGCGGTTTGAATCCCCGCGACGGGGTGAGCTCCCGTTGCTCAGTCCCTGCTCCTGCCAACCTAGCCGTTCGAAAGCCTGTCAAAGTGCAAGTAGATAAATAGGTACCGCTCCGGTGGGAAGGTACGGCGTTTCCGTGTGCTGCTCTGGTTTGCCAGAAGCGGCTTAGTCATGCTGGCCACATGACCTGGAAGCTGTACGCCGGCTCTCTCGGCCAATTAAGCAAGATGAGCGCCGCAACCCCAGAGTCGGCCACGACTGGACCTAATGGTCAGGGGTCCCTTTACCTTAACCTTACAGCAGGTTGGTTTCTTTAAAAAACAAACAAACCCTATACACCTCTCCAGCCTTTATCTGGACAAGCAAGAGGCACTCTCAGAGTTCAAGGGCATATTCCAGCCAGGCAAAAACCCTCAAAGCAGGACCAGTTGCAGGTGTGGCGACCTATGTCCTATTCGGTACATTATTTTATTTTATTTTACATGTGGTATTATTTACACTGGGATTACACGTTGGAGTTTGCATGGTGAAATTTGGGGTGACTCTTATGGACATGCAGTAGGTGGTGATGATAGTTTCTACTGTACTAAGAGAAGACCAAAAAGCAAAGCTAATTGACTCCCTCCCTCGTTCTTAAAACAATGGTCAGATCATTTCTGTGCATATCTTTGGCAGAACAGAACATAAAAAGAGCCTGCAGGATCAGGCCAATAGCCCATCTAGTGCAGCTGTGGGACCAGATGCCTTCGATTCCCAGCAACTGGTATCTGGATACATAATGGTTAACAAACCAAGGGTATAAAAACTGTCTAACCTGAGAGGCACTGGCAGCTCACCTTATACCAAGTCCGACCACTGGTCCACATAGATCAGCACTGTTTGCACCAGCCTTCGCCAGCCAAGTATCCTCCAAATATTCTGGACCACAAATCCCATTATCCCTGACTATGGATGGATCTGATAGGATTTATCATCCTCAACTTCTGGTTGGCGGAGACTAGACTCCCCTGATTGGCATCAGAGCTCCTGGGTTCCAGGCAAGGAGTCTCTCTCTCAGCCCTACCTGGAGAGGCCAGGGAGTGGACCTGAGACCTTCTGCATGACAGACAGGTGTCCTACCGCTGAGCTACAGCCATCCCCTTCATTTTCTATGTTTCCTCTCCTCTTTCGGGATGAGAGAGTACAGCCAGGGCAGGGGAAATTTTTCAGCTCCAGGCCCACTCTCCCTCTGGGGCAACCTTCTGAGGGATGCATGCCTGCGGTGTGTGGGGCCCGGAGAGTTCTGCATGCCAAGCAGCTGCTCTGCCCCTGAGCCCCCTCCTTGGCTCTCCTCTGAGGCATGGAGGCACAGAGGAACGGGACGCTCCTCGGCAGATGTCGCCATGAGGGGGCGCCCTTGAGCCAAGGAGGCCGGCGACTGAGGCGAGAGGCCACAGCTGGGCAGAGGCCAACAGCAAGGTGAGCCGGTTTGGGAATTAGGGGTGGGGAGGGCGACGTGTGGTGCGTGTTTAAAACAGAGTCCACAAACCCGCTTTTAAAAGCCCGCAGTCCTTGGCGTCTGGACCTGCAGGTGATGCCATTGCGCCCCACTGGCGGAGTCGATCGTCCCTTGCTGCCAGGTAAGCGCCGCGGTCGGCTCTCTGCCGCGCCCCAGAGCACGAGGTTCTTAATCTCGGGGTCGCGGGTTCGAGCCCCACGTTGGGCAAAAGATCCTCGCCTTGGAGAGGGTTGGACTAGATGACCCGCGGGTCCCTCCAACTCTACGATTCCATGATTCTATGACCCTGGCGCGCGCGCAAAGCCCCGAACCGCCTTGCCGGGAAGAAGGAGAGTGGTGAGCTGATCTCCTCCATTCCTCCGCCCGGCTTAAGGCTGGGGGTCCGGCCTTGCTGGGACCCGCTGCGCCCCCCTAGGGAACGCGCAGCACTGCAACCACCTCGCCCTCTATCCGCTCGGGGGTCTCTGGGGTTTGGCGAGCGGCGAGAGTGAGCAGGCGCCTGGGGTCCCTCCTCATCTCCCCACGTTTGGCAGGTCAAACTTTGCAAAAGGAGCCGGAACGAGAACACCAAAGCCCGTTTTGCTCTGACCCCCAGCTCCCTTTCCCTCCCTCCGCCGCCTTCCTCTTGTTGGAGAACAGTTAAAAGTCTGGTCTCTTCCCCACCCCCCTTTCACCTTCGCCTTCTGCATCCCGAGCATCCTTTCTTTGGTGATTCCTACCCGCCTCCCAATTCGTATTCAGCCCATTGCTTCGCTTTCCCACTGCGCTCCAGCTGTGCGTTAAAATGTGCGCGCGCCGCAATGAACAGGGAGCTGATGAATTAAGAGTCCATCGGCCCTTTTTTTATTATTCTGCACAGTTTTAATAAGAAGCATAAATAAGGACTGTGTGGGTGGCAAGTATTTGTTCTCCATCGGCGGTTGCGGCGCTCGTTTGGTCTCCTCGCTTCAGGATCCAAGTAAATGTTGGTTATGTTATGGGTTTCCCACCCTCACTTTCACTCTCAATCACCTTCTTAAGCCACTTCCTTCATCTACTTGGTGCAGAAGGCTCTTAGCTGCAAAAGTCCATTCATTCTCTAATACACTCTTAAACTTGCCACTCTGGGCGTTTCTGCACAATAATGGAAACCTGTCTCCAAGTACGGGTTTGTTTGTTTGTTTTGTTTGTTTTGTTTTTGTTTTGGTAACTGCAACAAAATTTTAATATTCCACCTTCCCAGAATAGTGGATTGCTGCAATGTGTTGTACATGGGGCTGCCCTGGGAGATGACCTGGAAGCTCCAATCGGTGCGGAATATGAGTGCCTTAATGCTAACTGGTCCAGCCAGATGGAATCATGTCGCACTAATTCTGAAAGATGCCCGTTCGCCTCAGAGCTGCTGTTGCTGTCCTTTAAAGCCCTGAATGGCTTGGGACCCAAATGCCTGAAGAAGAGCTTCTCCCTATAGCAGCCTGCCTATCTTCAGGGGAGAATATTCTCCATGCCCTGTTCCTGGGTGAAGTTTGTTGGGTGGCAACAGAGAATCTCGCCTTCTCTGGAGGGTCTTCCCTCTAGGGGTGCAACAACTGGCACCAATGTGACATATCCACACCAGGTTAGACATCATTGACTTGCCCAGGAATTTTAAAGTTCAGGGTTTGAATAGCAACTAGTACAGGCATCCCCAACCTGTGGCCCTCCAGATGTTTTGGCCTACAACTCCCATGATCCCTAGCTAACAGGACCAGTGGTCAAGGATGATGGGAATTGTAGTCCACAAATCTGGAGGGCCAAAGGTTGGGGATGCCTGATCTAGTCCCTTCTGCTTGTTTCTAACTGCATGGATAACTCATTTGGTTAGATTGTGGTGCTGATAATGCCAGGGTTGCAGGTTCAGTCCCCGTAAGGAAAAGCTGCATATTCCTGCATTGCTGGGGGTTGGACTAGATGATCCCTCAGTTCCCTTCCAACTCTATGATTCTATGTCTATGCCTCTGGTTTTTTTTACAGTTATATGGCTTTATTGTTAATTGTGGTCACATCTACACCAGGGACAGGGGTGGTGCTGTGATCTAAACCACTGAATCTCTTGGGCTTGCCAATCGGAAGGTCAGTGGTTCAAATCCGTGTGATGGGGTGAGCTCCCGATGCTCTGTCCCAGCTTCTACCAACCTTGTAGTTCGAAAGCATACCAGTACAAGTAGATAAATGGGTACCACTGTGGCACTCATCACATTGTCCCGTTGTACCAGAAGTGGTTTATTCATGCCGGCCACATAACCTGGAAAGCTGTCTGTGGACAAACACCTGCTCCCTCAGCCTGAAAAGCAAGATGAGCACCACACCCCATAGTCGCCTTTTGACAGGACTTAAATGTCCAGGGGTCCTCTACCTTTTCCATCTACACCATATATTTAAAGCAAATTTGAAGCATAAGGCTTTGCCTCCACCAAAGAATCCTGGGTACTGTAGCTCACTAAGGCTGCTGGGAATTGCTGTTTTCAGAGTGGCAAACTACGGCTCCCAGGGTACTTTGAGGAGGAAGCCATAGGCTTCAAATGTATGGCATGCATGGGACCCAATTTATATTGGATTGGTTTGCTTCATTTTTATTTACTTTTGTATACTGTCTTGGGATCTCTCTAGAGGGGCAGGCCAAAAGCATTTGCAATAAACTAAGGAAATGAATGGGATGCGGGTGGCGCTGTGGGTAAAACCTCAGTGCCTAGGACTTGCCGATTGCATGGTCGGCGGTTCGAATCCCCGCGGCGGGGTGCGCTCCCGTTGTTCGGTCCCAGCGCCTGCCAACCTAGCAGTTCGAAAGCACCTCCGGGTGCAAGTAGATAAATAGGGACCGCTTACCAGCGGGAAGGTAAACGGCGTTCCGTGTGCTGCGCTGGCTTGCCAGATGCAGCTTGTCACGCTGGCCACGTGACCCGGAAGTGTCTGCGGACAGCGCTGGCTCCCGGCCTATAGAGTGAGATGAGCGCACAACCCTAGAGTCTGGAAAGACTGGCCTGTACGGGCAGGGGTACCTTTACCTTTACCTAAGGAAATGAATAAGGGAGGAGGGGATATCCTTGCTGCCCTCACAAATCAACCAACCTCCTTTCCCCTGCCCCCACCCAACCACCGCCAAGTTTGTGCTCCCTGCTGTCAGTTATGCACTGGAAAAGCACACAGTAGCGCAGCATGCTTGAGTAAGCTGCAAAGCGATGCTAAGTGGGTTTTCTCATAAGTAAGTTCCATTCAGTTTCAAGGGGAATTACTCCCAGGCATAAGATCACTGCGTTAAAAGCAAATTAACGAGCCGTGGGCTAAAGAGGCAGCAAACAACAAATAATCCCTAAACGTCCACTGAATTAAAGAGAGACCTGTGAGTCTTGTTGTCTTTCTCTCCAAGAAAACGGAATGACAGGAGTAATGGTAATAAAATGTACTTAAATGAAACTCAGGAAACCAGTGTGCATGTGTTCAATACTGCATTATATGTGCGCTACATGAGCATGTGCAATTCATATGTAGGAAGTGGCATGCAGGAGCTTTTCTTCGGCCACATGCATGAGATGTGAGCAATGTATCTTGTGTGCATGGACACAGAGGCAGCCAGAGGGGTCACAACCAAGAGCAACTGGTGCAGAGCTGCAGAGTTGCCCTTCTGACACCAGCTCTGCAGCTACTTACTGGAACAGGGTGGAAAGAAGGGCTTCATTAACTACAAACCCCCAAATTTGGGAGCACCTCTAAACCTGTGACAATGTTGGATTTTGGGGTGTTAACTATGAACCCCTGTTTGATGTCTCAACTAAGTTTGGGGGTGTTGCAGAATGCGAGGGATTCACTGCAAAATGACTGCAAAGTTTTGGCACGGGTTTGGAGGGGATCCCAAATTTTGAGGCTTGTGGTTAATGAAGCTTTGGAGAAGGGCAAGGCAGTAGCAAGGTTGGGGGCTGTGTGAGCACATCGAGGGAGCCAAGCCAGCCTCTGCTGACCTCTGGTGTTCCCACCCATGCAGGCCTTGCCTTCCTGCTGTGCCCACATGGCATTCTGGTATGCATCAGTGACACTGGTGTCAGGAGGGCACCACTCTGTGGCACCCCCTCACCTGCCCTGCATCTGACATCATATATGATGTCAGGGGTGCACCAGGTAAAGATGCAGCTGGGCCAAAGGGGGTTTGCAGGTACCGCCAATCAGCTGATCAGTAACACCTGCAAAGCCCCATGCAGAGCTCTTTGCAACCACCAATGGTCAGGTGGTCATTGGGGCTACTGTGCAGGGAGCTATGCAAAAACCAGTCAACTGATGTCATTGTGATGTCAGGTGATTGACAGGGAGGTGGGCAGCTGGGGGCATGGGCATAGCCAGGATTTTTGTTGGGGGGGGCAGGCCTTTGGTTGGGGAGCAGAACCTCAGTTAGCTATGTATTTTTATTGATTTAGTGGGGCAGCTGCCCCTCCCTGCCCCACCCCCCGGCTATGCCCATGGCCGGAGGTGGAGGAGATAAGGATCCAGCCCACCAGCTAGGTGTGTATCACCTAAGAGCAAAGGAAGTGTTATTCTTGCTTCAGAACTGCAATTTGTACTGAAATCCATGTGGATTTGATCAATTGCTTAACAAAGACATACTCATACCATTACCAGACTAAGATTCCTTATAGTCGGTGACAGCCCTATCACAGAAGCAGTCTTCGGATGTCTGCAGCCTGAGTAAAAGGTGGAAAGAGGGCTGGATATTCATGCCTAGGTGCCAATTAGACTCTGTAGAAGGAGCTCTTTTTGTCCTCTTGCCTGGCTGATATGAATAAACAGGGCGAGAGGACTTTGCTTTTTTTCATAACTGATGCATGAAAGTACAAGGCAGCATCCTAACAGGGCTCGGAATGGAATGCAAGAGAAACTTCTGCGGCACAGATGTTAAACAGACGATGAGTGCAAGCGCTGCAGATCAGGCCTACAATAGGTCTCACTTAATTTTCTGCCTGTCGTCCATGTCCTGTCGAGCTGCCTGTCGTCCTGCCTAGCCATGTGATGGGCATGGCACAGAAGAATTGTTGTTGTTGTTTAGTCGTTTAGTCGTGTCCAACTCTTCGTGAGCCCATGGACCAGAGCACGCCAGGCACTTCTGTCTTCCACTGCCTCCCGCAGTTTGGTCAGACTCATGTTTGTAGCTTCGAGAACACTGTCCAACCATCTTGTCCTCTGTCGTCCCCTTCTCCTTGTGCCCTCCATCTTTCCCAACATCAGGGTCTTTTCCAGGGAGTCTTCTCTTCTCATGAGGTGGCCAAAGTATTGGAGCCTCAGCTTCAGGATCTGTCCTTCCAGTGAGCACTCAGGGCTGATTTCCTTAAGAATGGAGAGGTTTGATCTTCTTGCAGTCCATGGGACTCTCAAGAGTCTCCTCCAGCACCATAGTTCAAAAGCATCAATTCTTTGGCGATCAGCCTTCTTGATGGTCCAGCTCTCACTTCCAACCATCACTACTGGGAAAACCATGGCTTTAACTATACGAACCTTTGTTGGCAAGGTGACGTCTCTGCTTCTCAAGATGCTGTCTAGGCCTGTCATTGCCCTTCTCCCAAGGAGCATGTTAGTTAATTTATTAGTGTATTTTACTGCCAGAGAAGGGGAGAGGTGCTTGTGGGATGTTCTGCCGTAGGTACCAAAATAACTTATGGCCTTGGGCATTATGCATCTTGACTTGGGGTATGTTCACATTTCTTCCTTAAGAGCACAGTGAAGTTGTTTTCCCCTAGTACATTTCACAACTCTTCCCCTCCCCTCCCCTCCCCACCCCATCACATCATCAGCATGGCTTGACCAGTGTCAGATTCATTTCTGTTCATGTACGCACTGGGGGCATTAAGCGGGGTGGTCACCCATAAGCAAAGGTGTTCACACCTTGCCCAGAAACAAATTAAGAGTGGCCTAAGAACTCCAGCTGATGTGAAGCTGGTTTGAGAAACAAGCCATCAGGCAGAAGTATCTGCTAACAAAGTCCAAGATACATATGCACTTTGCAACCACAGCTTAATAACTCAGCACTGAAAACACAGTGAACACACAGTCAATGGGAGTGTGAACGCAATCAGGGAGGGGGGCAGGCAGGATGCCTTTTGCTATAGTGCATCAGGCAGCAAAATGTGTTGGGTAGGCTTATTATGATGTTGAGAGAGAGAGGATGTACTAAAGAAACAACAGCTCCATGGAAAAAGGGGTGGGAAGTCGACAAAAAGGAGAGAAAAGACGAAATTGTGTTTTGACTGTCTAGGTTAAAAATGTTGAAACTCAATAAAATATAATGGGGGGGGGGAGAGAGAGAGAGAATGTACCAATTTGCAGTATGCTAGGCATACAGGTCCAGCTTCACCCCCCTCCCCAGGGTAGGAAAAACTAATGACAAAGAGTCAGCTATTTGCCTTAGGATATGCTTCAGACTATCAGTTTCCCCTAATATGCCTCCTTTATCTTATTTTCCTCACATAAGATCGGAGATACATTCTTCTCTCCACCCCCACCCCACCCCCAGGCAGCAAGAGTATTATGTTTAAAAACAATACAAGACCAATGGCCCTTTAGCACAATGAGAATTTACAGGTTTAGAGTAGAGCTAAGCAGAAGTTTATCAGACTTCCCCCCCCCACACCCACCCCTGAGAAAATTTGTGATATTTTTTTCTTTTTCCCACGGGGGGGGGGAGGGAGGGAGAAGCATTTTGTAGACATTTCTCAATATATTTTCCACCATTTCTTTGCAGAATTTATCCTCCCCCTGGAGAAATTTGGTGGAACGGTTCCCCACAATTTCTCTGCCACCAAATGGTGGGGTAGATCTTGAGGGGCCATTTGCTCACAGCTGTAGTCTGGAAGGTTGTGGTCTCTTCTTCCTTGGAGGTTTTTAAGCAGAGGTTGGGTGGCCATCTGTCGTGGATGTTTTAGATGAGATTCCTGCATCGCAGGCAGTTGGACTAGATAACCCTTCGGGTTCCCTTCCAACTTTCAATTCTATGACTCTATGGGCTTTCAAGGTGGGATCCTGTCCAACTATTGTGTGTCCCTGGTATCATCTAGATCAGAGGTTGCCAACGTGGTGCCCGTGGGCGCAATGGCACCCTTGAAGTCTTCCCCCAGTGCCCATGAAACCTCAGAGCCTCCAAAACTAATCACTGCTTCCTCTCCCAGGTCATGAGGTGGCTACCTTTTTCTTCCTGGAAAAGTACATAGAGGAAGGTGTAAGAGTGAAACTCTAGTCTTTCCCACTTCCTGTTTTAGTTTTATGTACTTTTCAGGGCTCAGATACATTTTTCTCAGGCTTTTACCCAAATCCCGTGGGAAAACAAAGTATGCATGCACACACTTTCTCTCTTTCTGTCTCTTGGAGGGGACAGGAGAGAGAAGCGGATATGGAGGAGGTTTGAGAGAAGTGCCCAGAGGAGGCAGCTCATGGCACTCACTCAGAAATCCTTAAAAGGCCTAAAAATTGGCTGTCCCTCTTCTAGATTATTGGTGTCTTAGGGTTGCGATAGGACAGGAATGTAGGGCAAGGGAACAAGTGCAGCTGGTGGAGTGTTCAACATACATTCGCATAACTGGATACACTTTTTCGAGTCAGTTAAAAGAGTGTGAGCTATGAGCTAAGCAGTGCTGGAGATTTTTGCACTCTTGCTCAGTTCAGCTCTGTGCACACCCAACAAGTGCAGGCACTTATGGCAAGTCACAACTGGCCGAGATGTGGAAGGATTTGTGTTCATGCTATGTATATGTATGGTCTGGGGATGTCGTATGAGGAACTCCAACTTGAGCGAAAACAGGCATATGTGGTTGGTATGTTTGTATTTGCTTGCAAGCTAGACCGCAGCTTGACTGTGCATGCAGCTGTACGTCAGTAAAAGCACTTGGAGGAACAATCTGGCCACTGACTCTCAGCTTAACTAACCTCGCAGGGCTGTTGTGCGAGGATGAAGCGGGGAGCAGAGAACTGACTCTGCAGGTAGAACATCTCTGTGCACAGGTGACACAGGAAGGAAGAAGCGCTCGCTCACATCCACCTTCCTGCAAAAACCACCCAACGAGCGCCACAGGTATCTTCATTCACACGTTCAGGCGAAGCACCGCTCTCGCGTGTCGCTGGCGAAAACTCCCCCGCAGCAGCAGCCGCCACGCGCGTGCAGGGCGCGTGGCGAGTCTGGGGACTGGGGTGGGAGGATCTTGCATGCTGATAAGGTGCGCGTGTGCGTCCGTCCGCGCGGAGGGGGTGGGCTGGAGCGCTGACTGGCACCTCGCCACCTTCCCTCAGCGAGCAAGAGAGCGAGCGAGCAAGCAAGCTGCGGCTCCCTCAGCCGCGGTAGCGCCGAGAGGAAATCCGGGAAAGAGCTCCCTCAGCCAGTCGAAAAGAGGCGAAGCCGCTCGCTCTTTTTCTCTCTCTCAGGGAGCTCCCGCCGCCGGCGCGCTTCGAGTCCCAAAGTCGAACCGAAGTGGAGAAACGCGCGGGAAAGGCGAGCGCCGGCGGCGACCTTTTGGCCCGCCTGTCCCTTCCGCCTCCCAGGGCAGCATGAGGAGGGGCTGCTTGCCTGCTGCCGCTTCCAGCGTCGGAGAAGGAACGAAGGGACGCCGCCGAAGCCGAAGGAGAGGCGGGGAAGGCGCGCCGAGGAGGCAGCTCGCTCGTGGCCCCGCCGCGCTCTGAGGGGACGCCGCTCGCCGCCTTTTCTCCTCGCTGCTGCTGTTGCCGCCGCCTCTCCTCCTCCTCCTCCTCCTCCTTGCTGGGCGCGTGTCTGTCTGTCTGCCCGCTCGCTCGCTCGCTCTCCGGCTCCCTCGCCCGCGACTCCTTCCTTCCAAGGGGGGCGCCGGCTGCTGCTCTTCGCCGCCGCCGCGCTGCATGGGGCGCGAGCGCTTGGCGCTTTCCAGATATGGTCAAGGCGGCGTCGGGGGTGGAGGTGGCGCTGCCGGCCGCGGCGGGCTCTCTGTGATCGCCGGCACCCGAGGAGGGGGGCCCGGCGGCGGGAGGAAGAAGCGGACCCGCTGAAGGAAGGCGAGTAGCAACAGCGGCGGCGGCGGCGCTTGCCTACTCCTGCCCACAGCTAGCCAGCCAGCCAGCCAGCCGGGGAGCGGCGGGCGAGCAACTCTGTCTGCAGGTAGGTAAGGAGCGGAAGCAGGAAGAGGCTTTTGTGTCCCGGAGACAGGGCTGCTCGGTGGCCAGGAGCGACCCGGCGGGAGCCTCCGCCGCCCCTCCGGGTGGGCCCTCGCCGCCTGCCGCGCGCGCTCGCCCGACCTCTCCGAGAGCGGGCGGGCACCTTGCAAAGAGCGGCTGGGTGCATGGACGAAAGAGGAGGAGGGATGAATGGACCGGGAGGGACCGATGGCTTCTCCGTCTCCCCTCGGCTGGCTGGTGGGCAGCCATCACGCGCAGGCAGCACCTGTGCCGAGGACCCCACACCCATTGCAGTGCGCGCGGAAATGTGCCTTCTCGAGAGGGGAGGGGAGCACTAGCGTAACCGTGGGGTGGAGAGAGAGAGAGAAGGCGCTGGGCTCAAAAGCTGATCTTGCAAAAGCGGCGAGGGTGCCTGGCTGTGGGGGGCTCCCGGGGAGATGTGGGGTGCGGAGATGCCCTTCCTCGAAGATGCTCAGAGAGAGGAACGAGTGATGGGGTGGGGTTGGGGAGGGGGCGCCAGGCGGGATGCTTAAGGATGCTGAAGTCTGATCCTCCTCCTTAGGCAAGGTTCCCTATCCGGTGTGTGTGTGTGTGTGTCTGTGTGTGTTGCCCGCGCCTCTCCGCAAACACGCCCCCTTTGCCCCCCCTCTCTCCCCTCCTCCCGCTGCTCCCTGCGTGGCTGCCCAGGGTGGGAACTTCCCAGCACCTCGTGCTGCTTGCAGGGATCTCCCCGGCGACCGAGGGAGGGACCTGTTGCTGCAGAGGAGGTAAATATATATATATATTTACATTTTTAAAAAATCTGATTTCAGTATATATGAAGAAGGAGATTTTGCTCCGGCTTCGGAGGATGCTGCTGTAGCGGCAGCGGCTGCCTCTGGCGTGTCCGCTCCATTGACAGCGCTGCTGCAGCCGGGATGATGAATGGCTGGGAGCGGAGATTCGTATTTCCCTCTTCCGTCGGCGGGAGGGAGAGGAACCAGCCCGGGTGGCTTTTGGGGTGTGATTGGTTTTGTGTGGAAGGGGAAGCGAACGGCGCTGGGCGTCTTCAGCCAGGGAAAGGGCACCCCTCTCCCGCAGTAAATGGGAGGCAGAGGGGTGGAGACTGCGCCGGTGGCTGGAGGCTCTGCATATGCAGAGGGTATCAGGAAGAGGATGATTATTATTATTATTTTAAAAAACGCTGCAGTTTCTAGACAAACTCGCCGTCTTATTCTTAGCAGCTGCTCTGTGACCAGCAGAGGAAAAGCGGTGTGTGTGTGTGTTGAAAGAGAGAGAGATCGTGTGTGCAGGCACCACGGTTCTGGATGGAAACCAGAGTTTGCCTGGAAAGGGAGAGAAACCATAGCTTGGAACCTCGTGCGATTCTTGCATCTCATTTCAGCGATGGGGAGGAAAGGGCTGATGCCCTCAAAGTGGGTGGGAGGGAGGGAGAGGTGTCCTGGTAGAGAGATAAGCCAGAGGCTATCGGGCTCCAGGTATCTCTTTCTAGCATGACTACAGAACACACCCACCTAAACGAATCTCCCTTTCCATGCCGCTCCCTCCTACATAGGTCAATGTGGTAGCAGATGGATAGAACAGCTGCATTGGGACCACTGCATGGGTGGGTGGGGTGGAGTGTGCTTATGGGCTTCATCCTGCCTTCCTGCATGGTTGAGAGACATGAGGTGCACATCTCCATCCTTGAGCCTCCCCTGAACTTAAGCAACTGTGGGATGACAACCTTGGGGTGCAAAGGGGGAGCCTTTCGCGTCTCCTGCAAATAGTCTCTTTGCGGCTGCATTTTTAATTTTTTCTTAATCATGGCATTGACTTAAATGTGCTAAAGCATTTAACTACAAAGAGATGGGAGAGATGCGTACACGAAAAGCCATAGTGGAGCCATTCACGTCTGTAGCAGCACCGCTATAGTTTCCATGGCTGTGGGAAGCTGGCTTTTAGCGTTGCGCCAGCCATGCTGGGGATCTGTGGGTGAGCATTTGCATGGTACTCCCTGCCGTGTATATAGAAGTGCAGGTCTTTAGAGATGGCTATTTCCAGCAAGGTGCTTGAAGTAGCAAAAGAAGTAGCCCGAGTGGCTTCGAGCAACATGCTGTCCGAAAGCATCTGCAGGTGTTTCTTGAAGCAGATTGTCAGAAATAGGCGTGCCGAACTTGTGCTTGTGTGCCTGGCTGGGGGGAGAGAGCTCCGCACATACCGAAACCTGCAGACTTTCAGCAAGGGAAAGGCACCTCCAAAATAGCCCTAATTGTACATCACACAAGGTTTCTAATGAGCAAGGCAAGGTAGCGGGGAGAAACATAGTGAAGACCCTGGAACAAAAAAACAGCATGTTAGAGAGAGGGTGGAAAGCATAGTGATGAGAAAATGCCATTTCTCAAGCACAGCATGGGAGCAAGTAGAGGGTTAACTGGAAAATGTTCTTCCACGGGGGCTCACTCTAATTTTCTTCATTTTTCCACAACAGTTGCTCAGTCTGACAAGCAAAAGCAAACTGCTGCCTTTGTAGCACTTGTTAATTTTGCTTGATTTAGCATGTTTGCTGTTGGACGAAAATCGATTTTTCTTTTTCCTGCACAGCAAATTCGCTGGCTCCCCACAACACACACTTTCCCTTTAGATATTTACTTAAGTCTCTTCCTCAGGCAAAGAAAATAATTAGAGACACCTGCAGCCCTGATTGAGTTCTAATTCTCTTTCCAAGCAATGCGGGATTCGTACTATTAGGAACTCCATTATTGTCAAGAAACACATTGCGTAGGTTTCATCTTCTAGGTGGAGGCATGAATGCATCTTACCAGTAGTTTTAGTTTAATTCTTTAATAGCAGCCTGGCTGATTTTTTAATATCCTGGTTGTGCAAAGCAACCTTTCCAACAGGGGTAGGTTGTATAGCAGCAGCAAACTGCCAAAACACACTACCAATCCTGTAAACAGATGGGGGAAGAGCCTTACTTTCTAAAAAGAAGGAAAGCCATAATAACATACAAAAGGGTTAGCTCTAGTGGATGCAATTAATTTTGCTGCTCTCTTTGTTCCAGCTTTATAGGCAGCCTGTTCAAATCTATCCAGGTGCGCAGGACCGATTTCTCTCTTTCTGTCTTCTCATCATCTTTAATCAGCTAGGTGGTTCAGTGACATTTTTTTTCTCCCACTTCCATCTGCCGAATCCTTCTGCAACCTGAACAAATTTTATACAGTATATTCCCAAGGTGTTCAGGAGACTGTTTTTTGTTTTTTGTTTTGTAATGCTAAAATCTACTACCCCAGCTCCACACTTTTCTGTGGAGCTGCCCAGATCCTTCTTCCCATGGGACGAAGCAGTTCTTGCTGGCACCCCATATCAGGGGTTCCCAGAGTCTCATGGTCCTTCTGTGTCCTTCTGTGTCAAAAAACATTGGAATTGTGTGCTGGCTGGCTTAGCCTAGCAGTCCGTCTAGTTCAGCGTTTTGACAGCAACCGGCCAGATGCTTAAAGCACCAATGTTGGAAAGATTCCAGGTGCTTCAGTTTTTTATTTTTATTTAAAAAGCCAGGCGTTGTAGCGCCTAGAAAATGCAACATAGGCAGCCCAATGAAATGCATGCATCTTCAGAAAAAGCCCCACGGAGTTCACAGTGGGGTTTACTCCCATGATGCAGCGAAGGCAAAGGGGGCACTGCCCCACCAACTCCAGTATTTGCTTGGCCAGCCCCCACCTGCTTGCCTTCTTACTGACAACCAGCTCAGGGGGTGGCACAACCTGTCCGCTTCCTCCTTCTCAGTGTTGCCCTTGTAGAACTCAGCAAAGAGGACGGCAACACAAGAATTAGTTGGCTTTGCCTGTCATTGGCTCCACCTACCGTTCAGGCTTCTTGCCTTGTGCCCTATCAGTTCCAATGTGCATCTCTTGCCACTGCTCCCGTGTAAGTGCATACGATTGCATTCAGTGCCAAGTGCCACAAAATCTGCAGCCGTAAATATTGGGCACCTAAACATTTTATCTTGGTTCCCAAAACTGTAATTTGATTTCCACACCCCTCCTCCTTTTTCTTCAGAACTGCTTAGAGAAATCACTAGCCTTGATGTGATAGAGATAGCCCACTTTCTGTCATTATCTGGTAGTCCTGATAAATTAAGATTCTGATTTTGTCTTTCACCTGGCCACTGCTATATCTGTGTGCTGCACCAGGGCAGCATGGAAAAAATAAGACAGGCATCTCAGCAAGCAGTGTTCACTGTTTTTCTTGGTTCTGGGTGTGCTAAGAATAATGATACTCATAGAACGTGTTTTATACCAGGATTGACTATTTCATAGAGTTGGAAAAGACCACGAGGGTCATCTAGTCCAACCGCTGGCTATTCGGGAATCTTTTGCCCAACATGGGACTCAAACCCATGGCCCTGAGATTAAGAGTCTCATGCTCTACCGACTGAGCTATCAGCATTTTATATATAGCATCTGCTGAGCACCCCAAGATTTCTCATGTACTCTCTCAGTAGAAAAACAACAGATTTCTGGTGCTATGCTTGCTTATCCAGAAAGCACACTTACTGCTTCTGTGTCTTTCCACCCCAGCATTGTCTGTGACTTTCACTCCTCCAGCTGCACCACCTTTACGCACCTGAAGGCCTCCTGTTCCCCTCAAACAAATCTACCCTTTCTTCGTTTCTGCCGTTCATGCCTGGAAGTGCCTCCCAGAATGTCTCTGTGGCTCCACCTCTTGTACTCCTCAAAACCCACCTTTTCTGTGAAGACTATATGGCAACCAAGCCTAAGGAGGCTTGACTGAAATAAGCACATATTCCTTCCCCTTCCCTCTCTTTTCCTTTCCTTTCACTGTTGTCTCATTTGCTTTGAATTACAGGGTTATCGTACAATGAAGTTATCCCATTCGCTTCTACATACACAATGGACCTTTCTCGCCCTCTCCTCATGCACACTCCCCAAATCTGCTCTGGAGGGGCGGGGGGATGACACCGGAACAGATGGGGATGGGCACACTGGTAGAGGAAGGGGGAAGTTTTGTTGTTCAGGCGTGGAAGTCCTTGTGCTAATGGGACAACTTTGTTGCATAGAGCTGCTAGATTGCAAACTCCTTGGGGCAGGGACATGGCTCCTTGCACTTTTAAAAGGATCCGAGTGCTGGATAAATAATCATAATAGGCATTCTTCTTCTAAAGAGCATAAAAATAGCCCCACTAGGCTGATCTAGTCTAGCATCGTGTTCCCATGGTGGCCAACCAGATGTCCCAATGGGAAGCCGGCAAACAGGACCAGAGTGCAACGGTTCTCATTCTTATCATGCCCCTTTAGACGTAGTGCGACTTCCATTTATGAGTAAGCACAGTTGGTTGGGGCTGCAAAATTAGATCAAGCCAGATTTTAATATTAGTGGCCTTTATTAAATTTGTATAGTGCCCTTCATCTGAAGATCATAGGGTGTTTCGCAACATAAAAATTCCGAATGAGAACACAAAATATGTAATACAGTGGTGCCCCGCAAGACAAAATTAATTCGTTCTGCAAGTTTTTTCGTTCTACGAGTTTTTTCATCTTGCGAAGCACCAATGTGTATTGACGGTTTCCCATAGGAATGCATTGGCGGTTTTTTTAAAAAAGGCGCAAATCCGTCTTGCGAAGCAACTCAGAAAACGGAAAACTCTTTCGTCTTGCGAGTTTTTCGTCTTCCAAGGCATTCGTCTTGCGGGGCACCACTGTAAAACAAAATAAAAAACAAGGAACAAACCAATAACCCCCACCTCCCACAAACACATTTCAAATGGCGTAGAATGTTAGTCAGCCCAAGGCCTAGTTGAAGAGAAATGTTTCTGCCTGGCACCTAAAGCTGAAGGCGCAAAGTGGGGAGAAGCATTTAATGAATGGGGAGCCTGCCACAGAAAAAGCTCGTTCTCATATTGCTGCCCTTTGGGACTCTTGTGGCTGTAATTTCCATCTACTGCGCATGCACAGACATGATTTACGGCACCACGAAAGTGAGTCTCCACACCGTGCTGCGCTGGTTTAGTGCAGCGCGCGGGGACTCGCCAAGCAGGTGGCTCGGTTTGTGGACGGCTTGTGGGCTGGTTAAACAACCCCTGTGGGTCTCTTGTGGCCCATGGGCCTTAGGTTGTCGGGGGGGGGGGCAACACAAGAACAAGTCTTTTCTGCAGTGGCTCCCCGCTTCTGGTATGCTCTCCCCAGGGAGGCTTGCCTGGTGCCATCATTGCATATCTTTAGGTGCCAACCAGGCAAAAACATTCCTCATCTCTTAGGCTGTTGGCTAATTAAACCACCTATGGCCTTTGAATTGTGTGTGTCTTTGGGGGGGGGGTATTCTTATTATCTCAAATTCTGAGTAGGTACATATGAGAGGAAGTGGTTTTTCAGGTAATCTGGCCCCGAGCCATTAAGGCCTTAAATGACAAGAGTTTTGAACTGGCCTACAAAATGGAAAGTGGAAAAGCCAGTGGAAATGATGGTCTGCTGATGGAATATGTTCAAATCTTCAAATCCTTAAGGAGGTCTGCTTCACATTTTGAGTACCATAACCCTTAAGTAATTCTTGCAGTGAATGCTAGCATTGGTCTTTGTGGCTGCTCCTTCTGAGTGCTGAAGTAGCTGCCAATTTTCATCTGCTGCCACTATTATTTCCTTTTGACACTCCTGTCCAATTATCTGGGACACCATGCCAAAAGAAGTGGGGCCCCTATTCTGAACCAGATTATGGGCTCTATTAGACAGCGTTCCTTCGTCTGTTACTATTCACGTAGAAAGGTGAGCGCAGACTTATTCAGACGCAGCCCCCAATTTCCTACTATTCCATCCTGCCGTTGCATCTTTCCGCAGTAGAAACATTATTTTGCAAATTTGTAAAACCTTTTACAAATTAAACTCTACTCCAAACCTCACTGCGATGCAGTCAGAGCCTTTAAGTGTTCTACAAGCAGTTCAGCTTATGCTCAAGTGAAAGTGGTGCTGGGTGCAGAATTCAGCTCCCTGAGAATCACAGCCTTAATTTAGAAACAAAACCCAAACATTTCTAGTCTTTAAGGCTGTGAATAAAGGCTTGAAAGTGTGTGGGCAATGTGGTAAAATTCAAGAACCGGAACAGTGACTGAATAAATGACGCAGGTATCATTGCTGGTTCTCTGTACTATTCCTTCCCCCTCCTCTATGCCTAGCTGAATAATTTTTTGCAAAATAAGCATAATATTCATAATGATTTGCATAATTTAGACCTGTTCAACTTTCTTTGACGTAGAATTTGGGTTACCTTGGTGCAAACTGAGCTCCCGTTGCTCTGTCCCAGCTTCTGCCAACCTAGCAGTTTGAAAGCATACCAGTGCAAGTAGATAATAGGGTACCACTGTGGTGGGAAGGTAAATGGTGTTTCTGTGCACTCCGGCTTCCGTTACAGTGTCTCATTGCACCAGAAGCTGCTTGCCACATGACCCGGAAAGCTGTCTCTGGACAAACGCCGGCTCCCTCCGCCTGAAAGCGAGATGAACGCCGCAACCCCTTTGACTGGACTTAACTGTTCAGGGGTCCTTTACCTTTTATCTTTACCTAGGGTGGTGATGGGATATTTGCTTTGGGTGCCAAGCAAGCAAGCAAGCAAGCAAGCAAGCAAGCAAGGAGGCAAGCAAATAAATAAATAAATAAATAGCCTTTTTATCCATCCAAGTTCTCGTCCTTGCCCACCTGCCTGATGCTCCGATGTTCCAAACATTTAACCTTTTAACTAATGTTCAAAGATGCACAGCTGCCTTTCCATTTTGGCTGCTGATTTTATTTTGAAAGGTTCCTGCAGAAAGAATCAGACACGGTGATATGTAGAGAAAGAACAAAAAGATCAGTCATGGTTTCATAATCGTTTAAACATTTTGAAATGTCCTGTTCGGGAAACATAAGATAGCCCTGAGATGTTTTGCATTGGGGTTGCCTTCAGTGAAGTCCGGTGCCTTTTGCCCATTTTTGGAAAATGTTTGGGTGGTTATTTTTATATCACCTTTTGCTTGATTTCAGTGCCATGGAAGTCATATTGATGAGAAGATTGCAGAGGTTTGCATATGCATGCCGTGTGACTCCTAGGCTAGTGATAGGTTAAAGAACCAAGAAGGGAGGCGGGAGTAATGCTCTATGCACCAATGGATGGCTGAAAGTTAGCAGTACTGGCATCTATCAGCATGCCTATGCTCATATTTGGTAAAGTCTGCCAATTTGCATCACTGTGGTTATGCTAATAATATGCTCCTCCAGCATCTGATAAAACCATCTCAATTCCCCGGTGATTTTCGGGGCGAGGTGCGGAAGAGCCCAGAAGGGTAAATGTTTATAGGAGAAACCTACCATAGCAACAGAGTTGTCATTAGTTGTCTGCTTGGGATCAGAGTGAGGCCAATTCAGGAGATGCAATTTTATGCAATTAGCTTCCAGCAGCAATGCAATTCTTACTGGGCGGGGGTGAGTTTTGGAATGGCGAATTTCAGTGCTGAACTAGGAATGTAGGAAGACTCAGTATGGACAGTCCCCAAATTGGAAATGTTCCAGTTAAGATTTGCAGTGGCTTTAATTATTATTATTATATGAGGAGATTGCTATCAGAAATAGGCTGAGAGAAACAACAGAGGAAATGGGGACATAAAGGCTAGGACAGACCAAGCTGCGGAAGCAAGCATATGTGTATAATTTTATTAATTTAGCAAAAAATTATATGCCACTTAAGTTACTCCCATCAGCATTTTAGTGTGAATTTTTCCTAATATACACATTTTGGTAGGCAATTTTTCTTGAAATACATATTTTTTGCAAAAGTTTTCCCCAATATTCTCTTACATCACTTTCACCATATATGCATATTTATGCCTATTTTAACCTACTACTTACAATTTTGTACCCATCGCTTGACTGAAGAACTGCATTGCAAAAATTCAAAAGAATGCCTGTTTCAAAGGAAGGCTGTGTTTTTTGGTTCACGTGTTATTTCAGAAAGTGTGACTAGGCATATTCTCCTTTAGATGCAAACTGAGTTAAATTGTTTCCCCATCCCTATTGCCCACCCAGGTCAGCTCTGTCATCCGTGATCAGAGAATGAGCTATATATTTGCAGCAAAAGAGTTACCTTGAAGGAAAATGGTCTGAGCACAAGAAGTCTGCATAAATACATACATACATACATACATACATACATACATACATACATACTGGACTTGTTCTGTCATGGTGCTGCTGGAGTAATTATGATGTGGTTGGATTTAGTAGAAGGATTTCATTGGGTAAATCTAATTCAGTTGCAATACTGTACCTGCTTATCCTGGGGGTAAGTCCCACTGAGTTCAAGTTGACATGTATATAGGATTGAACTGTTTTCCGATTTCTCCTTAGAACTAATAGGCTTCTGTGCTGTGAGCATAGCTTTTATAACTAGCTCTGAATTTACTGCAACAACATGAATTGGAAGTCTCGCTTCACGGCAAGGTTAGCACAGTTTAACATCTCTGGTGTAGATGCTGGCTGTGTTACAGCTGCTGTATGCTTAGCATGTTTCCTGGAGAAAGCTTCAGTAGAAATCCACATCATGGTTTCTGCACAGCCATTTTTAGTAGCTCCTTGTATTGCCAATTCTTTTAATTGTAATTGTAGTACACCTGTGTACTCTCTCACCTGTGGAACGCCCTCCCTGGGGAGGCTTGGCTGGCGCCTGGCTCCTTATCCTTCTGTCACCTGGCAAAGACTAAATAAAAAATAAATCCAAGATTTTTAACCCTTTCATTATGTCTGGGTATAATTGACCATAGCAACAACCAATAAAAATAGTGATGTTTATTGCAAACTTATCTTTCTCTCTCTCTCTCAGGCCTTCCTAAATCAGTCCATTCTGTTTCTCCAGCTTTTAATTCTTGCTGACTAATTTTTCTTTAACAAAAAAATCCAACCACACATTTAATATGGTTTGTATTGTGTTTTATATTCAATTTTTGCATACTGCTCTGGTGTTCTTTGAATGTAAAGGTAAAGGGACCCCTGACCATTAGGTCCAGTCATGGCTGACTCTGGGGTTGCGGCGCTCATATTGCTTTATTGGCCAAGGGAGCCGGCGTACAGCTTCTGGGTCATGTGGCCAGCATGACTAAGCCGCTTCTGTCGAACCAGAGCAGCACAAGGAAACACCGTTTACCTTCCCGTCGGAGTGGTACTTATTTATCTACTTGCACTTTGACGTGTTTTTGAACTGCTAGGTTGGCAGGAGCAGGGACCGAGCAACGGGAACTCACCCCGTCGCGGGGATTCGAACCACCGACCTTCTGATCGGCAAGCCCACAGTGCCACCCGCATCCTCTTTGAATGTAGAGCTGACTATAAATTCTGAAACAAACCAATAGGAACATAGGAACACGTCTTATACCAAGTCAGACCTTTGGTCAATTTAGCTCAGTATTGCCTAAAACAGCAGGATAAAACCACTCAAATAGCAGTCCACAGAAAATGTAATATGAAATAATGAACAGGGACATTTAAAAACTCCAGCCCAACACCTTTAATTAAAAGCAGATGGGAATAAAGCAATGTCTTTAGCTGTTTTTAAACAGGCACATGTGCCTCCTGCAGAAGGGAGCTCCCACAAAGGTGGGGCCGCCACAGAAAAGGCTCTGTTCTTTATGCCTCCATCCTTGATGGTTGACCTTGATGGCAAACCTATGAGCAGGGCCAGTTGGTTGACCAGCAGGGCCTGCTAGTCCGTTTTAGCCCTACTGAAAACAAAATGCTTTTTTTGTGGCAGCTCTGATTAATTGTATTGCATGAAGTTAATTAACTGTATTGTATAGTTGGCATACATGCACAACACACCTCAATGTGGCAGAATGTCATCAAAGCTACAAGAGCCACTGCATCTTGGATTGTCACAGTATACAATGTACGTAACAGCAAAGCTGGAAAAATAGCAGCGAGCATCAAATTTTTAGACATCAGCCCTGCAGAGGGATGGAAAGTAGGTCAAAATTCTTAGGTGTCAGAGCCAAATTTGAAGGCAGCTGGTTGACCAGCTGTTTAGGATTTTTCCAGCATTGCCTAAGACATTGCCTTCCTCTCTATTTCCTATTGTATTATTTGGAATTGACTAAAAAAAACCCCACTCACTTAATAATATCTTCTATGTCCCAAATAAATCCAAGACAGCTAGGGTGCATTGTGAGATGGTCTGGACGACTCCGCTGGAGTCATGACAAAACCAGTTGTGAGTATTTTTCACAAGTGTTGTAAACTATGGCTATACCATATGCTTATTTTCAGTGGAGGAGTTCCAGTTGAATTCAGTGAGCTTACATATGAGTAAACATGGAGAGAATCTAGCTGCAAGTTATTAGTTGTGCAATGATACATTTATGTAAAGGTAAGGTAAGGGGACCCCTGACCATTGGGTCCAGTCGTGGCCGACTCTGGGGTTGTGCCGCTCATCTCATTTTATTGGCCGAGGGAGCCGGCGTACAGCTTCCAGGTCATGTGGCCAGCATGACTAAGCCGCTTCTGGCGAACCAGAGCAGCGCACGGAAACGCTGTTTACCTTCCCGCTGGAGCAGTACCTATTTATCTACTTGCACTTTGATGTGCTTTAGAACTGCTAGGTTGGCAGGAGCAGGGACCAAGCAAGTGAAGGTCACCCTGTCACGGGGATTCGAACCGCCGACCTTCTGATTGGCAAGTCCTAGGCTCTGTGGTTTAACCCACAGCGCCACCCGCGTCCCTATGATACATTTATGTACAATGCTCAAAATTATTCCTCCCAGGGAGGTAGGTATAGGTTTGCAGCCTTAGACTGCCACGTGCGGCTCAGTAAAGTGTTCAGAGATTTATGTTTTGCCTGTTTTTAATTTGGGTATTAATTGTGTTTTAAAGATGTATTGTAATCTACGATTGTTTTCAGAAGATGTTCTTAAAAGCAACAATGATTAAATGCTTGATAAAGTCTCATAGTCACTCGGACAGAGCATGTCTGTTGCAATTTCAGCCCCCTTGGTTCAGGGATTTGGAAAGAGAGTCAGGATTGTCAAAACAGGACATTGTATATGCTGCCGTTATGTGAGCTGCAGCAGCATGGAAACAAGAAACTAAGGCTGTGTTCACACTACACCTTTCAGGTACATTTGAAGCTGTAGTTTGCTAAGGGTTGCTGGGAATTGTAACTCAGTGAGGGGTAAACTACAGGGTCCAGAATTCTTTGAGGGAAAGAATGTGCTTTGGATGTGCTTTAAAGGTTTTGTGTGCAGCCAACAGGTGCAGGCTGAAAATCTTAAGTTTTCTTTTTCTTGTTTCAAGGCCCAGCATCCAGCAATTGCACAGGTTGTGCGTGGTTGTGGTGGGGAGCCTCAGGGCACCAAGCTTTCTTGGGTGTTTTTGCCGGACTAGGATGTGCTGTCGAACTGTGATAATTGAACTTGGTGTCCAGGATTGGAGGATAAAGAGTTGTGCTCAAGTGTATGTAGAAACTAGTCTACAAAGTAAAATTTACACTTGTTGCTTCTTCCAGTTTTGCCTCTGGCTTCTCCCATGTGGCCCTTGGAAGGTTGCTCAAGTGGGAATAATAATAATGATAATGATAATAATAATCAGTGCTTTTTTTCCTGGTGGTACACAGGGGTACACATACCCCTAAACATTTTGTTAATCTTTGTACTTTTGTCCATCTACTGTATTTATTTCCCCCGATTTGAACTATAAAATGGTGATTTTCTTGAGTCAAAATGAGAGTACCCCTAAACATTTTTTTAAGAAAAAAGCACTAATAATAATAATAATAATAATAATAATAATATTTACACCCCACCCATCTGGCTGGGTTTCCCCAGCCGCTCGGGGCGGCTTCTAGCACTTATAAAAATATAACACAATGTCAAACGTTTAAAATTTCCCGATACAGGGCTGCCTTCAGACGTATTCTAAAAGTTTTGTAGTTCTTTATCTCCTTGACATCTGACATCTGATGGGAGGGTGACATCTGATGGGAGGGTGTTCCACAGGGAGGGTGCTACTGCCAAGAAGGCCTTCTGCCTGGTTCCCTGTAACTTCACTTCTCGCAGTGAAGGAACAGCCAGAAGCCCCTCAGAGGTGGATCTCAGGGAATCTAGCCCTGGGGCTGTACCCCTCACAGTCTGGGCAAGGCTTGGTGAAATTTCAGAGGCAGAGAACACGGGAGTGGCATGTCGGGGGAGAGAAGGGACTTTCTAGTGATCATAGGGAACTGCTTCCTTCTGCACTAGGACATTGTTCCGTCTGGGACAGTGCAGCACTGGGGAGCAGCTCTCTGAGGTCTCAGGCAGAGATCCCTTCCCCTGCCCTGCTGCCGGCAATGCCAGCAACTGAACCCAGGGCCTTCTGCATCCAAATATTGTGCTTTACCACTAAACTGTGGCTCCTGTCAAGGGATAGGATTTCCAGGGACGGGGCTTCAGCGTCCTGCGTAGACCCTTGCACCCCTACCTTCGTGAATCAGCAGAAACAAAATGAATAATGCAGGATTAGCAAATCTGCTTGATTTGCATCATGTATGCAAGGTGCATAATTCAGCATTCTTCAGAGTCAAGCGTTGCTCTATTTAGGCCAGGCTGCATGGAGACCCGCAATGTGCATGCTGATTTCCACCTCACCCCCCTTCCTCAAACCCTTTTGCCATTTGCTCTAAAATTCTTTCTTCTTGCTGTGTCAGTTGACGTATAAGATCTTTTTTTCACATGATCTTCTCTCTTTTTTTTACATGCAACCTGTCAGACTGTACATCAAAAAGACAGCAACGATGATACAATATATTTTGTGGCTTGCCTCTGCCTATTGAAATTTGTTTTAGAAGAATTTGTACATTGAAAGGGCTCGTGGGAATAAGGATCCAAATGAAAGTTCAGGTGCTTTATTAATCTGTTCCAACGCAGCTGTGCCGGCTGAGGGTACCTGTGCCAAATCCTTTTAAGGCAGTGGAGCTGGTCCAGACCGTGATGAGGCTCTGCTCTTCTTCACAACCTTATTCAGTGACCCCAAGTGTAATAATTCCTCTTGAACCATCTGCTTCCCATTCTTGCCAGAGGGTTTTCTACGGAACTCTTGCCTAAGTTCTGGATAAATGTAGGACACACAAGAATATCCGAACAGGCCTTGTCAGCAGAATCATCTTAAGGGAGATCTTGCAATATTGCATTGCTCCTTGAAACACACGGCTTCCCACAGATACTGAAAATTACAGGCAAGCCTATGCTCTATTCGTTTGCTTTCAAAAGAATTTTTATTTGAGTAATTGCACGTGTAAACAAAACCATGTGGATGGACTTCCGTAAGCTTCGTAAATATAAAATGCATGTATTGCAAACTCTTAAATTGGTTTCATCCATGGATGTACACATGAACCCACAAACACACACAAATATGCAAGATTTATCTGTTAGAGAAAGCTGATTCACCATACATGATGCAACTGGAGCCCAAAATTCACTTAATGTTGTAAATGTTATTGGGATATGTTAGGACGGCCGAGTGTTAGTTGTTTAGGTTCAGCTACTGAAGCTCATTGAGAGGTGTCTACTTCTTTGGGTAAAAAAGCATCATCTGCAAGCAAAATGAGACAGGACTATTGCCCCCATTCAACTAAAGAATCGCCAGCATTGCTCTGGATGAGAAGGCAGTCAGTACTCCAGTTGCCTTTTCGATATCTTGCAGGACATCATATGAGCTCCATTTACCTGCTGCAGCTCTGCTCCAATGTCATCCCTTGGATATATTAGAGTCTGGCGCTTGCATTAGAGCAAAGAACATAAGAAAAGCCCTGGTGGAACAAGTCAGAGACATATAGAGTCCAGCATTCTGTTCTAAGCTGAGAGATTCTAAGTTTTATCTTATATACATGCCCCTGAAAGTATTTTTACTCATCTCCTGTAATTTCTTCTCCCCTTCTCCTTCCATGCTTAACTTGCACCCTATTCCCCACAAGCTATTTCTATCATTCCTCCTCCCTACCATATGAACTTCTTTCTCCTTTCTTCTCTCATTTTCTTCCTTTCTAGCTATTACTGTTATTATTAAATTTTTAATTTTTTTTAGTATTTTATTATGTTTTTATATGCGCTGGAAGCCACTCAGAGTGGCTGGGGAAACCTAGCCAGATGAGTGGCGTATAAATAACAAAACATTGTTGTTGTTGTTGTTGTTGTTGCCAGCCAGGGGCATATCAGAAGACAAGAACCCTCTCCCATGAATGTTGCCTCTGATAATGGAGGTAATATGGCCATCATGACAAGTAACCATAGATCGTCTTATCTGATATGAATTTGTTTGATTCCCCTTTTAAACCATCCAAGTTGGATGGCCCAAGATGTATCTTTAAAAAAAAAAAAATTATTGAGTTTTGCTGCCAATGATGTCACCTTTCCTTATGAAGAGCTGCTCCAGCCCCTTGGTCTTATTTTGGTTGCCCTTTTCCAGCTCTACAATATTATTTTTGAGTCTTTTCTGTGCAGAATTGGGCTGTTAGGCAGCACAGTCCTGAATGTTTCTTCATGGCATGTTCTCCCTTGAAATAATCTCCTAAGAACAGAAAGTCATTGGGGTGCTTCATTACTGTGGTCGGATTTATTCCGTGCCACATTCCTCCCCCAAACCCCAAGCAAATTAATGCATTACGTATTTTATCCTTCTCTGTTAGTTTTCAGATGTCAGTTGAAGAGGGTTTTATTTCAGGGGACAGCTGGGATCCATTGAATTATGAATTCGTGTTAACCACTGGTGCTTCTGTTGGGCATGTTTTGTTTTTCAAATGCTGTCTATTTAAAAAATGACTTCACCCTATCTCCCTAGTTAACTCAAGCCTTCTTCTGACTCAGCATGAAGCAATCACCCATCCAAAATGTTCCACGTGGCATAATTAATAGTCGCTCCGTTTTTACACAGCAATCTCAGGTATAACAGGAAATATTTTATATTCTACACACACACACAGGACCGTGACACACACAGGACAAGCCTCTTGCTCTCTTTCATTCCCTCATACTTTGGTCACCTTTGTTGATTGAAGGATGCCCTTCATGACTAGAAATGGGAGATATATTTCTGAGGCAACAGTGTGGTTGTTTCAGTTTCTAAAAGAATTGCCCGTAAGACAAATAAAGCAAAACCCACTTCCTTCATCATACTCAGTATATCGACGTGGGTCGCGCTGTGGTCTAAACCACTGAGCCTCTTGGGCTTGCTGATCAGAAGGTCGGCAGTTCGAATCCTTCCAGCTGGGTGAGCTCCCGTTGCTCAGTCCCTGCTCTTGCCAACCTAGCAATTCGAAAGCATGCCAGTGCAAGTAGATAAATAGGTACTGCTGTGGTGGGAAGGTAAACGGCATTTCCATGCGCTCTGCTACTCATCACAGTCCTCCGTGCGCCAGTAGCTGTTTAGTCATGCCCTGGAAAACTGTCTGTGGACAAACGCTGGCTCCCTTGGCCTGAAAGTGAGATGAGCGCCGCAATCCCATAGTCGCCTTTGACTGGACTTTGACCGTCCAGGGGTCCCTTACCTTTACCTTTTACTCGGTATATATACTGTTTCCTGCTTGGCAGGGAGTTGGACTCGATGGCCCTTGTGGTCTCTTCCAACTCTATGATTCTATGATTCTACTAGAAACCTTTTTCTCTCCTTTTTGTGGGGTGGGGGCAGGATTTAAATAATAATAATTATTATTATTATTATTATTATTATTATTATTATTATTATTATCATCAAGTTTTCAAGGCAGATCTGCCACTCTGCTCCCTCATGAACCCCAGCTGGGTATGAGGGAAAAGAGGATGATCTTGGAGATTCCAGAGGTGGATGGACTGTGGGAAGCGAAAGGGAGAAAAAGTGGAGAGCAGCAGTAGTCAGGGAAGGGAGGTAGAGAATTAAGTGTTTGTTGGGCAGAGAATGTGTGTGTGCCCATCTAGTAAATCTAGGTCAAATCTAGTAAAACAAATCCTTGAAAAATTACCCAGTTTTTCCATTCCCCTCCCTGAAACCACCATCAAATCACAGATCAGAGCTGTCTCCATTGACTGACCCAAAAATATCATTGATGTGGGACATGGATCATTATGGGTCTTCACAGTTCTTTGTTTGCTGTGCATGAAGGTGCTCACTGGTATGTAGTACTGCTACTTCTTTGCTGCTCACAGCAGCCATTTTGTCCTGGCACCCATTAACATGTGCATCATTAAAAAAACTAATTAAAAGTAAAAAAAATAAATTTAAAAAAGCACGCTAGATCTTTAAATGGGGTCACCGCAAAACCATATAGGTTAGCTGTGTGGTCCACAAATGTGCTCAGTGATGTCTTAGTGGGTTCCTTGCCCTCCTACATGAGGAAAATCATTAGGCGTGGCTGACATGGAAGTGCAATTTGTCTGGAGAGGGGCAGTGAGTGCTGTGCAAATGCACTGGCAGAACCAATCCAGCAGTCATATGTGTGTGCATGCACGGATCTGACCTTCCCCTTCTCCTCTCCTCACTGGTGCCAGCAGCGACTCCAGTGCCAGAAGGCCAACCACTTCAGAAAATCATCACCATGCAGGCAGATTTGTGCCCTGTGGAACTCCTTCCCATCAGGTGTCAAGGAAATAAACAACTATCTGACTTTTAGAAGACATCTGAAGGCAGCCCTGTTTAGGGAAGTTTTTAATGCCTGATGTTTTATTGTATTTTTAACATTTTGTTGGAAGCCGCCCAGAGTGGCTGGGGAAACCCAGCCGGATGGGCGGGGTATAAATAATATCATCATCATCATCATCATCATCATCATCAATATTTTGGTGATGCTGGCAAGCAGCAGATCTGTGTTTTTACTGAGCAGTGTTACCAACACTAGCATTAATTTCTTGGTGGCTTTTGGGGGTAAGGTAAAGGTAAAGGTACCCCTGCCCGTACGCGCCAAAACCCAGCAGTACTGAAATGGTTTCGACGGTCACGCATGTGCAGAAGCGCTAAATCGCACTTTGCGCATGCGCCAAAGCACCGAATCACAACCCACAGGTGCGGTGCTGCAGGTGCGGACGTTGCAGGTTGCAAACGTGCCTCCCGCATGGATCATGTCCGCAACCCGAGCATCCACTGTATATGCATGCATTCTCTCTTTCTGTGTGGTGGTGATAATGGGAAGAATAGTCCAAGGGAGTCCAAGGGAAACGATGCCTTATGAGGAATGGCTAAGGGAGCTGGGCATGTTTAGCCTGGAGAAGAGGAGGTTAAGGGGTGATATGATAGCCATGTTCAAATATATAAAAGGATGTCACATAGAGGAGGGAGAAAGGTTGTTTTCTGCTGCTCCAGAGAAGCGGACACGGAGCAATGGATCCAAACTACAAGAAAGAAGATTCCACCTAAACATTAGGAAGAACTTCCTGACAATAAGAGCTGTTCGACAGTGGAATTTGCTGCCAAGGAGTGTGGTGGAGTCTCCTTCTTTGGAGGTCTTTAAGCAGAGGCTTGACAACCATATGTCAGGAGTGCTCTGATGGTGTTTCCTGCTTGGCAGGGGGTTGGACTCGATGGCCCTTGTGGTCTCTTCCAACTCTATGATTCTATGAGTCCGAAGGAAGAGAAGTAACCAGAGGAGATACTGCCTATGGCACTCCTTCAAAATTCCAAATGTGTTCATGGGGTCTAAAAGGATCGGTCACTCATGCCCACTTACGTATTTTCCCAGCTCACCGACAATCAGGACTAGCACCATGCCTTTTGTTTTTAAAGCAAGACAAGATTCCTAGAAAACCAGATTCCACAATAGTTCCCCAGCTGATTTATGGGATGCATGTGTGTATATGTACATAATCATAACACATGTGGCAGTGTTAAATGACAGCGTTCCATCTTCTTCTGTAATATTCCTTTAGGCTGTTAGTGGCAAATTAGAGCTCTAAAACTGTTCACGGCTGTGGTTCTGGAGGAAGCCATCTAAACTATCCCAAAGGGGATCAGTTTTCTTACCAAATGACACTCAGTCAAACTGACTGCATGAAGCCATATGACTAAGCTAAAACTAAAGAAACTTAGCTCTTCACCCCCACAAACTGCTTCCAGTGTACAGAATAGAATATAAAAGCAAATAGAAGTCCCTACAAATCATGTGAACATGACTGAGTTTCCAGAGGCAAGCTATGCAGTGACAAAACCCTGAAGATTTTATCTGTCCCGACACTTAAATGTTTGCTGTAGAAGTTATGGTCTTTCCCAAACCATAGACATAAGTCTGAGCGCATGTGAGGCTGGCCTGTTCATTTGCCCATAATTCTCTCACAGTCTGGGTGAAAAGATTGGTGGGACATTAGAGTGTAACTTCTGCATCCAGTAAAACAAGATATCTACCCAATGTATTTAATCTTCATATTTATAGCCTGCCTTTCTTCCATGGAACACAAGCATGGGGTTCACAGGCAATCTCCCATCCAGACTTATCCCAGATGTTGACTCTATCCAAGTGCACTTAGCTTCAGCGAAAGGACTGCATGACTTGCCTGCCTTTGTAGTTTGGGAGGCACACCATAAATTACCTTTTCCTGCTCTGTATTCTGTTAATAGCTCTGGCTGTATCCAGTGCAGGTCCTACCAAGAGAAGACCCATTGAAAAGAATGGGCTCTGAGTAAAACATAGCTGGACACAAGCCATGGTTTGCCCTCTACATCCAAGGTTTTTCTTTCACACATAACCTACCAGAGAGGCCCTGGCATGATTGTGTGTGTGTGAGAGAGAGACAGAGACAGAGACAGAGAGAGAATCCATTGCCTTTGCTGTTCCCATGGGGAAATATCTCATTAAAGCTAATGGGAGCTTTTCTCCATGCAAATAAATCACTTGGAAGGTTCATTGCGCTCAAGCAGTATATACATTTCATTTTCAAAAAGAAGTAGGCACAGGAGGCCCAACCAGATCAGGATCACAAAAGGGCAGAGGATTGCCCACACACCCATGCCAATGCCCTAATCCAGATTGGGGCTTGCCTTAAGGGCAAAGTAGGTGATTAATGTAATACATGCAGTTTAAATATTTTTCATTACTTTTCAAAAGGAAGTTTATACAAAATTCTGCAAAATGCAGTGTTATCAGTTTCTGATGACGATATACATAGTCCATATACAGTTACGGATCAATGTTAGAAAAAGGCAAGACATAAAATAAAACCAAAATAGACAAAGCACAGGTATGCGAATGCGTGGAAGGTAGCGACTGGAACTATTTATAGCACAGACATTATGGTTAAACAAGACAGGGCGGCAAAAACATGGGCTCTATTATACCAAGGGAAAGTATTTAAAGTATTCAAATGCCCTGAGTCACTTTATCAGCCATATTTGTCTGTAAGCTGTGTGTGTGATCCTCAGCCATGTTCCCCCTTGCTTTCAAATGAAACTAAATCGGGCCAAACAGGTAGGAAATTGTCCTTTTTTTCTTTGGCCCCTAAGAACTCTCTGCTGATGGGTTCCTCCGGATGAGCCGTCACTCTTGCAAGTAAACAAGAGCAACAAAAGGATTTGCTCCAGTGCTTGCCCACACCGGTTACCAGTGTTCAGTAACTAGAAAATGTCAATACAATAACCATTATATTTGCTGATATAATCTACCCATGTAAAAATGTTTCATAACACAGCAGTTCTGAAAGTCAAATATATCCAGATGGCACCTGTCTTGATGGGGAGCCATAATACTTGTGGGAGCATTTATTGTTTTTCTACGTGAAGGCAATTTCAGTTCAGTGTAATACTTGTGATTATTTTATTTTATTATTTCCCCCCCAGTGTTTTTGATCAGCTTTGCTGCAAAATATCTTCTCCTTGAGGCTGAACATTCAGTAGTGACTAAATATCTCGATATCCTAGTGGTGGGTGGTGACCTTGCCAAAGTTTGTAATTCCTGCACTTGGAAGAAAAACTGGGGTGACTTATAATTCGAGGTGAACATTGCGACCCTGAAAGTTCTTTTCCAGCTAGGATTGTAATCCAAACCAGAGAACAGCTCTTCCCACACCCAACAGATTTGCTTCCATAAACATTGCTGCCTGTTTTGAAGAGGTTCATCGATGGAGGGGTTAGGGCACTCACTTTGAAAGAACTTGCATTCTTGTTGACATGTCTCTGATAAAAATCTGAACAGCGGATGACAATGGCTAGGATCCAGTGGAGATACTATCCATGTGCAAGTGCTCACATGTCCCAAACTGTAAACTGCTTTTCTGAGCTTAAGGAAGTTTGGGAGTTCAGCAAGGGACATTTCTGGAGAGGAACCCATGCATGCAAGGATCTGATCTATGAAAGTGCATTGTGGTACACAAGTACTGTAAACAGGATTTGGGTTACACAAGACTTTTCTGTGCAGGACACAAGAGCCAGTGTGGTGCAGTGGTTAGAGTGTCAGAGATCAGGGTTCAAATCCCCAGTCACTGGGTGGCCTTGGGGCCTGTCGCTGCATCTCAGCCTATCCTGCTATACGATATGATACAATATCTTTATTGTCAATGTCCCTTATGGAACAATGAAATTGAAAACTACATAAAACTACATAAAAACTACATATAACTATCAAAAAACTACATAAAACTACATAAAAACTACATATAACTATCAAAAAACTACATAAAACTACATAAAAACTACATAAAACATTCAAAAACCCCTAAAAACTCTAAAACCCCATTTAAAAATACACTATACTACAGAGACCCCTTATGCTGTGTTTAGAACCAGAATTGCATTAGCGTAGAAACTGTTTTTCAGGCGGCTAGTCCTGGCCTTTGTAACCCTATACCTTTTTCCAGAAGGCAGAAGCTGAAAGAGATCATTTCTGGGGTGTGTACTATCAGGGCTATCTCTGCAGCTTTCTTATGGCACCTGGCAGCATAGATTTGCTCTAAGGTGGGAAGAGTGCACCCAATAATTCTCTCTGCAGTCTTTACAACCCTGGATAGCATTGTTTTTTCCCTGGCCGTGCAGCTCCCAAACCACACGCACATTATGGGGTTGTTGTGGGGATTAAATGAGGGGAGAGAACCATGTGCACTGCTTTCAGCCCCTTGGAGAAAAATGTGGGATATAGATGCAAAAAAATAAATAAAATAAACGTGGGTCATCTTGATTTTAATATAAAGTGGGAGGTTGGGGGTGAAGCATTGACAGGTAGGAGAGGGAAGGGGAATCAGATTCCTCCCCCAAGCATCACTTGTTTTTAATGCCGTTTTTGATCAGATCCCAGCTCAAGAAAAAGGCATTGGAATGAAAGCAATTTTAGTGGGGGAAAGTGCTGGAGAGGAGGGCTTGGCTCTTGGCCTTGGTGTACTTTACCCCTCCACCACTGCCTGCCACTTTATATTAAGTTAATGGTAGCCTGGCTTCTACACACTGGTCTGTTGCTGCTGGTTGAAGTTTGACCCTTACATCCTGTGTTTTCCTAGCTGTGCCAATCTCAGCCTACTGCAGATTAAGTTTACGTAGCAATTTCCATTCTAATTATCTGTTTTCAATCACTCGCATCTTACATAAACTTTCCAGGCTTCTTCTCTGCCACAGATGTGTATATATAATTAAACAATTAACATTGCCAACTCTGTGGTATTCAGTAGAAGTAACCAGAGTTCGCAAAGCACACTTGTATAGATATAGATATATATTTTTAAAAGCAACAACTATGGATTAAATTGATGGTGGCTGAATGGAAAGGAAGTGTGGAATGGATTTATCTCACCCAGAGTATAGATATCACACTGAAAACTGGAGAGAAGCTGAGTGTTTGGGCAGTGGGAATGTGTTCCACAGGGATTCACAGTAAGGTAATTATTTCCATAAAGTGCATTTGTACGTCAGGACCTCTTGTCTGCATAGAGTCTCAAACCAGGGTCCTCTGGGAGCTCAGCTGGGTTTTTGCTCCTGTGACCTAAGATCCAAATGACTTGCACAATTTAGTTACCGTATTTTTCGCTCTATAAGACGCACCAGACCACAAGAAGCACCTAGTTTTTGGAGGAGGAAAACAAGAAAAAAAATATTCTGAATCTCAGAAGCCAGAACAGCAAGAGGGATCTCTGTGCAGTGAAAGCAGCAATCCCTCTTGCTGTTCTGGCTTCTGGGATAGCTGTGCAGCCTGCATTCGCTCCATAAGACGCACACACATTTCCCCTTACTTTTTAGGAGGGGAAAAGTGAGTCTTATAGGTGAAAAAATACGGTATTTCTTTATTTGTTTGCTTGTTCCATTTATATACCACTTTTCCTTCAGTGAGCCCAAGGTGGTATATGTGGTTCTCTTCTTCCCCGTTTTATCATTGCAGCAACCTCGTGAGCTCAGGTTAGGCTGAGAGTCTGTGCCTTGCCCAATGTTGAGCCAGTGAGTTTCATGGCTGAGCAGGGATTTGAACCTCGATCTCCCAGATCCTAGTCCAACACTCAAGAGCTGAGCTGAGTTTCATTGGTTCCATGTGATTGGGAAGTATCCTGGTGATACTGTGAGTTCCTATGACTTTGCTGAATGGTATTAGTTGTTTTGATGAATTTGTTGTTGTTTGCTTTATATGCTACTGTGTGATAGTATAGTGATCACAATGGGGTTTTGTTTTGTTTTTTTAAAAAATGCCATTGTGATTACTGCGAACCACTTTGAGCTCAACATTTGTTGTTGGGAAAGTGGAATACAAATACTAAATCAGCTCGTCATGCTTTTAAAAAAGAGGAAGAAGGAAAAATGCTGGTGGGCATGGGCCAAACCCTTAAAAAGGGTAAAGGGGACCCCTGACCATTAGGTCCAGTTGTGACCAACTCTGGGGTGGCGGCGCTCATCTCGCTTTACTGGCCAAGGGAGCCAGCGTACAGCTTCCGGGTCATGTGGCAAGCAGGACTAAGCCGCTTCTGGTGAACCAGAGCTGCACACGGAAACGCCTTTTACCTTCCCGCCAGAGCAGTACCTATTTATCTACTTGCACTTTGACGTGCTTTCGAACTGCTAGGTTGGCAGGAGCAAGGACTGAGCAACTGGAGCTCACCCCGTCGCGGGGATTCGAACCACCGACCTTCTGATCGACAAGTCCTAGGCTCAGTGGTTTAACCCACAGCACCACCCAGAAGCAGATTAGTCATGCTGGCCACATGACCCGGAAGCTGTACGCCGGCTCCCTTGGCCAATAAAGGAAGATGAGTACCGTAACCCCAGAGTCGGCCACGACTGGACCTAATGGTCAGGGGTCCCTTTACCCTTTACCTTAGTAGGCGTTAGGCCCATCCAATATAACTATTTAGATCCCAGCCTTACCCATTGCTTCATCATTCTGTGTTCTTGCATGGGTCTGTGCACTGCCCCATTACCACGTGCTGTGGGAAAGAAATGGCTCTTAATGGGCAGGAAAGAAGGTGCTCTGCTCATCTGTGGTTTTGACGCCTTTTAAAGTCACCTCTTTTTTGGCCACAATTTGTGTAACAAATGGGTGCCAGAGATAGCATCTGTTAAAACCAGCTCCTATGGCCAAGGGGAGGAAATTAGCAGACTCTCCTTGCTCAGCAAACCTTCATTATACATTTACACCCATGGCAAACAAGCAAACTAAAAGGACCACAGAAAGAAGTTTCACACCTTATTCCCCCCCCCCCCCCCGGTAATTCTCAGGAAGGCAAAACCTGCTTTTTTAGGTGACAGGTGAAGACCCTTTTATTCTCCAAGGCTTTAAAGAGCGGACTGGTGTTGGCTGCTGCTTTTATTGGCTTGCAGAACAGGTTTTTGCTGCTCCTGTTCTTTCAAAACTCTTTGTGTGCCTTTTTAATTGTTTTATAATTAAAGTAAACATTTTTGGATATTTTAAATAGAAAAAAAGGATATGTAAATGTTTCAAACAAACAGAAATAAGCTCAAAAGAAAAGAAACGTTCCGTGCAGCATAGCAGAGGGGACATAGCTTTCTGGTGCCATTTTTAGTTAAACATCTGAGCTAGGTTAAGAGCTTTGAGAACTTAAAGACGAAAAGTCGCTTTATCCAGGGATAGCCCACATATATATTGACCTGTTCTGACCTCTTTTTCTTAATGGTGACTGCTCCTGCTCAGGCTGCACAGAAAAAGCATTTTGGTTCCAGAAATTTATTCTGACTTTTCAGCTAAGATATAATTGATAGAATTCTACAGGATGGGCTATTAGTGTGTGAAAACAGTTCAGTTCCAATGATCCCCAGGCTTGCACCTCCAAATGGTGGAGATGTCAGGTGCCATCTTAGCACCCAGGCACCTTCACTTGTTCGTAAATGGTTGAAAGCTAGGTGCAAAATGTGCTTGGCACCTGGCTAATTTTGAACACTGATTTTAAGCACATCCAGTACACAGGAGGTCATTCCCACAAAGAACCTTCAGAGTGCTACCATTCCCAGCACCATTAACAAACTACAGTTCCCAGGTTAAGGGGTGATATGATAGCCATGTTCAAATATATAAAAGGATGTCATATAGAGGAGGGAGAAAGGTTGTTTTCTGCTGCTCCAGAGAAGCAGACACGGAGCAATGGATCCAAACTACAAGAAAGAAGATTCCACCTAAACATTAGGAAGAACTTCCTGACAGTAAGAGCTGTTCGACAGTGGAATTTGCTGCCAAGGAGTGTGGTGGAGTCTCCTTCTTTGGAGGTCTTTAAGCAGAGGCTTGACAACCATATGTCAGGAGTGCTCTGATGGTGTTTCCTGCTTGGCAGGGGGTTGGACTCGATGGCCCTTGTGGTCTCTTCCAACTCTATGATTCTATGATTCCCAGGATTTTTTGAGGGGAGTCACGTGTGTGTGTGTGTGTTGCATGTGCAGTGTGCAGTGGTGTAGATCTGCTGTGACAAATGTGTTGTAGCTTGAGCTGTAGCAGAAAAGGTGCAGCTCCATCAGATACATGAAAGTGGACCACAGACGTTATACAGTGGTACCTCGGGTTAAGAACTTAATTCGTTCTGGAGGTCCGTTCTTAACCTGAAACTGTTCTTAACCTGAAGCACCACTTTAGCTAAATGGGACCTCCTTCTGCCACCGCGCTGCTGCTGCGCGATTTCTGTTCTCATCCTGAAGCAAAGTTCTTAACCCGAGGTAATATTTCTGGGTTAGCAGAGTCTGTAACCTGAAGCGTCTGTAACCCGAGGTACCACTGTATATGATCTGCACATAGATCCAGAAGGAGAGGGGTATGGTAGAATCTGTGTTGCAGAATGAGATAAAAGAAGTGTATCCATATCTTCGTTGCCCTACTCATGGCGACGCAATTTGAGCTGCAGCCATAAACAGACTAGGACAGCCTTCGCCAGCATTGGTGCTTGTCAAATGTTTTGGTCTACAGCTCCCAATTATTATTTGATTGTTTCATCGAATTTATACACTGCTTGATTTGTGGGGAAACCCTCAAAGCAGTTTACAATAAAGAACAAAGCAATAATGGAGCAATCGATAGCTCCAGCCAGCATGAGTTGTAGTCCAAAACACAGGGACGGCACCAGGTGTATAAGATTGTACATGGTGTTGAGAAAGTGGGCAGGGAGAGTTTTTTCTTCCTCTTTTTCAATGCTAGAACCTGGTCTCATCCGGTGAAGCTGAATGCCAGAAGATTCGAGACAGACAAAAAGAAAGTACCTCTTTCTTTTGCTACCGCACGTGGCGGACTCCAGCTTGGGCTGGCTTTAAGGGGATCAGACACATTCATGGAGGATAAAGCTATCAATGGCCCCTTGACATGATGGATAGGTTGCACTGCTTCCAGTATCAGATGCAGTACCCAGAGGCCTCTGAACAGAGGTTTTTTTACGTTATTAAGGCACGGGCAACTTTCTAGGTGACTAGCTTTCTGAGACCCATCGTATAAATTCCCCATCGACATGTAAATGCTGGAGAATGGACAAGCATGCCACTGACCTTCGTTTATTTATTTTTTTATTCCACTTTTTGTATAATTCACAGCCATTGAGAACAGGTTTGTTTATTATTCTTACCCAGATTTAGAATGTTACTGGTAATTTTCATTTGGCGTTTAGAAAACCTCTACCAGATATTACTACAGGAAATGGTGTCCTGTTTTGTTTGTTTCATTAAAAAAGGGAAAAGGTGACACTTCAGCAAGGATCTGCCTGTGCTGTCAAAAATCCATGTTAATTCAGACAAGCTTAATTGGTTGTAAACACCTGTTTTTTGTTGTTGTTTATTAGTTCAGTGATTTTCAACTGAATGCAAGTTGAACTGGAAATCATTAGCCGACAGCAGATGTACGGATTTCATGATATAACTGTTCTAATTCGCTAATGACTTGACAAACCATTATTTTTTGTAAATGGGGTTTATCCTGTGAGATGCTTTAAATCTATGTGACCTGCGGAAAGACAGTAATTTTGCAACTCTCCCCCTGCTACCTGAATCTGGATAACACTTTTTTACAATTTTGTATCCTGCAGGTTGGAAAACGTTGGGAAACTGGTACGAGAAGCCAATCATGATGGGATTAAAGAATCTAGCTGCCTTTCCTGGTGGTCTTCACCTTTTAAGTGTTTGTGTGCTCTTGCTGCTATTTCACATGGACAAAGTGCATGCAGAACATCCGTCCGAAAATGCCAGCAAAGTTGATGAGTGCACTGGTACCTATTTCTGTAAGAAAGGTGTGATTTTGCCAATCTGGGAGCCTCAAGACCCTTCCTTTGGAGATAAAATAGCAAGAGCTACCGTATACTTTGTGGCTATGGTCTATATGTTTCTAGGAGTATCCATCATAGCAGACCGCTTCATGTCATCCATAGAAGTTATCACATCCCAAGAAAGAGAAATCACGATCAAGAAACCCAATGGCGAGACCACCAAGACGACTGTTAGAGTTTGGAACGAGACTGTTTCCAACTTAACGCTGATGGCTCTGGGCTCTTCTGCACCTGAGATTCTCCTTTCTGTCATTGAAGTGTGCGGCCATGGCTTCACTGCAGGGGACCTTGGGCCGAGCACCATTGTAGGAAGTGCTGCTTTTAACATGTTTGTCATCATAGCCATCTGTGTCTACGTTGTCCCTGATGGGGAGGTCAGGAAGATTAAGCACCTCCGTGTGTTTTTCGTCACGGCCGCTTGGAGCATCTTTGCCTACACGTGGCTCTACCTGATTTTGTCTGTCATATCTCCTGGGGTTGTCGACGTCTGGGAAGGCTTGCTCACCTTGTTCTTTTTCCCCATCTGCGTGGTGTTCGCATGGGTTGCGGACAGAAGGCTTTTGTTCTACAAGTACGTCTACAAGAAGTACAGGGCTGGCAAGCAGAGGGGCATGATCATCGAGCACGAAGGCGAAGGGCCACAGTCCAAAGCGGACATTGAAATGGATGGGAAGGTGGTGAATTCTCATGTTGAAAGCTTCTTGGACGGCACCCTGGTCCTAGAGGTGGACGAGAAGGACCATGACGACGAGGAAGCAAGGAGGGAAATGGCCAGGATCCTCAAAGAGCTGAAGCAGAAGCACCCAGACAAAGAAGTTGAGCAGCTGATAGAGCTAGCTAACTATCAGGTATTGAGCCAGCAGCAAAAGAGCCGAGCCTTTTACCGTATCCAGGCGACTCGGCTCATGACGGGAGCTGGCAACATACTGAAGAGGCATGCAGCTGACCAGGCAAGGAAAGCGGTCAGCATGCACGAGGTCAACTGTGAAGTGGCAGACAACGACCCTATCAGTAAGGTCTTTTTTGAGCAGGGCACCTACCAGTGCCTAGAGAACTGTGGCACGGTGGCTCTAACTATTGCTCGCCGAGGTGGCGATTTGACCAAGACCATCTCAGTTGACTTCCGAACAGAAGATGGCACAGCCAACGCTGGCTCCGACTATGAGTTCACTGAAGGGACTGTGGTGTTTAAGCCAGGCGAGATGCAGAAGGAAATACGGGTGGGCATAATTGACGACGATATATTTGAGGAAGACGAGAACTTCCTCGTTCACCTCAGTAATGTGAAAATGTTATCTGAGGAGGGAGAAGACGGTGTTCTGGAGGTCAACCACATTGCAACCGTGGCTTGCCTGGGGTCGCCTGCTACTGCCACTGTCACGATCTTTGACGACGACCACGCTGGCATTTTTACCTTTGAGGAGCCAGTCACCCACGTGAGTGAGAGCGTGGGAACGATGGAAGTGAGAGTGCTACGGACATCTGGAGCGCGAGGAAATGTTATTGTGCCCTACAAAACCCTCGAAGGCACGGCCAAAGGGGGCGGAGAGGACTTCGAAGACACTTGCGGAGAGCTTGAGTTCCAGAACGACGAGATTGTGTAAGTACTGCTAAACCTTTGTGGCTTGTCAACAGTTCAGGTATACTTGCAATCATATCTGGTAAAATGTTATCGTCAAAGTTCATGCTGAATCAAATGCTGGGTGCTCTTGTGTGCAAAATATAGAGGAAGCCATGGCACCTTAGATGCTGTGTGTGCGTGTGTGTGTGACTGTGGCAAACCCATGCAGATTCCCCATGTTATGAAGCTGTGTGCATGTCAGAGAGCGCTGTCAAAAGGAGTGAATCCCAGAAGTGTGTCTGTGCATTGTTTCGAAAGGCCACATGACTGTTGTGTGGAAATTACCAGCCTTTTCAGAGATCCCAGGTGGGAGTAGCTCTAAACAGTACAAGGTGAAAGCAATGTAGAAATCGTAGACTCTTTTCCCAGGCACACTTGAGCTCATCAGGTATGTGGCTAGGAAGATCTTGCTTTCAGAGCTTTTCTGGGATGGCCCTGCTGTTCCCTTTGCAAAAAGCAGCCTGAGACTAATAAGCACCGTCAGGTTGCAAGTTCAGAGAGGGCTGTCATTAGCCTTTGTGACATCATGAAATATTTATGCCCTGCGCTTTCAAGTTAATGTTGCCACGTGGGGGAAAGTCCAATTAGGCAAGGCAGCCAGGTTTGACAGTTTACAGACAGGGAAAGAGGCTAGGGAGGAAACATTGCTGATAAGCATTTCCTGGCAACTAGGGACAGAATTTCCCTCTTTCGTTTCTGCACAAAATTGTAAATATATTATTGTCTATTTATTGTATGGTGAAGGGAAGTAATGGAAGTCTGAAGGACCACCCTGCAAATCAAATAATACTTCATCCTATATACTTCAATGTGAAGGAAAGAGGCCACTGCCCATCTCAAGTTCTAGTCCTTCATGAAAACAAACTATTCCTAAGGCAGAACCGCTTGTGAATAATCGTGCACATTGCATTAACTCTGGAGATCATGGACCAGTTCCCTATTTAAAGGAAGTCTGTTGAGTCCGGCACATTGAATGCTTAACATTAAGTTTTGTGACTTAGTTTATGCATTCACATAATGAATTTGCATCTTGTTGCCGTGCATAATGTGGAGGTAGAAATTGTTCTAGCAGTGGTGCTGATAAATAAGTGAAGGGCTTAAAAAAAATATCTTGGGAGGGTGCCAACCTGTGGGATGAAAGACTCGTTTCCTTGTTCAATATTTACATGCGTCACCTAAACAAAATGCTTTGAGTCCTCCACCTACCTGCCCATTGGGTAAGCTTGGTTTTCATTACGAGGTTTTTCTTTCTTTCTCGAGACCATCAATGTTGATGGCTATTTTTCCCTGCTGGCATCATTGGGCAGTGATTGATAACTTCGACAACGTTCTAGTGTTTTTGGATTCAAGCTGGCTGTTGTTTTAGGTTTAAAATGGTTAGAGATACCTGAGATGCAGGGACGTGACATTTCTGTTGCCTGCCCCACCCTTGAAGTGTGACTTACCCCATCTCTGGGCCCATTGTGCTTCTGCACATTCATGATCATGTTTGCTGAGAGTCCAGTTTTCTGGCCACATGCACTTAACACATATATGCCCCATTTAAACATTTATGTGCAATGCAGCAGGTTCATTGTGTGGGGCAGGTACAATCCTGTGCTACATGCTGAGGTATAAATGGAAAACTGCTTGAATATATATATATTAGAAGGGGTAAAGGTAGCATTCCGGATGCCCCGAATCTTTGATTTTCCTTCTGAATCAGTGCATGGTATTCTGTGGAATCAGGATGAGTAAGAGCAGGTGCTGTAAGGAGTTTTACGGTGGTTTAAAACTTTGTGCTGAAGTTTTTAAACTGCCTTGAAGAAAGAAAAAGAGAAACAATAGCAAAGGAGGAGAGGAAGTCAAGGTGTAAAATATCTGAACTGGAATCAACTAACTGGTACACTAATGGAAACCAGGGCAAGGACTCCAAGCTAACGCATGTATCCAGGAGGAGAAGGGGGATAGTTTTGTTGTGCTAGCAGAAATACTTGATGTTGCATTTGTCTCTATGAAGTTATGGCAAATTCAAATTGAGATCTATTTTATCTGGGAGTTTCTGTAGATGTGTAAGTTCAGGTGTGTGCAAAATGCAGCCAGTGTGTGATGAACTGAAGTGTATCAAAGAAGGCAGAACAACGCTTTTGAGCAACTAGTCTTTGATCTCTCAGGCCTTATCTGCTGCCTCAGTGAATCTGTGCTTCACTTAGTTTTAAAGGAGTCATGAGTTTTCACCAGGTGCAAGCTAACAAAGACCACAATATACATCCAGACCAGCCTCTCTATTTTTGGGGAGAGAAAAGGTGGGATAACGATTTCAGCAATGCAGCAGCAGCAATGTCAAATTTTATGAAGTTTGCTACTGGCTTTTAAAAAGAGTGTGGTGAACCTATGGCCCTCCAGATGTTGGATTTAAACTCCCATCAACACCAGCTTGCATGGCCAGTGGTCATGTGGTACAGAAAAATATAGACAATTTTAGAATGGGCTCAAAATGTGCTGGTTTTCCTGGTGCCAGCCAGGGTGAACTGTTGAAAGAAAATGTGCTGGCGGTCATGGAAGACATGAAAAGAAGCACATATCTGTCTAGTTTGGACCCAAAGTGTGAGAATTCAGCATAGATGGCACTTGGTTTCCCAACATTAGGGAACTGTTTGAAAACTTTTGCCTAACTGGCAAATCATTATTTCTGGAAGACCATGCAGAGATTATGTGCCTGAAGCCCGTTCACTGGTTCAACTCATTTGCTATGATCTCAAGCTGGCATGGCTAATTTTAGAAACATAGAGAATAATTTGAAATAGTTTGTGCAGATGGAGTTGCAGCATTCCCTGGTTCACACACACACATAAAGACACATCCCTGGATAAGAGTAGTAGACCTCTCCTGGTACTCTTGCAAAAGAGGCTTTGTTGCTGCCCCAGCAGTGATACTCTATATTTTATTGATTGGTGTAAGATTGCAGCCATGATAAGAAACCTTTTCTAAGAGATGAGTGTCAGAGCAACACAGGCAGCTAAGATAGGCTAGTAAATGAAATGAATGAAGACTTTTTTTTAAAAAAAGCAGCACTCGAAAGATGTGGCCTAATTTTTAGAGGTGCTCAGAGCCAAGAACTCTCGGTGAAAAATCAATAGGCGTTATGGGTGCTTCTGAAAATGATCCTCTTTAGCCTCTGTTATGCATTTCCCCAGGGCCCAATTATATAAAGCAAAGTTGCCTCGCCGTGTCCACGGAGGCTTCCCATCCATCAGAGGACGTTTTGTGGTGTTTTCTTCTCCACGGTCTATCAGACAGCTTCAGAGTACAGTGAAAGCTTTTGTTTTACTCCAAGGGTTAGGGAACCATTGACAGCTTTCCAGATGCTGCTGAATTGCAACTCCCTTCAGACCCAGCAAGAATGGCCATTGGCCAGGGATTATGGGACTTGCAATTCAGCAACATCTGGAGGGCCCAAAAGTTCCCTACACCTGCCTTGCACCACACATTCCGCACAATGGACGCACATTCCAGTGAATCGGCTGCTCTCTCAGCTGCCAGCCTTTCCACTCCGCTAATGTTTTTGAAGGGGGCTGTTCCTTTTTTAAATTTTTATAAGTGCCGCCTGATTATCATGTGCTGAAACTTACATTAGCTCCTGAAATGAATATGTTAATAATAAATAGGGCTGCCTCTGAAGATGGTTCAGAAACCTCAGCTAGTGCAGAACTGGGTGGCCAGGTTTTCTCACTGGGGCAAGACAGTATATTACACTGATCGTGGCCCGACTGCACTGGCTGCCAGTCAGTTTCCAGGCCCAATTCAAAGTGCTGGCTTTGACCTATAAAACCTTAAGCAGCTCAGGACCGGAATACCTCAAGGACGGCCTTTCCACATATAATGTGTCCCAGACTCTGCAGTCATCATCTGAGGCCCTTCTTCAAGTTCCTCCTCTATATGAGGTCTGGAGGGTGGCGAGACGGAAACAAGGCCTTTTCTGCAGCGGCTCCCCATTTGTGGAATGCTTTCCCCAGGGACGTTCACCTGGTACCTTCATTGTATATTTTTAGGTGTCAGGCGAAAACATTCCTCTTAAACCAGCCCTTTGGCTGATTAATATTCTACAGCCTTTAAAATGTGTTTGTTTTGGGGGAGGGTATTGTTTTGTTTGTTTACTTGGTTTTTTTTAACCTTGTTTTTGTTTTGTCAACCACCCTGAGATCTTGTGATGAACGGTAGTATATAAATTTAATAAATAATAAAATAACAATAATAATACATGAGTGAATGAAAAAATATGTTCATGCTGGCTGAAATGTGGCTTTTCCAATCAATTAACTAAATAAAGCTTTATTTGATGATGTATTCAGCTGATCAGACCAATTAAACTTTGCAGCCCTAATACATAATGTTTGTAAGACAAACAAACATTACAATACATTTTTCAGGACTTCCGCTTTCTGTGTGCAAAATCCACTTTCCATACAGCAGCATTTTAAAAGAAAAACCTGCTTTTTGTCATGAAGGGGGGGGGGGGAGGATGCCTCCGAAGCCTAAAATAAGCTGGCATATAGAGAAACTTATTTGTGACTTCTCCGAACAGGATCTCAGCTTTTCTTGCAATGAATTAAGATACAAATAAAGAAAATTGCTTTTGACAGCTGCAGCTGTATTTTACTCTGTCTGGGGCTGATAACAGGATCACTGCAGAAAGACGGGAGGATTGTGGAACCAGATAGGCTCCCACACTCACTTTAAAAAAAATGATAAAAAAAATAGTGCACAAGCAGCAGATCTTGTGTGGAGCCAGTGTGGCCTAGTGATTAGTGTTGGCCTAGGACAACCTTTCTCAGAGCTCAGGGTTGATGGGAGTTGTAGTCCAACAACATCTGAGGACCCACAGGTTGAGAACCGCTGGCCTAGGACCTGGGAGGCCGGTGTTTAGTTTCCCTCCCAGCCATGAAGCTCACTTGGGTGACTTTGGGCCAGTCACTCTAACCTACCTCACAGGGTTGTTGTAGAAGGCAAACACAGGGAGGACAAGAACCATTTGCACCAGCTTGGGGTCATTGGAGAAAAGATGGGGTGTAAATTTAAACACCCTCCCTCTATGGGCCCCCAAAGTCTTCAGAACCCCTGGGGTTTCCTTGCCTTTAGAAAACACCTGGGGAGCTCTCCATTCCGGTGACTTTAGAGCCCTTCTCATCAGAGCCCTCTTCTGAATTTATAAACATGTTTTTGAAAGGATCTAAGCAGTGAGCAAGAGCATATGGGGGGGGGGGAGTACGTAAGATAAAATCAGTTATATAACAAAATTTTAAATAAAATACTGACACAGGAAAATCCATTGCACATAGTAGTAATAGTAATAAGTGATCTCCAACGCTAAGTTATACTCAGAGAAGACTCATTGAAACAAATGAACCGTTGATCTGCATATATCTTAGTTGGACTGAACAATAATAACATTCTTTAAATGTTAGAATCTTTAAAAAAGAAAGAAAGAAAGAAAGAAAAGAAGAAATACAAATGAAGAATCAGGATTTCTGTGAACTTTTTGTTTCTGCACAAATAAAAACAGAAGCTGTGTTATTCTGTCAGTTCGCCTGGCCTAGTACTGTCTACCTTTGAGGGGTTATATCTTTCCAGGTACTCAGGCAGAGATTCCTTCCCTACCATTGTTGCCAGAGATTGTTAACTAGAGGGCCCGAGAGCAAGTAAGAAACCTAAGAGAAAAGAGAAAATGAAAAGGTGCTTCATGCTAGTTGTATCACATCCCTGTTAGGATTTGACCTGTCTTTTGTCCTTGAAGAGGCCATGTTTCCTTATTTGTAATGAGCTGTTGGCAGTTTCCCACTGCCAGCTGCATCTCTGCGCTTGATTAAGAGAGCTTGGATCTTAGCTGTGTAATAATTCTGAGAGCCAAGTGAAAACCACTTATTAGCTTCATCGGAGCCTGTGTACACTTCCGCCAGGATGCGCTGGGGTGTGTGTGGCGAGGAACAAATTAAAATTTATAGAAGTTTGCATCACACGGGAGCCAGATTTGAAAGACCAAGTGGAGATCTGAAACAATAAGCGGAAGTGTTGAGTGCACACACAGAGAGCACCTAGCTGACCCACACACTCACACGCCGTGACCCAGTTTGCGCGTAATGCTGAGCCAAACCATAGCTCAGCATGAATGAGCAATCATGTGGGTTCTGTGAGTGACGATTGTGGCTGCAGCAGTCCTTAGTCCTGCTGCTGCCACTTCTCCACTACTTGGGCCTGAGCCATGGTTTGGCATAGTGTTACATCTGAATGCAGACTTGTGGTTTGTCTCCGCCAGACAAACCATGAGTGGTTAGCCATAGAACAGCTCGTTGCAGAGCAAGACAGAGAAAAAACAAGCACAGTTTTGGATGTAATGCTAAGCCAGAGTCTGGTTTAGCTCTGAGTACACTACAGTATTCTGTTGTCAAGGTAGGCATGGATATGAGTGTAATAGCACTCTCCCATGTTGTTTAGTCGTTTAGTTGTGTCCAACTCTTCGTGACCCCATGGACCAGAGCATGCCAGGCACTCCTGTCTTCCACTTTCTCCTGCATCTCTGTTTGGTCAAACTCATGTTGGTAGCTTCGAGAACACTGTCCAACCATCTCATCCTCTGTCGTCCCCTTCTCCTTGCGCCCTCAATCTTTCCCAGCAATAGGGTCTTTTCCAGGGAGTCTTCCCTTCTCATGATGTGGCCAAAGTATTGAAGCTTCAGCTTCAGGATCTGTCCTTCCAGTGAGCACTCAGGGTTGATTTCCTTCAGAATGGAGAGGTTTGATCTTCTTGCAGTCCATGGGACTCTCAAGAGTCTCCTCCAGCACTATAATTCAAAAGCATCCATTCTTCGGCGATCAGCCTTCTTTATGGTCCAGATCTCACTTCCATACATCACTAGCACTCTCCCATACCAAATACCAAACTCAAATACCACGTAAAAATATTTAACAGAGTAATCACACACACAGAGGGAAGTAAGCCCCAGTGTGCCAAATTTCTTCACCATCCCTTCTTGCTTACTTCTTCTGTGCTTCTCTCTGCTGTAGCTCTGGAAGGAGACTGGAGCTAGATAGCAGCCAATGGAACCCTCCTAATACTAGAGTCAGCTTTTGCTATGCTTGGGGCGAGGAGGAATGGTTTGGGAGTGATTCGGGGGGCAGCTTAAGTTAAATGTTACAGCATTAAGAAATGCTCTTGGCAACGAAGTCTGTAAGGCTGAAGCAAGCTCCCCAGGGATGCAGTGGAAACTCTGTCTTCAAAGCCATTAAAATAAATTAGAACGTGCAAAGGCCTGAAGAATTTGTAACAGAAAGGCTGTCATGGTTTGTTGACCAGTGTGCATGAGGAGGATAGGATGACCACATGATCTCAGATCCAGAAATTATTTTCTTCAAGGAAACTTCATGCCCAGGTGACAGATAAAAACAAACAGCCTCATTGGGTCTTCAGCCCTTATTAAATTGTCCAATGATTTCCCTTGATTCCGTCAGTCTCCTTCACTTAAGCACATTATATGCTATTGACATTTTGTGTTTTTTAAACCAGTGCATGAGCTTAATGAGCCTGTTTGATAGTCTATGAACTATCTTTTGGTTTCCTCAAAGTTAACATGGTTGGTTAGGCTTCTGCGTTTAATCCAAGATACCTCTGGTACATGTGCGCTAAGCATAAAGTGAACATAGGTTTCCTGTTGTGGGCCTGCTCTGCAGCTTCTATCGCGTAGACACCACAGCCCAAGTCCTACAATCCCCATTTCCTTCAGCTGCTTGCAATCCTTATTGCAAGTTCTGCAATCCCCTCATTCATCAGTTTCTTATTTCTTTTTTCCCTAGGAAGGAATTTGATGTCACGTTTTCTGATCATTCCACCAGTGCAAGCATTTTTGCTTGCGAGACAGAACAGTCAACCTTCTCTTCCCCCTGCATACTGTTCTGGGGGTTTCTCCTTTCACTCCCTGCCAAATTCAGGGTGGGAGACATGCAGGTGGAGGAGAGAGTGGAGTTCCCTGTTGGAAGGTGGAAGGCCTTCCGCAGGGCTTTTGCTGGCAGGATCTATTAACTGAATCCAGTCCCTCGTCTACTACTTCCATATCAGAATTCTACATAAAATCTACTCGGCAAGGCAGTCATTTTCCCTTATCCTTTACAAACAATTAAGATATTATCCAATGTTTACTCCAGGAAGCCATGGTGTGTATGGTATTGAAAAGATTGTTCCCTTGACACCAGTGTTAGAACCTCATATATATAAGTTAGGGGGATACTTAAACCAGGGTTACAGTCACCAAAATGGAATGTCTAGTTGCCATTTTGGGGGCAGAGAGCTCAAAAGTCAAAATTTTTCAATATGACTTTTTGGTTACTGAAATTCATTCTGACTGTGCAGATAAAATATAACTGATAGAATTCTACAGGATGTGTTGCCAGTGTGTGACAACAGGCAAGATCCAGTGATCCCCAGGAATGCACCTCCAGGTGGTGGGGACATCGTGCGCCGTCCTGGCACCTGGGCATCTTGGTTACAAGTGGCTGATAGCCAGGTGCAAAATGGACCTTGGGCCTGGCAAATTTCAAACGCTGCTCAACGCCACAACATCCTATGAAACATACAATGCAAGTAGGAAATGGCACTATTCAGGGACCTCTTAAAAATGGCACGAGCATTAGGAGAGGTGTGAGTTCTAGTTCCATCAACACCATATATTTAAAGCACCTGGCTTCCTCTGAACAATCCAGGGAGTTGTCATTTACCCCTCACTGAGCTCCCGTTCCCATGATTTTTGGGGGGAAGTCATGTGCTTTCAATCTTTAGTGTGGCTGTAGCCTTTGTCCCAGGTGTCAGGTGAGCACATGAAGCTAAATTTTGATGATGTGTCAATAAAGATTAAATAAAAATGGAAAAGTTGACTGGGTGTCCTACACCTCCACCCCAGGACCATTTCCTCATAGCTGTGGTTTTAGGGATCCGGCGTGCTCTTAAGCTCAGCTGGATCCTGCAGTACTCACAGGTCAAGTGCCTCCGCCTCTTCCAGTCCGTGATGCATCATTGCAGGACTAACAAAGACTCTGCTGTGTGCATGGCCAGCTTCCTGTGTGGGTGGGGAAATACCTGCCATATTACCCACCTTTTTGATTGTACACTCCAGCAGATATCATTTGACTGTGCCCCTTCCATTGATTCAGTTCCTTGCTTCAAATGTCTTAGCCTTGCATAATGGGTCCCCTAGCCCTTTCTGTTAATTCAAATGTCTGGTGCAAAGCAAATGGGTGAGATAGTTCTGCCCCTTCTCCGTTAACAATAATTAGATGTGGTCCAATTTTCCCTCCAGGAAGTCCTGATACCTATGGGGAAAAGAGGACTACAGAAAGACTTAGGGCAGCTAATTAAAGTGTGGTGAGGGGAGGGGGGCAAAGCCCTGGAGCTGGAAACATTACAAAGAGTTTTCAATCTACATAAGGCAAGCAGTATTTAATTATATACAATTAAAACATTATATTTCAAACCCCTGAGAAACGGCGGGCTTCAAGAGACCACTTACTGTGATTGAAAAGGTGCTAATGAACTCTAGAGACTCCAAAGGCATCAAAACTACATAGTGAACTTATTAAACTTGATCTGGAAGATAAATCTAATTACCGGGATAAATTGAAGAGGGCAGGGGGAAGAGAGACTTCAGATAAGGAAATCTCCCTAGAGCTCTAGGTTCTTATTAGAGCAGTTTGAAACATCTTGTTGAAAACTGCAAAATAATAATAAAAATAATTTTTAAAAAGATCTTTTTGCAGCTGCCCGGAAGACTTTTTCTTTTTAAACTCCGAAAGCTGCTTTGCTGAAGTGCAATGCAGCCTTGCAAATAAACCACAGAAGTTAAAGGTAAAGGTACCCCTGCCCGTACGGGCCAGTCTTGACAGACTCTAGGGTTGTGCGCCCATCTCACTCAAAGAGGCCAAGGGCCAGCGCTGTCCGAAGACACTTCCGGGTCACGTGGCCAGCGTGACATCGCTGCTCTGGCGAGCCAGAGCCGCACACGGAAACGCCGTTTACCTTCCCGCTAGTAAGCGGTCCCTATTTATCTACTTGCACCCAGGGGTGCTTTCGAACTGCTAGGTTGGCAGGCGCTGGGACCGAACAGCGGGAGCGCACCCCGCCGCGGGGATTCGAACCGCCGACCTTTCGATCGGCAAGCCCTAGGCACTGAGGCTTTAACCCACAGCACCACCCGCGTCCCTAAACCACAGAGGTTACTAGCCTGCAAAAAGCAATTGTTTACTAGTTCCCAAGTAGCCAGTATTCTGCACTTCCATGTTTACCTCCCTCCCCAGCCAGCTTGGAAACCGAGCAGACTGGCAGGGTCTCTTCCTTCACCAGCTTACTGACTTGCCTGCACAAAATTCCTTGTCACCCATGGTTACCAGGTGAGTTGTCAAATACAAGGCTGTTAAAACATGAGGAGAGTAGCACCAGGTAGCAATTATAGAGATAGTGGCCCACCAATGGATGTGTACATACAGCAGATTCATTGTGACAGCGCTCCCCAGTATCAAGTACACCCACCTGTTCTGTGATGCTGCTGATGACACTTTTATCAACATACGAGTACCAGCACCATATATTTTGTTTACCCTCAAAATGCACTGCTTACATATAAAGATAATGGGCCTCTAGCGAATGGCTGAGTTTCAAGTTTGCAACGGTTGTGCTCGTAGAAGCTTGTTGTGCAACAATTCATTCATGCACAATCTGTTGGGCAATCATCTTCAAGTTGTGGTTTCACTTGTGGTTTCCTTGGTGCAATGCATGGGTCTTGTTGCGCAGTCGAGTTAGAACAGTTTTCCATCTAGTTCAGCATTGTCTACACTGAGTGACTCCTCGGGACTTCAGACCAGGATCTCTCTCAAAGCTACCTGGAGGTGCTGGGGATTGAACCCAGAACAGCTTACACATGCTCTACCACCAAACTACAGCCCATTCCCCTTAAAGCTTGACTCTTAAGGCTCCATACACATCGCTGGTTTAAAGCAGAGCTAAGTTGTCCTGTTTCGCAATGCAGATTGAAGCTGGGTTGTGGTTGGGGGCCAGAATGTGCCCAAATGCAGTGTTTTGTAAGAAATGATATGGCAAGATAAGAATCGTGGCTAACTTGGTGTGCACACTGCTTACAAAACCAGTGGGTGGGGTGTACTGGGTGCAGAGTAAACTGGAGTGTGTTTTAATTATTTATTTATTTTTATTTTGCTTAGGTAGAATTAATGTTAATGGTTTGTAATGGTTTGTATTGATAAACATATTACAGTGGCACCTCAGGTTAAGTACTTAATTCGTTCCTGAGGTCCATACTTAACCTGAAACTGCTCTTAACCTGATGCACCACTTTAGCTAATGGGGCCTCCTACTGCCACCGCGCCACCGGAGCACAATTTCTGTTCTCATCTTGAAGCAAAGTTCTTAACCTGAGGTAAGATTTCTGGGTTAGCGGAGTCTGTAACCTGAAGCGTATGTAACCTGAAGCGTATGTAACCCAAGGTACCACTGTATCTGCTTAGAGGTTTTTCTGCAATCAAATGGTGTGTGTTTATTCTATGATCTATATCTATATAATGAGTTGGTGTGTCTGGCTGTTAACCAGAAGGTTGGTGGTTCAAGCTCACCCAGGGACTGCTGTGAGCAGGATTCTTGCATTGTAAAGGGTTGGACTAGATGACACTCAGGGTCTCTTACAACTAAGCTACTATGATATATATATGTATATAGTTTTTGGGTTTTTTAAGCACACACAGACACACACAGCCTTAGTCTGCTTAATAGGGAACAGGATACAGGACAATGGGAACTCTGTTAATAATGGCTTCCATCCATGATCCATATAAACCTGGTGTCTTCCAGATGCTTTGGATTAGAACTCCAAACTCTAAATTAGCAGATTTTTTGGGGGGAGGGGGAAGCTTAATTTTTCTCCCTATCTCCCAGGGAAACAGATAAATTGAACCCAAGTGTCTCATCTTGCTATACCAGCAAGGTATACCTGCTGTCACCTGAACAGCAGGTAACATATAGGTCAGATCAATAAGCTGGCTTGCCTGTTTAATATCATAGCAGCAGACAGCCTTCTGTGGGAAGCAGCAGCCAATTTTGTTTGAAGATGAAAGGCATTGCTTCTTCTTGCGTAGTTCCTCTTTTAAATGAGCTATTTAAAATCCATTTGGAAAGAGGTTGTTCTGAGTCAGTTATCCTATAGGTTTTATGGTTAACAGACACAAGTGGCTTCCTCTTGCAGGCTTTCCATATGAGACAAAGCCATCATTTGCAGAGACCCGAATTTAGACAAAGGAGACAAAGGCAAGGAATTGGCTCAGTATAATAGAGAAATGATTTCACATCTTGTTAAAAAAAAGAAGAAGGTCGTAGCAGGAAAGAGGATAGCAAGCAGACAAAAAGCTCTTATATCAGCATTTGTGGTTTCAACACAAACCTTGTGGGCTTTTGTCCACCCAACACACACACACAAACCTTCCATCCCTGGAACCATGTGATTAGGTGCAAAACAATTCTGCCTTTCGTTCATAAGGCAGGTGCATTGCTATGGCTGTGGAGAAGCGCTAAAAAGAACGTTTATTAAGATCTAATGACTCACTGAGGACAGTCCCATACCCTGCAAGCGTCCCAGAAGAATTGGGACATCCTGTTTTTTCCTCATGAAAGGACAGCAGCCATTTTGGGCACCATGATCTCGCATGATTTTATGCTATGACACCCCAAGCACCCCAAAACATGTGTTTTGCATGGCATGTATTTAAAAGTTAGGGGGAAATACTGGCATGAAATCACATGAGATCTCAGTGGCCAACCCCCCCCCCCAAACCCCGGGAAGATGGTGTCCCACAAGATGGCATCCCAATTTTGGCCTTCAATGTGTTGGAGGGTCTGTTGTCCCTGTGACATCACGATAGCTCCCCTCTAGGTCTCAGGTTTGGGCCCATAAATCTTCTGGGTCTAGAATATTCCTGACCTAGCAACTGTAGTGTAGGCACTGCTAGTAGGAGGGCCAGGGGGCCGACCCCGTATGAAGGAGTTTCCCCATGTTTTAGGGAAGGCTTGTAGCTCAGAGTTAGAGCACCTGCTCCCCGGTTCGGTCCCCAGCATCTCCAAATAGTTCTGGGAATATTCTCCACTGTCAGGGGAGACAAATGCAGCACTAGATAAAGCACCTTCCTGTGTTCCTGTGTTCGATTCATCAGGATTATTTCCACTGGACACTTGATAGTTCAGGGTTCTGTGGAATGGGTTGGGGCAGGCAGGAGTCAAACCGCAGCAGGCCCCAGTCCTTCACACTCAGTGTTAGAAACTGAGATATGAAAGCTAGGAGTTTAAATGGCACCTTTATCCTAGGTTATGGGTGCAATGTCGGAATGTCAAAGCCTGCTTTTTAAAGAAGAATTACAAAGCTGAAAATGAATGAACTGCAGCTAAAATATTATGTTCATTTTTCACAGGGTCCAGTCCTTCCCCTCCCACCCCCCTAATATTTTTAAGAGGGTCTCTTCCCCAGTCTTCAGAGAGTAGCTGGAAGTGAGGAGGCAGAAAAAGGTCTTCCTTTCCTTTCACTCTGCAGTTTTAACCTGAAATCTTAAATGCAGTACTGCCACCAAGAGCTCAGAAACTGCTTCCACTAAGGAAATTCCTGGTCGCAAAATGCGCCTAGAACAATGGGAGTTTTGAACACTGTTCACGCTACAAATGCTAAGATAGGTTCCTAATTCTGCCTTTTCATTCCGACTGTAAGTCCTGTATTTTCCCAGATACTGCCCATTCCTGATTTGGCTTATGAGAGCCAGCAGACTTTTCTTAGCAGCCCTGTTTTGCACAAACCCGCTGCCCCCCCCCCCCAAAAAAAAAACATACACCAAGTCAGATGGGTGAGGTATAAATAATAAAAATTATTATTATTATTTTCAATAAATATATAAATTGGGTCAAATCAACATGGGAGGTGCTACCTCAAGGTTGAATGTCTGAAAACTGCTTTGTAGAAGGAGTGCTGGTGGTGGTGAGGAGGGGGAATAAAACACACAGACATGCAACACAGATGATATAGAGCGATTCATGTGGCAGGAGAGAATAAGGGGAGGGTGGAAAGTGTACAGATAAGGCTGGAGGAATAAAGAGCAAAAGCATGGCAGTGAGCCTTGGTGACTCATATCGCTACTACTATTCCCCGATGTGCAGTGAACTTTGCTGGGGTGTGTAGGCACCTTCTTTTCTTGTGCAAATGCTTCCTTGCTCTGTTTTCCAAGTGAGGGATTCAGACCTATAAGGCAGCCGCTAGGTTTTTTTAAAAAGAAGAAGGAAGGAAGGAAGGAAGGAAGGAAGGAAGGAAGGAAGGAAACAGCAGCAAAAGATTGAAAATGCCATTTTGTCAAATCTCTCCCCAATGAACTTGATTTCTCAGCCTCAAATTCATCTGGCTGCCATTGGAGAAGTTTCAACAGCAGCGCTGCTGTTCTTCCAGGTAGACCAGGCATCAGCACACAGCATAGAATCCTAGTGTTGCAAGGGACCACGAGGGTCATTTAGTTCAACCCCCTGCAATGCAGGAATCTTTTGCCCAATGTGGGGCTCGAACACACGACCCTGTGATTAAGCATCTCATGCTGACCAAAACATGTTACAGCAGGTGTAACAGTGGAACGGACTCCCTCGGGGGGAGGTTGTGGACTCTCCTTCCTTGGAGGTTTTAAAGCAGAGGTTGGATGGCCATCTGTCATGGATGCTTAGTTGAGATTCCTGCATTGCAGTGGGTTGGACTAGATGACCCTTGGGGTCCCTTCCAACTCCACAATTCTGTGATTCTATGAAATTCTGGAATCCACTGCGGCTGATGCCACCCTCCTCACTTTCTAATTTCTCTCTCTTTTTGATGGTCCAGCACTATAAAGAGAAACAGTGAGACAGGTTTCTGCAGCCTTTGGTAGCTTTTCTTTTCTCTTAAGCCTCTGGGGCTCACACCAGGCACTTTTTCTTGGTCCTGTCACACCCTGTCCCAGCCCCATTTATAGATAAAAGGACTGATTGCAAAGGTATATGTGACAAGGACCAGCATTCCTGTTCCGCTTGTCAGTGAAGATGCTTCTCCTCACTTTTTTTTTTTTTTTTGCAAGACTTACTTAATTGCAGCCACTGCATGGGAAAGGAAGATCAAAAGTGTTCTGGTTTTGTTCCGTAATTGGATAGCGCTTCACAGACTAGTCAGCTTAAAAAGGGAAGATATATTACTCTCTGTGTACGTGTAGAAGAAAGAGAAGTGTCTTAGCAGCTAATATCCTAAATAAGCTGTTAAATTTCCTGAGTGAAAACAGGTCATTTGGCATAACAACAGACGTTGAGCATATATGAACAGCCGCTCCATGCACTGCTTTTGTGTGGGACGAAGGCAGAGGTTGATGAAGCTAATCTGGGAGCTCCCAAGATCAGCTTCATGTCTTGTAGAAGCAAAATACACTGGGAAAGATGGCTTTTTGGAATGTGGGTGGATAGTCAGATTACCACCCTATGCAAATACTTGGAGAAAACATAATAAACTCACCCACCCGTCTGGACGGATAAGTCCAGTCAAAGGCGACTATGGGGTTGTGGTGCTCATCTTGCTTTCAGGCCAAGGGAGCCAGCGTTTGTCCACAGACAGTTTTCCGGTTCATTGGCCAGCATGACTAAACCACTTCCGGTGCAATGGGACACCGTGACGGAAACCAGAGCGCAGGGAAACACTGTTTACCTTTCCGCCGCCGTGTGCTTTCAAACTGCTAGGTTGACATACATATATACACACATATATTTGTGAAAATGAATTGATCTGGTTTGCACACAATGCTTAGTGTTATACGTGATTCTAGCCCAGTGGCTTAACTATAATTTAGTAATAATTGTTAAAAGTTTTTTGTAAATAAGGGCTTATAAGCCTCAGTTAATTTTAACTATAGCTTAGCACTATGTGCAAATCCAGACCTTCTCCTTGACTGTGGTTATAGAGACGTTGCCACACAAAGGCAAGAGAACTGTGAGTGAAGAGTGACCAGGCAAAAAAAAAATCAAACCACTCCCAAGGCTCTTCTGCTCTGTGTTGTAATAAACCAAGGCTTATATGATCATCTGGCAGATGCCTCACCTTAAACTATGGTTAACGTTAACAGTGGCTTGGCATTATGTGTGCTAAACCATGGTACAGTGGTACCTTGGTTGTCGAATGGCTTGGCTCCCAAACACAAGAAACCCGGAAGTGAGTGTTCCGGCTTGTGAACGTTTTTCGGAAGCCGAACGTCCGACGTGGCTTCCATGGCTTCTGATTGAGTGCAGGAAACTCCTGCAGACAATTGGAAGGCACATCTTGGTTTTCATATGGTTCCAGGAGTCGAATGGACTCCTGGAATGGATTAAGTTTGACAACCAAGGTACCACTGTCTTCTGTGTTTCCCAGTTCCCCGTGTTGTTACCTTCCTGCATATTCATTTAAGTGGTCTGTTTCTATTGTGTTTATGGATTATTAACCCTTAGGTTCCATTTCAGATTTCAATATTGTTTTATTTATTTGAACCATTGTATTATGTTTACTTGTGTGAGCCACCTGTATGAAGCCAAAAGTCAGGATAAAATCAATTCAGTAAGTGAAACAAATAAACCCACATTCCTCAGGAATGCCATTCTAGTCTGAGCCCTTGGGATATGCCAGAATGTAAACTGAAACAAACGTACGTGTGTGTGTGTGTGTGTGTGCGTGTGTTGTAAAACCTTCCCTGGGAACTTGTGTGTTAGGTTTGCCTAGGGCTGATTTCATGTTTTAGGAGTGTTCCTGTGGTAGGTTAAAAACCATATTGATTTGCAAATAAGCACGTTGTAGTAGATTGAGGTGGCACTAAAACCACTGGCAGACGCCTCTTTGAAACCCAGCGTCTCAGTGACTTACAAATGACCTTTGTAAGTTGGGTAGCTTTGTAAGTTAGGAAGAACTAAATAAAGCCTCATGAATAAAGTATCTCTTGGAGGGGAGGAAATCTATAAAAAGTGATTCCGGCCATTGCTCAGCAGTAATGGTCCTACTTATGCCACAGAATCCAATAGATGGGAGAGGAGGAGAAAGATTAATCAAAAGATGATGAATGCCCACTTTTCTAGTACTGTGCTCTACTGCAGTGTTCCCTCTGATAATTTTATGCATTGACAGTTTGCAGATAAGGTATCTGTGTATGCATTATGGAACCCACACAACTGTGGCTCAGTTGTAAGACCACATATTTTGCATAGCTTAGTGGCAGGCCACACGATTTGCATATATACAAGGCTGCATGCTCTCTCTCTCTCTCTCTCTCTCTCTCACACACACACACACACACACACCGGCATCTCCAGGTATGCCTGGGAAAGTATTGTCAGTGTAGATGATACTGAGTTAGATGGAGCAGTGGTCTGACTCAGTATAAAGCAGTTTCCCGTGTTCCTGTATCCCACAGATTGCATCAGAGAGAGCAGAGGTGATTGCAGAAATGGTGAAGAACATACTATTTTCAACGCCTGCACAAACTAGGTGTAGTTTTTCTCTGTGCCAGCGATCCTCAAATGGTTCCATAGTTTTCTTACTGTTTTCATCATGGAAACCAAGGTTATGTGTCCATCTACCATCCAGGCACTGATGAAACTCAGGCCTGTTTTGCTTCAGAAAGGTAGTAGCCTCACGTGTCTTCAGACTATACCCTGGGACCTAAACATTTGGGTGGCATCTGACTAATGTGTCTCATCTACTTTTGTGGTGGAAATCCCGCCTCTCACCTTGTGCATCTTCTGCCCGCCTCCGCCCCCTGATATGCTCTGAAGAGTTGGGGGAACCACTAGAACAGATTTAGGAATGAGGAGGTGTGGCGGTGGGGAAGTCCTGTTGGTCAAGCAGGCGGGAGGCATTACTCAGCACTGCTTTGGACACATCCTTTAGTGCCTCTGGTATGTTGATTTAGTTGTATGCACGTTTTTAGTGCACTCAGTGGCTACTCAATATATGAAATCAATGAGTCCTCTGAATAAGAATAGTCGCAAGTGGCTTGATAACACAGGGGATGGGTGCACCCTTTTGCTGCTCCCCACCCAGCCAAGTAATGCCCTGGTCCTAGGTAGATCTTCTACAACCTTCCATTTATTTTGTATTTCCACAGGGGATTCTTATTTTGAGTAAGGCCTTTCCACCGTCCATAACCCACCTTTAATCCAGTTAATAATAAACATGAATAATGGGATCTTCAAAGTTTTGTTTTGCCTTTAGTTAAACTTGTAAGGGCTTTAATGTGCTTTCTTCCATGGCTTCAAGAGGCTCCTGGTGACAAATTTGAGATCTCTTGGCATGAGCCTTTCTGTTGCTGTAAGAAGGAAAGATTAATTAAACCTAAATCATCCCTGGAAGATGATTATCCGTCCTTCTTTGAATTAGTTATATGCATGTGCGTCTTTGTGTGCGCACAGCCGTGCACTTCCATGCATGTGCAAACATTCCGCAGGCTTCCCCAGTAACTCAGTTCTGCTGGTTCCAATGACTGGAGGCTCCACCAAAATTTCACCTAAAGCAAAATTCAGAGTGAATTTGAGGGTTCTTCCTGAACAAGCAAGGAAGTTTTTGGGAAGAGAACCCAAAGAGTTTCAATGAGACTAGCAATGGTTCTCAAGTGAATTCTGTGGGTTGTTGTTGTTGTTGTTGTTGTTGTTGTTAAAGAAAACAACCTCCAAGGTTTGCATCCCCAGTGGTTAAACAGTCAAATAAGGTAGAAATTCCTGAGAGTCCTGCATTGCTGAGCATTGGATTAGATGACCCTCGGGGTCTCTTCCTGCACAGCAATTCCATAATGCTATGAAAAGTCTGTTACACTCTCCAAATGGGCACTTAATTATGAATTCTCAACCATTACTACTATCCCTGTCTCCCTTTGGGCGTTTGGAACTGCCTTGGTATCCGATGGTAATATCCGGGTGCATTATCTAGTTGTAATCCTTCCAACAACCCTGTAAGGTGAGACATCGTTATGATCCATCAGGTTGCAGGTGCAAGGACTGAAGCAAGAGAGAGGGGCTAGCCTAAGGCCATTGTCTGAAGTCGTGGCAGAGATTTGAACCAGGGAGAGTAGAGCATGGTTGTTCAAACTGTGGGGCGAGCCAGCTCCCATCTGGAGGATGTCACCTTACCTGTAGCTGACCAGCTAAAGCTCACATAAGCTGGCACATTTGGTAAAAATAAATAAAAATGCATGGAATCATAAGTAAACGTGAGAGACAGAACTGAAGCACCTGCAGAGATTACAAAAAGCACAGGACTTGTCCAAACTTCTGCTTGTCCCACCGCTCCCCCCTGCCCGGGGGAATCCCGTGGCTTACCACTAAATCAGAGCAAACGTCCATTGCTTTTTCAGTGGATTGGCGTTTCTTCTGATTTGTCAGTAAGCAGTGGAGGAAGCGGTGGTACAAATGAAAAAAATACCTTGGACCAAAGCCTGGGACAAGCAGAAAAACCTCTCAGAATCGTGCTTTCCAGGCACGGGACAAGCTGAATTGTGGCTGAGCCCCTAGACAGGTTCAGGGGCAATCACAATGGAAGCCCAAGAGGAAGATGGGTGGTTGGAGAAAAGAGCCATCAACTGAGCAACAGAGTTGCAGAAGATTTGCTGCAAAGCTGGTTCGCTCAACTCCACCTTCCTCCTGTATGTATGTATGTAAAGCGTATGCATTTGTGCTAAAAACAGAGGGTAGATGCTGATGTCATGCTGCAAAAAGATACGAGCAAAGATTCAGACCTGAGGATTCCAGAACGCATCTGGCTGGCTAGAGCGCTCATGCAACCTGCGTGAACCCCTTCCGATGCGCTGACACGGGCCTCCCCTCCCTTCTCTCCCAAGGCAAAGAAATACGGTATGTGTAAGATGGCTCAGTGAGCCGAACAGAGCCGAAGGGAACCTGCCTGCGAAGCCTGATTGAATTATAAGCAGGAATGAGGTTTGTAATCTCAGAATGGTCCTTAAGTGGAATTTCTCCCTAATCCCTGGCAGCTTTATTTACAGAAGGATCAAAGCGGGGATGGGAGGGTGTTGCAGGTCAGCAGGAAGTAGCGCAGGGATCATAAATGCAGGAGCCGGGAGGGGGGAGGTTGCTCGTCCTCCCATTTTCAATTCCATTAGCAAAAATGTGCTAGAAAGAACACTGAGCACTTGAGAGTCAGGAAATGGTCACAGCTTAAGTTGCACAAGTTACAGAAACATAGACATATCCTGCTTGCACTGCCAGACTGGGCTCTTCAAGTTAAAAATAAATAACCAAGCAAAACACAGACTCTCACACATAAAAAGTTACAATTAACCCCTCCCAGACCATTCCCAGCTGATGCTTTTTGTTTGTTTGTTTCAGCAGTATTTTTAGGATGTGCGAGTGAATATCTTTGACAAAGTTTCCACCCCTGTTTTCCCTTAAGAAATGCCTCAGTTCTTACTGTGCATGAGGAGTTCAGATTTCAGCAAGCTCCTGCCCTTTGATTTGAAAGCATATCGGCAGGAACATGTTATTTTGGTACATTTTATTAAAAGTGTGTGTTCTAGAAGGAATTGATGACATTCACAAGATCACTTAAAGAGGAAGACTTCAGATTATCTATCTATATCTATCTATCTATCTATCTATCTATCTATCTATCTATCTATCTATCATCTATCTATCTCTCTATCATCTATCTATATCTATCTGTCATCTCCATCTGTCTTTAACAGACCTTTCTGGCCCTATCTTGCCTGTTTCACACTGTTGTGATTCTTCCCAAATTCCATTACTCACTGTCATTTTGTTTATTCATTTATTCCATTTCCATCCCACCTTATCACCAAGGACCTCAAGGAGGTTGCGAACATTGTTCTCCCCCACCCCTCCATTTTATCCTCACAACAGCCCTGTGGGGTAGGTTAGGCTGAGAGAGGCTGTGCCTGGCCCGAGCTCACCCAGTGAGCCTCATGGTCGAATGGGGAATTCATTGGCACCTGTCTGTCGCCAGAGACAATGGAGTGTGCTTCCGGGGGTGAAGCCAAACCGCTGGAGAATCACAGCGCCTGCTGTGGCTGCAGAGACCGGTAACTCGTAACAGCTGCTTCCTGCATTGTTTTTTCTGCGTTAGTAACACCAAAGCGACCCCTCCTGGGCACAAGGTGGGGCAGTGTTTGTGGAGGTCTTGGGCTGCCCAGACGACAAATCTCCCCTCTCGGCCTTGCTGATGGTGGTCCAAAGGAAATCAGAGCAATATGTTTGGCATCAGCTTGGCTGCAGGAGTTGCCAGAAGGAGGTGTACAAGGCGCCGTCCAACTGTCTTAGGGAATCCACTCTGGGCTTATGTAGAGTTTTACTGCTTAGTCTTTTCTTCCCCAAAGTGGGGACTCGAACTCTGTTTTCCCAGGCCCTCGACTGACACTCTAACTACTAAACCACACTTTCTCCCTCCTACCCCTACCCCAGCCCTGTTTTGTCTGTCTTTGTACACTAGCATGTCCAAAACCTATGGCGAGATGAGAAACCAGATGTTTCACTGTAGCTTACATTATCCCTGACCATTGAGCACATTGGTTGATGTTGATGGGAGATGGAAGCTGAACAACATCTGGAGAGCTGCAGGCTCCCCATTCCTGGCCTATGGGCTGCCAATGTCACCTGCATCCATTCCCTCCCCCCCCCCCGAAAAAAAGCAATAGGTGACCGCATGCATTGTATTTCACAATGACAGATCACAGTTCAAGTACTATTGCAACCACTCTTGATAGAGCAGTGGTGTGGCTGCTTTAGCTGCCATTGGCTTAATTGCCCTGATGTCATAGAAAGGGTGGTTTAAGTGCGATTTAGGAAATTAATTCTGTGTATTAAGGATACAGTCTTATTTACAGTGGTGTGTGAGGAAGCCCCATTGAAGCTTATAAGGTTTACATAATGTTGCATCAAATAAGGATTGCCTAAAAATCATAGGCTTCATTGGTGCAACTGAACTGAGTCTGCATGATCTGTTTCTGTATGGTATTGTTCAAAAGAGGCTACAGAGTGGCTGCTTCTGACTCTATTCATGAATATTTACATAAATACGGAGGTGTCAGTCTAATTAGTGCTCATGAATATGGAATCAGCAGGTGGGTGGTTATTCTGTTTTAATTAAACCAGATTAAAGGCTGTGTTCCTGTATATGTGCTGTCAGAGTTAGTCTAATCCTAATTAATCCAAAAGAAAGTTGTGCAAGTTAATTAATAGGGATTGGGAGAATGCTCCCCAAAGCACCTTTTTGTGGTGTGTGCGTGAGAATATTACCGCCATTTCCATGTCTTCATCTCCTTGATTGCATAAATGATTAAAGTGGGTTATTCGTTTATTTATGGCACAAAATCAGTGGTAGGTTCAGCTGGGACTACGAGAATATTTCAACTTCCCATCCCCCAGCCCCACCCCAGCACCAGCATTTTAGGTACCAAGGTGATAGCTCTGGACTAGGGATGAGAATACAAATGTTCAAATTCCTGGTCCCCAGCATTTATTTTTTAGGGTCCCAGATAAGCATCCATTTTAGCATCCCTTGCCTCTACCTCTCACTTACAGCATTGAAAGTGAAACCAGAAAAGGAGCCCTGTCCAGTTCTTTAAAAAAATGCATCTGCCATTGGAAGACAATAGTATGATTTGCAGAATGGAGGCCTGCCCACCTCCCACCCACCCCTGGTGTCATTAATACTGGGCAGTATTGATATAAATCTGCATGCATCTGCATGCAATAAGAAATTCATGTGAAAGATGGCTGGATTCTCCCTCCTGGAGCTGTGGTAATGTGAGATGAAACTGAGCTTTTAAGCCCTAAAGGGTGAGGGAGGGACTGTGTTAATCAAATGTGTTCAGACTTCCTTTGGAGTTACAAGCACCTGAGAATAGCCATTCATCATTATGTATGGTAGGTTGATAAGGCAGCCCGGGACTGGTGCATTTCCATTTATGTACTTATTTCATAAAATTAATACACTGCTTGATTATAAGAAACAAAACAAAAAAAACTCAAGGCGGTTTACAAAAGATAAAGCAGTAAAATCAAGAAGAATTCACAACGATGCCTTATGAGGAACGGCTAAGGGAGCTGGGCATGTTTAGCCTGGAGAAGAGGAGGTTAAGGGGTGATATGATAGCCATGTTCAAATATATAAAAGGATGTTACATAGAGGAGGGAGAAAGGTTGTTTTCTGCTGCTCCAGAGAAGCAGACACGGAGCAATGGATCCAAAATACAAGAAAGAAGATTCCACCTAAACATTAGGAAGAACTTCCTGACAGTAAGAGCTGTTTGACAGTGGCATTTGCTGCCAAGGAGTGTGGTGGAGTCTCCTTCTTTGGAGGTCTTTAAGCAGAGGCTTGACAACCATATGTCAGGAGTGCTCTGATGGTGTTTCCTGCTTGGCAGGGGGTTGGACGTGATGGCCCTTGTGGTTTCTTCCAACTCTATGATTCTATGATTCTACAACCATGCTTTAAAATATACAAACGTTAAAATGTTAAAGCAGGTTTAAATTTCCTCAACTTTCTGAGCATCTGAGTAGCACATCATTGAGCACAGGCTCCTCATGTAGCCTCGGCTCACCTGGTTTTATCTGCACAAAGGGCCTCTGCCCTCCTTTTGTGTGTCACCTCTATTGCATTGGCTCTTCTCTTTTAATAACAGAAAAAAACCCCAAGGTAGTGCTGTTTAGGGGTGATGTCAGGGCAGATGTAAACAAACGTGTCTGTGTTACTGGTGCATGTCAAGCTGCCACCAAAATTATAATGAGTTAAATTGGAGCCCTTCTTAGCTCATTTTTCATTGTCAACTAGCTTGTCCCGGCTACATTGGTAATTGATGAGGTGTTGAAAGATGCCTTACCTTTTGCAAGCTGCTTGTCTTTTCAATTTTTACATTTAGGGTAGCTCCCCCCCCCCCGCCACTTCCCCTGTCCCTGTGTAACAGTTTCCTCACCATTGTCGTATCCATTGTAGTATCTTGCTTTGCAGTCACTTCACACAAGCAGGAGAAGCAATATGGTGTGGAGGCTGAGATTGTGAAAATGTTTATTATGCAAAAAATAGTCATACAGACATCTGGTGCAATTAATTCTGGGTGGACAAGAGGCTCCCCGTTTTTGTCACAGTAGTTTTGCAGTTTCTGCAAACTGGGGACATTTGTTATAAGGGCTGACACCAACCTGGTGCACTTGAAAGGAAAAGAAACTTTCCAAAGTGGGAGGTAGATTATTGGACTCTTATCGTGTGTTGGCAGCCGTGAACCTACCAGTGACTCCATACAAAAAAAATTAATTTAAAATCACCCGGGCCATCTGATTCTCTGCAAAAAAGCTGTTTACATTTTTTTTTTTTTAATGACTATAATGAAAACTGGAAGTAAAATCTTTCTTAGTGCTCTTCTTCCCCTGGAAAATAAGCCAGGTGCCTTGGCCTCTGCTAGTCCAATTAAATGTTAGAGGTGCACTTTGTCTCCTTCCAATTAATTCCAAAGGTGAATCTTTCCAACATACTTATGAATGGAAATGGCTTATGGGAATGCAAATACTCCCTAGTGTTCTTCAGCTTGCAGTGGCTAGGTTTTCGCTTCCTTGTTTTAAAGGGTGGGGGAGAGGAATAAGAAATAGTCCATAAATAGGTCTCGTTACCTCCTGAGGTGGTTCGCGCAACATGGGAAGCCAAACTGGCCTAGCAAGACTGTGGGAATGTTCAGGCTCCTGGAGAAGAGCTTGGGGATGCTTTGCTGCTCCCCAGTCATTTTTACAGGTGTGCCTCACTTGAGCTAAGCCAGGGGTCAGCAAACTTTTTCAGCAGGGGGGCAGTCCACTGTTCCTCAGACCTTGTGGGGGGCCGGACTATATTTTGGAAGGAAAAAAATGAACGAATTCCTATGCCCCTCAAATAACCCAGAGATGCATTTTAAATAAAAGCACACATTCTACTCATGTAAAAACACCGGGCAGGCCCCGCAAATAACCCAGAGATGCATTTTAAATAAAAAGGCACATTCTACTCATGTAAAAATACACTGATTCCCGGACCGTCTGTGGGCCGGATTTAAAAGGCGATTGGACCACATCCAATGTGCCTACCCATGAGCTAAGGTTTAGCCTAGTGTGTCATCTTGGTTAAGTTCTCTCTTCACTAACCACAAGCTGTAACTAACGTTTGCACAGTCTCACCAGCCATAGTTTGGTATCCTTAATTGGACAAGGCCCTAAGAATCATAGAAGGGACCTCGAAGGCCATAAAATCATTGAATTGTAGAGTTGGAAGGCACTGCCAAGGGTCATCTAGTCCAACCCCCTGCAATGCAGGAATCTCAACTAAAGCATCCATGACAGGTGGCCATCCAACCTCTGCTAAAAAAAACTCCAAAGAAGAAGAGTAATGTAATTCTACCCCCTGCAATGCAGAAATCTTTTACCCAACGTGGGGCTCGAACCCATGCCGCTGAGATTAAAAGTCCAACGCTTTACTGATTGAGCTATCCCAGACATGAGGGATCAAGCAGTGCAGCTTCGTGCTTCTCACGGGCACCTATGAAAGGTTTTGTCCTGTTGCAAATAGTAGGCATGGACTGGGTGTGTCCGATTCGTATCAGGACAGTGGAGGGGCAAAGGTCCCCATTTCCACCCACACCACAGTCCCAAATCCATCTCAGCCATCCCTTCAACAGTTATTTGTTTGTAATAAAGATTAGCTACAAAACACCGCATTATGTGACAAACATCACATTTAGTTTGGCCCTCAGCTAAATGAACCTAGACTGACCTGGTGTCCGGCAGCTTTCTGTGTTCCTAATTACTACCCTGTCTGCCCACAAATAACTGTGTTAGTGATTTGTTGATGAAAAGGGGAAAAGAGCTAGTTTTTTTTCTAAAGCTTCTCTGTCAGGTCGCCTGGAGGAGATTTGTACTCATCACAGGTGGCCAAACAAGGAACTGTTTGCAAACCTGTATTTATGCATTTAAGTGTACAGACTCGGGGCCTAGTCTACACATAGCGGGGGAATGCAGCAATTGAAATAACTGCAGCATTACAGACTGCAGGCAGTAGAATTTTGAATGCATTAAGAAAGAAGAAAGAAACCTCTCCCAAAACAGAAAAACAAAGACACCAGGAAGAAAGCTTATAACCTAGCCTCTCCCTGTTCTGCTACTTTTTCCTTTCGGGAGGGTTTGTTAATAACATAGGGGTGTGTTCAGAACTGTGAAACCCCACCACCATTCTGAAGTAGTACACCGTTGACTTTTGCTTTCTAGCTACCTTATCATTCTCTCTCTCTCTTTCACACACGCGCATAGAGAGAGCCATTTCAGTCCTCCAAGGAGGGAGGTTTTCATGTGGAGAAAAAGCACCACCAATGGTTTGCAGAAACACGCACACAAAATATTTATGACTCCCCACCCCACCAACCCCTAGCTCATATGACCCCTAGCCCCTAGCTTCTTGTTCTGGGTTTCATTCAGGTTTCACTCACTCTACTGCATGTGTAGAACCAGGTTGATGGAAAGGACTGTCCCACTTCAGGCCGCAGGTGGAGGCTAACATTTTTGAATGCATGGTGCAGGGCAGCAATCTGTAGATCGAGAAACACAACAGGGAATACATTTGACTAGAAACACACACTCTCTCTCTGGTGTGCAGTCAATACTTTGAGTCAAACAGAGAAGCATTCAAAAGCTGCCATCTCTCTCTGCAATCTGAAACTACCAAATCGAGCCATTTTGAGATTCTTACCACCTCCTTCTACTGCCAATGCAGAGTAGGCCTCAGCCTGCATCTGTCATAAACCATCTACCAGGGGTTGTTTCACAAGTGTGAACCGATGGAGGGTCGGGGGGAGGGGGAAGGAAATTAAAGGAAATAACCACCAGAATTGTGGTGGTCTGTAGAAACCTGCACTGTGTATTGAATAATGTTATTAAATGGGCCGCTGTGCAAAAGATGAGATGGTGGGGAGCGGTGTGTTGCTGCAGCTGCCCCAAATTATGCTCTTGGCCACATTTTTACAAAGTCTGTTCCAGTCTGACCTTCTGCATAGCATAGCAACGGTCACAGCAAATTCTCCCAGCACGGGAAGACTTGCTGTCATTTCATAGCTTCCGCTTTTGCCAAGGGGGGGACAAAAAGAAAAATCCTACAGACAAGCAACTTTTGCAGCTAGATTAGAAGAGATAGGAAAATAATCCATATCCTGGAGTTTCTCCCACTACAAATGTTGGGTGTGGGTTTTTTTTTTGTTTGTTTGTTTGTTTTGTTTTTTTTGCCATGACCCTATGCAGACGTTCTTCAGCATGAAAAGTGTGCAGTATTGTAGAAGGTTAATCCATCTGCATTGGGATCATTCAGAAATATTTACACACATTTGTATGCCCTAAGCTTCTTTGGTATTCTTTATCGAAACTTATGATTCTGCACATTTTGGAAGAACCTCCATCCTCCAGCATTTGGTTTTTTTAATAGATTTGCTCTGGCAAGTAAAATGGTCACAGCCTCTGTCAGACTTTCCTGATGGATGGTGAGAGCAAGTTCTAAACCCCTGTCGGCCTTTAGCAGCACTCATGCAAACCCCATTTTTAAAGGACAATGGGATTTTATGCTAAAGGAGCAGCTGGACCTTGGGGTTCCTTACACACACAGTGATTGTTAACTGGATCCTGAGGTAACAGCTCAATAAATCTTGGGGTACTGGGAAGCTGCCTGGCAGAAAAATGGGCATTTTAGATTGCAGAAGAGCCTGGCATTCCCTTTCTGTACACACACGTGCGTGTACACACACACACACACACACACACACACACACACACTTCCCCTCTCGCTCCCTCACAGTTTATTTATATCCTTTTGTGATAGATTATAGGTATTCTGGCTCTATTATAATTAATTTTCTATACCACTCTCCATCACAGGGAGGCTTACAATACAAAAGCACAAAAATGCACCATGTAGTAACAAACAAAAACAACACACACACACACACCCCAGTTTAACACGCCGGAAATTGTTTAATTAGCCAAAGGCTTTCTACAGGGCTTTAAAGCTGTAATTCTAGGGCCGCTTACCTGGGACTGAAAACCTCCAATTACTGCAACATGCGGAAGCCATTTGTTCTGGATTTGAGGTCGGATGGACTCAGACATGTGCTAATCATGCCGCTATCGCTTAGAAAGCTTACTATGTAGCAGTGCCCAGCATGTGAATAGGTGGTTAGTTTTAACCAGCAGTAATTGGGCATGTTCAGTGCTCCCATGGCATGGTCTCTTGGTCACTTGGGCATTTGAGGGACGAGAGAGAGAGAGTGGCTTTCAAGCAGATTAGTTCATGGTGAGAATGGACCTGATGAGATCTGGTAGGAGGCTATTTGGAGTAGTGGTTACTTTGGATTAAACAATGCAGATATTACTTGAGGGTGTGGCCTGCCTAAATGTAAGAATATTTGCTTGGTTGGAAGAACTGAGCAGAGACACCTGAAATCATAATGTTGTGTGTGTGTGTGTGTGTGTGTGTGTGTCTATGTTCCCCCCTGCCACCTGCAATCTAACGGGAGAGGGGGAGTATTTGTCAGGCACTACTTAGCTCTCTGTGGCGCTGTGGGTTAAACCACAGAGCCTAGGACTCGCCAATCAGAAGGTCAGCGGTAAGAATCCCCGCAACAGGTTGAGCTCCTGTTGCTCGGTCCCTGCTCCTGCCAACCTAGCAGTTTGAAAGCACGTCAAAGTACAAGTAGATAAATAGCTACCGCTCCAGCGGGAAGGTAAATGGCGTTTCCGTGCGCTGCTCTGGTTTGCCAGAAGCTGCTTAGTCATTCTGGCCACATGACCCGGAAGCTGTACGCTGGCTCCCTCGGCCAATAAAGCGAGATGAGCGCCGCAACCCCAGAGTCGGCCATGACTGGACCTAATGGTCAGGGGTCCCTTTACCTTTACTTAGCTCTCTGAGGGTCTAGTATTCTCTAACTCAAACTATGACATTCTAACACGCAGGGAAGTTTCCTTACACTGAACATTATTCTGTCCTCTGAGAATATGCTCACTCCCTCTTAAAAGGTGATTCTTCATCCTCCTATAACAGTCTTCCCCCAAAACGGTGACCTCCAGATATTTTGGACCAGAATTCCCATCAGCCTCAGCCACCATGCACCAGCTTAAGGAATGTTGTTAAAGGTTCTGTTATGTACTGAGTTGAATAGGATCCAAACTGCAGCAGTCTGATTGGTCCTAGAACAATAGGATCCAAAAGGCAGCAGTCTGATTGGTCCTAGAACAATAGGATTCAGAATGCAGCAGTCTGATTGGTCCTAGAACAATGCAGCAGTATGATTGGTTGGCAGGAACCACCCAATCATGCTCCAGATAGAAGTGAATCCACAACCTGATTGGCTTACAGTAGAATTCCGGAATTAGCCAATCATGTGCAGCCCATTGTGTAAATAATGTATATAAGGCAGATACTTTGAGGGGACTGGCATTCATTCCTCCTCACCACTATGAGCTGAATAAAGAGCATGAAATCACTTTGCGACTCTGAGTATATTTCACTGGCGACGAGGGTGGGATCCCGCTGAGCTGACTGCCACACACAGCACCGCAGCACCGCCACCTGCCGCACCGCTGCCTCGCACCGTGTATCCAGGCTTCAGCTCCGGGACACAAGGAACTCAGAATGGCAACCAACAGCAGCTTCTCGCCGTTCAACCCAGCATCTGGAGACTGGGAAGCGTACGCCTCCCGTTTCACCTTCCTGCTAGAAGCCAAAGGGGTCACCGATGAAGAAGACGCCAAGAAGAGGGCAATATTCTTCAGCGTCTGCGGAGAGGAGACGTTTGAAATCGCCCGGGCTCTCCTTGCGCCTGAAGACATCGCTACGGTTCCATACAAAACAATAATGGAGCAGCTGAAGGGGCACTTTTCGCCACAGCCCTCAGAGGTGGCTCGGCGAAATGCCTTCTACGCAAAGCGGCAAGCCCCTGGGGAAACCATAACTGGGTTTGTGACCTCTCTCCGCCAAGCCGCCCGGTTCTGCAACTTCTCAGAGCTGGAGAACATGCTTCGTGACCGCCTCGTCGGTGGCCTGAGGGATGAGAAGCTGCAACGGCGCCTCTACGCTAAGAAGAACCTAACGTTCCAGGTTGCTCTGGAGGAGGCCCTGGCAACGGAAGCTGCCGAGAGGTCGACGCAAGAGGCACGGCCGAGCCAGCCGCCCCAACCGAGGGTCCACCACAAAGACCTCATCGACGACTCAGGATCCAACAGGGAGGAGGTGCACCGAGTACAGCAGTGCACTCAAGCAGCCCACATACCACAGCTGCCTCGACGAGAAGGAGGAAACTGCGCAAGCTGTGGAGAAAGTCACGAGAGGAGGACCTGCCGTTTCCGCAACGCAGAGTGCAGGCAGTGCAGAAAATCGGGACACATCGCCCGGGTGTGTCGGGCTCGGCCCACCCGACGGCAGGCATCAGATGACCAATCCAAGAGCCCCAGGTCCCGGGGCCCAACGCACCAAGGCAACTCAACGGAGCTCACGGACTTACAGGTATACCAGTTGCCCCACCCCAACGTAGAGAAAATTTATGTAGAGGTACAGATAGAGGGGGCCCCATGCCGCATGGAGCTTGACACGGGTTCAACTCTATCCATAATCTCGGCAAGGACGTTAAGGAAACTGTGTCCTACTGGGGGTCCCAAACTCAGGCCGGCCCCATTCACCCTCCGGGACTTCCAGAAACGTAAGGTCCCCACAATGGGGGTGGGGACCTTCAGGGTGCAATACCGAGGGCGGACGCGGCAACTGGACTTGCTTGTGGTCAAGGGCCCCTACATTAGCTTACTGGGATTGGCATGGTTTGGACCACTGGGGCTAGCCGTCACCGGGGTGAACCACACTAGCTTACAAGTGGACGTGGACGCCATATGCAAGGAATTTCCGGGGGTTTTTGATGGGAAATTGGGACAGTATACGGGGCCCCCCATTGCTCTACAGCTTGACCCCGCAGTACGACCAGTCAGGCTCAAGGCCCGCCGGGTCCCGTTCGCCCTGAAACCCCGTATAGACGAGGAATTGGACCGGCTCGTGGAGCAAGGAGTGCTGGAGCCGGTGCCTAATGCCCCCTGGGAAACCCCAATCGTCACACCCGTCAAGCCTAATGGTTCGGTCCGCATCTGCGCAGACTACAAATGTACCATAAACAAGGCCCTCACGGCCCATGCATACCCAGTGCCAGTGGTCAGCCATGTCCTTGCCACCCTGGCTGGGTCGAAAATTTTTGGCAAGCTGGACTTGGCCCAAGCATATCAACAGCTACCAGTAGATGAGGCCACAGCAGAGGCACAGACGATTGTGACGCACAGAGGAGCGTTCAGGGTAAAGCGGCTGCAATTCGGTGTCAGCGTGGCACCAGGCATATTCCAGAATCTAATGGACTCTCTCCTTAAAGGAATCCCTGGCGTCACCCCCTTCTTCGATGATGTGTTGATTGCCGGGCCCACACCAGAGGAGTTTGAGGACCGCCTCCGCACCGTTCTGCACCGTTTCCAGACGGCGGGTCTCAAGGTGAAGCGGGAAAAATGTCTACTAGGAGTGCCTCAGGTGGACTTTCTGGGATTTATGGTGGATGCAGAAGGGGTCCACCCGACTGGGGACAAGGTACGGGCCATTTGCGATGCCCCAGCGCCCAAGAACAAGACTGAGCTTCAGGCCTTCTTGGGACTATTGAACTTTTACCATTCCTTCCTTCCCCACAAGGCAGCGGTAGCAGAGCCCCTACACAGACTCCTGGACAAGCGGGCCCCTTGGGTGTGGGGCCAGCGCCAGGAGGCCGCATTCCAGGCAGTCAAGGACTTGCTTGTCTCAAACTCGGTCTTGGCACACTTCGACGAGAGGCTGCCGGTGGTGCTAGCATGCGACGCCTCACCCTATGGCATTGGCGCTGTCCTGGGACACCAACTCCCGGATGGAAGAGAGGTACCGGTGGCATACTTTTCCCAGACACTCAATGCAACCGAGCGGAACTACTCGCAAATCGACAAGGAGGGTCTGGCAATCGTGAAGGGAGTAAAAAAATTCCATGATTTCTTGTACGGGCGGCCCTTCACCGTGGTGACTGACCACAAGCCGTTGCTTGGCTTGTTTGCCCCCGAAAAGCAGACCCCCCAAGTGCTGTCTCCTCGCGTCCTCAGGTGGTCAATTTTCCTTGCCAGCTACCAGTATGCACTGATTCACCGCCCTGGGAAGGCAATGGGCCATGCGGACGCCCTCAGCAGGCTACCACTACCGGAAACAGGCCCCGACCCAGCACCTGCACAAGAGGTTATGAGCCTGGAGCTGCTTCCCGACCGCCCCATTCAGGCACAAGAAGTTGCACACCATTCCAAGAAAGACAGGGTCATCTCCCGGGTCCTGGACTGGGTGTGGAGGGGATGGCCCAGCAACAGCCCTGGGCCAGAATTCGCTGGCTACACAACTCGCAAACATGAACTGTCGGCCCACAAGGGGTGCCTGTTATGGGGAAGCAGGGTCGTTGTTCCCCAGCCCCTCCGCAAAAGGGTCCTCACAGCCCTACACGAGACACACCCAGGGGTAGTAAGAATGAAGGCCCTGGCCAGGAGTTATGTGTGGTGGCCGGGGATCGACGGAGAGATAGAGGCCTGGGTCAAACACTGCCAGGCCTGCCAAGAATCCCGCCCAGATCCCCCAAGGGCCCCAGTCCAGTCCTGGGAGTCCGCCCGAGCACCATGGTCACGCCTGCATGTGGACTTCGCTGGCCCCTTTCAGGGGAAAACATTCTTCATAGTGGTGGACTCCTACACCAAATGGCTGGAAGTCGCACTGGTACCGTCCACTTCTGCATCTGCAGCCATCCAGGTACTACGCAGGCTGTTTGCAACCCACGGGCTCCCTGACACTCTCGTCTCAGACAACGGGACTGCATTTACGTCAGGAGAATTCCAAACCTTCACAGCGCAGAATGCCATCCGCCACATCCGTTCGGCGCCATTCCACCCTGCCACCAATGGCCAAGCAGAACGCATGGTGCGGACCACCAAGGACACCCTTCGCCGCATGACGCAAGGGGATTGGGAGTACCGCCTTGCCACATTCCTTCTAGCACAGCACAGCACCCCCAGCTCAACGACTGGCCGGAGCCCCGCTGAACTACTAATGGGTCGGCGCCTTGCAATCAGATTGGACCGCCTTCACCCCGATAGAGCTCAGGATGAGGTAGTGGTGGGGGAAGGCAGGAACCCCCGGACCTTCAAGGCCCAGGACCCAGTGTACGCAAAGAATTTTGGGGCAGGCCCTGCATGGGTACCCGCCACGGTCACCAGGGTCACTGGCCCCGTGTCGTACGAGGTGCTAACAGATGGGGGGCAATGCTGGCGCCGCCACTGCGACCAGATACGGCGACGATTCCCGGGAGATAACCAGGAGGCGACGGACAGGTCAGAGGAGTCCCAAGGGAACAGTGGGGCAGTGAGGCCCATAGAGCAGCAGGGGCCAGCAGGAGAGGCAGAATCAGTAAATACAGAGAGGACCCGTGAGGCCGAAAGGACACCAGAACCAGAACCACGACTGAGCGAGCCAGTTGCGCCAGACCAAACAGCCCCATCACAGCCAGCATCCTTGGAACACGAGCCAGAACCGGAACCCCGGACCAGGGAACACCAGAGGCCGCAACGCACACGTAGGCCGCCAGCGTACCTTGAGGACTATGAATGCGACCTCCCGGGCAGGACTGGAACTTAGAGGGGAGGGGTGTTATGTACTGAGTTGAATAGGATCCAAACTGCAGCAGTCTGATTGGTCCTAGAACAATAGGATCCAAAAGGCAGCAGTCTGATTGGTCCTAGAACAATAGGATTCAGAATGCAGCAGTCTGATTGGTCCTAGAACAATGCAGCAGTATGATTGGTTGGCAGGAACCACCCAATCATGCTCCAGATAGAAGTGAATCCACAACCTGATTGGCTTACAGTAGAATTCCGGAATTAGCCAATCATGTGCAGCCCATTGTGTAAATAATGTATATAAGGCAGATACTTTGAGGGGACTGGCATTCATTCCTCCTCACCACTATGAGCTGAATAAAGAGCATGAAATCACTTTGCGACTCTGAGTATATTTCAGGTTCATTGTGCAGATGCCTGAGAGTATCAAACAAGTGGCCCTTTCCTTTCCTTTTCCCTTTTAAAATAAGCTCCGACGTCCGCTGAGGTTGCATTTAAGAAACACACAGCTACGTTTTAGCACCAGAGCAGCTTACACAGCCTGCGTAGCAAGGAGGGAGTAGCGAGATTTCTGTAGCATTTGAAGGAATATTGTTATCTCTCTGATATAACATGACAGGTGTTTTGTTTAACCTGACGGTGGTTGTAGATGTGTTGAGCCTTGGAGCTTAGAGATGGCACACATATTAACTCAGCATCTTGGCTGCATTAAGGCAATTCAAACAGTCTGCATAGCGCCAGGTAGTTAACATGCAACCAATCATCAGCGACATGCATATGCCCATTTAACACGTATGTGTGGCCAGCAAGCTCCTCTTTTCTAGAACCCTGAAAAATGGAACTCCCTGACCCAATAACTTAACCTTTTGTATTTTATATTGTCTCCTCTGTAGTTTCAGTCCTGAAGTGGTATGAAAAGCTGCAAATAAATAAATACATGTTGGTGTTTGCTGGTGTTCTGCCAGAACTTGAAGGCTCTCTCTTTCAGGCAGCTTTTAATTCTGTTACTATTTAAGTGCTAATTATTTTTTTACTGACTGGTTTTCTCAGTTTATCTTACGCTGTTTGTGGTTATCGTTGTGTTATTCATTATTATAATTTTAATGCTGTGGATTATGTTTGTTTCTAATTCTGTCGGTTGGTTGGAGTCTGTTAAGCTGTTTCAAGTGCCCCCATAAGGAGATGGGAGAGTGGGACAAAACATTTTAATATAAATTTTAAACGCTGTTTTTCATTTCAAAGCAAGCCGGGATAAAAGATGGAGGAGTTTTGAAACCGCTGCTCACAGTTTGCAACTCTGCGTGCAAGGAGAACTTACTTAATTACTTAAATAATTGACACAAAGAGAAGGTTGTTAAAATGTTTTTAATAAAATCATATACAGGGAAATCTCAGAGAAATTAATTGAATATGTTACTAACTTATTTTTAAATGAATTCTGTGGCTTGTAAATGAGAGCGTGGTAAACAGCCCTGGAGAGTAAAGTCTCCTCTCTCCACAACACTGGGGAAGATGTAGGCTGGGGTTTTTTTAAAAAAAGGAAGAAGTCCAGACTGGATCCCTGGAATGACCTTAGTCTGACCTCTGCATAATACATCCAGAGCATTTCAGCAAATTCAAGCATTAAACTGAGCATTAAAGTGCCTATTGTTGCTACAGCAGGGGGTGGACAGTTTTGTTCTGCTGTGTGGACACCATAAGAAACACATGCGCTAGACGGATGGGGATAATTTGTGTGTTTAAATTGCATGGCATGGTTTATCCTCCAGCAAAAAAAGAAAAGTGGGGGTGCTAGATCTCAATGATAAGACATTCCTTGGCTCCACGATATAAATGACATGACACAAAAGGGAAAAAGCATTGGAATGGAAGAGGAAAAAGCAAAAAATATATATCCTGTGATGCTGCCTGTTAAGAGGGGCTCTCAAAAACATCTTGGAGGTCCTGGGCCACAGGGAGGTTAGGCTGGCCTCAACCAGGGCCAGTGCTTTTTCAGCTGTGGCCCTGATCTGGTGGAACGCTCTGTCACAAGAGACTAGGGCCCTGCGGGACTTGACATCTTTCCGCAGGGCCTGCAAGACAGAGCTGTTCCACCAGGCCTTTGGCCAGGGCTCAGCCTGACCCCCTCCTTTGGCAATCCTCACAGAACTCTAGCCCAATGGTTGCCATTAATTTGATTTTGAATTGATTTTAGAATGAATTGTGTTACTTTTATTGTTGTTAGCCGCTCTGAGCCCAGCTTCGGCTGGGGAGGGAGGGATATAAATAATAAAAAATTATTATTATTATTATTATTATTATTATTATTATTATTATTATTAATGCTGCTGTTTCTAATCATTTGAAGGACAAGGATCTATGAAGGTCACCGAAACCTAGTTGGCTGGAAATGATATGCAAGCTACCACTTTGGCTTCAGGGATTCTAGGCTCAGTGGCTAGAAGCTTGATTTCTTCTAAAATGAAAACTGAGATTCTGAGCTCAGTACCAATTGCATGCTCCTCTCCCCCCCCCCCCCCGCACCTCCATGCACTTGCATGGAATACATATAGCCCTGACTATGGCATAAATAATTTGAAGCCTCAACTGTGCAATGCTGGAGCTTTCTGCAGCCCTTCACTAAGCTGTCATGAAAGCTGGAGGCTATCATGCATTTCCAGGATGTTGTCCATGCTCCCTTGTGATGCAAGTTCTTACAGTCAGAAGATTAAAAAACAGAAACTCTCCAGCTGCTAATCCCCCGCCCCTCAGTCTGCTGCTGGCTCATTGTTTATACATGATACATTTAACTTTGGGTAGCCTCTCTCGTGCAACATTGCAGCCTAAAGCCATTACCTCCAGCAGTTCTGTTGCTGTTTGAAGACAGCTGTCCCCTTGCAGGTAAAAACAGAGTTAGGTGGTTTGTGTTTGGAAGCAACTCGGCAAATAAAGACAAGTCAAGAAATCAGGGGGCAGGGGAGGAATAGAATTCACACTTAATACAAAACATCCTGCAGAAAGCTTAGCTGGAAACATTTGCTCCCAAAATAAACTTGGCATGGAAAGCAAGGCAAGCTTATTTGGCTCGCTTTAATTTAAGGGAGGATTGCAGTATAAATGCCTTGTAGTTGCAGATGCTTTTGTAATCCTTTATTACCCACAGCAGTGTGTTGTGGATGGAGATCAGCGTTACATTAAACACACAGCCCCTGAGTGTTGGAAGAGGGCTCGCTAATTCCTCTTGCTGACGTTGGCTGTTTGGTTTCAACAGAGCCGATGCGCTGGAACGCATTTGAGCCGAGTCACACAACCCCCTCAAAAGTCTGGTTGCCGCCAAAATACTCAGCCCGCGCTGAGTTTCCAGCTCAGCGGCACATGCCGAGAAAGGTTGTGCTGTTGGTACAATTGCTTTCGGCCACGAGCAATAGTCCCGCTGCCCCTAATTTAAGGGAAAGGCTGTTGCTCAGTGGTAGAGCACATGTTTCGTAATGGGGCAGGAGAGCTGAAAATAATGCCAATATATTTCACATCTGGCAACCATTGTCTCCCTTTGGGTTTCGGATAGTACATGGGTAGACAAGTCTGAAAAGCCCAGGGCACAAATTTTCACAGCCGTCTAGCAGCTATGGTGGCTTATTTATCAGAAGTAGATAAAGAGCAAAATACACATTGCCTCTAGTTGGGACAGCAGTTTAATATCAATGATCCAACATTCGTTTTCAAGTCCCAGTTGACAAAAATGGCTGTAAAAAAAACTCCTTCAGACTCTGGTTTCTAACCTTGCAGAGGAATGAAAACTAATGTCTTTAGTGTAATTCTTCCTCCCCACCTTATAAAAGAAACAAAACAAAAAAACCTGAAGGTCTTCACTAGTGCTGCAGGCAAGCAGGAGTTGCTGATAATCCTCTTCTGCAATGCAAATAAGTTATGTATGAGCTTGCATGCTCTGGTCTAATTAAGAGATGCTTTAATTACACTGAAGGTTCCTGAATGATTTAGCAATCAGTTAATATTGCTGTGTAACTGTAGGCTCTGTTCTGCAACTGGAGTTGAGTTGGAAAGGGACAGCACCCTGTCACTTAGGTCTTGACGCAAAATGCAATTCAAAGGACCTTAGTATGTGTGTTTGCCGTTTCGATGAACTTTCACCTTACCCAGATACTTCCAAGTTATATTACAATACATGGGCTTCTGAGGTAGGTTAGCATGAGAGAACTATCTTGCAGAAAGACTGTAATTCAGTTATGGGACTGCAAAAGTTCCCGGGTTCAATTCATGGTGCCTCCAAGCAAACCAGAACAGAGATGGGGGAGCAAGGGAGCAATTGGCATAGGATTACGATTTTGACAGTGCATATACCCCGAGTCCCCCTCAGGCAAATGGGGACCCTTTGGTAAAGATTATTGATATTGTGAAGAGAGTCAAGGGGCAATCCCTTTGCCACAAAATATCAATATTTTAAAGAAGATGAATAAAAGGTTGATACAGATAAAATAGGTAAAGGTAAAGGGACCCCTGACCATTAGGTCCAGTCGTGACCGACTCTGGGGTTGCGGCGCTCATCTCGCTTTATTGGCCGAGGGAGCCGGCATACAGCTTCCGGGTCATGTGGCCAGCATGACTAAGCCGCTTCTGGCAAACCAGAGCAGTGCATGGAAACACCGTTTACCTTCCCGCCGGAGTGGTACCTATTTATCTACTTGCATTTTGACGTACTTTCAAACTGCTAGGTTGGCAGGAGCAGGGACCGAGCAACAGGAGCTCACCCCGTCGTGGGGATTCGAACCGCCCACCTTCTGATCGACAAGTCCTAGGCTCTGTGGTTTAACCCACAGCACCACCCGCGTCCCCGCATACAGAATAAATACAGATAAGTAAATGCAGAGAGTGGGCCTACATTTCCTATCTGACCTTGGCCTACTACTAGTCTTGCATGGCCTTGCCTTCAGATAGGGCTGAAAAACACTCCTACCTGAAGAGCCATTGCCAGTCAGTGTTGATAATATAGCTCAATAGGCCGGTGGTTTGACTTGGTATAAGGCAGCGGCCTACATTCCTGGATACGGCAGCAACCAGTGGTTTGCAGAGTTTTGAACCTGGGCCACTTAAACTGACACCTATCACCCTATCCCAGTGGTTTTCAAAGTGTGCTCTAAAGGCCACAAACAGTCTCCACGGTGATGTGATCCTTGCAGAATCACAGTGGTAGTGTAGGATCCCTCATAAGTTTATCAGGATTTCTTCAACGGGAAGGTCGATAATGGCAGCCGAGAGAGTTGCCTGAGACACAACTTGTCTGGCCTCACTGCTCTTCCCTGGGAATGTGGAGCCGCAGGTGCATTTTAGGACATGATCTGAGTTCACACAGGCACTGGGGTGGCCTAACAGGCATAGCCAGATTCCAGAGCCCCATGTAGACTGTCTTGTGTACATCCTGGGGGTTCTGTTCATGTACAAAGATTACATGGCAGATGATTCAATTAGGAAAGAGTTTCCGGCATGCAGAAAATTTCAAAATCTCCATAATAGGAAACTATGCCAGTGGAAGTTTCCATCACATACTGGAAAGGCTGGGAGAATGGCAATGCAGGGTGACGTTTCTACTGGGCTTGGGCCCCTTAGGGCTGGACTTGATGCTCCCAAAGCTTTGTTTCCACCACCCCACAAGGTAACACAAACCTGGGTTGTGATGGGGAGAATGCATGGGGAAATCACCTGCAAGGACGTGTGCTTTACCCTTCTACAGCTGCCAGCTGTTCCCTTGCTACTCCCTGGTCTCCCCCATAATCCTGTTCCTCAAGCCAGGTGTATTTCCAGTTTCAGAGCCTGGCTTGGGGAGGGGGTGGCATTTGAAACAGGCAGCGTATTTGCTGATTCCTTCTTGTTGACATCTTCCTTGCATCGCATTGCAGGGGCACTCGGTGCAGAGTCAAACTATGGTAGATGCAATGGCGGCCACCAAGTTGGGTGGCTTTGAAACAGGTTTGGACAAATTCATAGAGGATAAGGCAATCAATGCCCACTATGATTGTATACTTCCTTCTGTATTGGAGGCGGTGTGTCTCTGAATATCAGTTGCTGGGGAGCATGGCTAGGGAGAATGCTGTTAAGATCATCTCTCGTGTATGGGGATTTGGTTGACCACTGTGAGGACAGGATGTTGGACTATGCTGGGTCTTTGGTCTGATACAGCCAGCCAGTTTTTCTCCTGTGCTTACTGAGGACCCCATTCCGCTCTTAGACACAGAACATACACACAATGCAAGAGATATACCAACCCTCATCACCAGACATGCACTGCAGTTCCTCAACCATATATAGCCAAAGTATCAATTCACACAGAGTTGAACATAATTTTCTGTTTAGAGTAGGCTCTGGAGAAGGAGCATTTCTTATAAATATTTCTCCTGTCCAGTAGCAACCCTCACTTTTATCCTCTTGGAAGCATTTGCTGGGATTACTTTTTCCCAGAATAAATAAGACAGATAGGTTTAAATAAGATTGTTGTCTCGTAATAACTTGCTTTGAAATTACACCCTTCACTTGCCCCAAACTGGGGAAGCAAAATCCTGTTCTATGCTAAAAGTAAACAAAAAGTGAATCCAAAATCACAGCCTGTATCTGAATGCAAATATCTTGGTGCCTGGAATGTTGTTAGCCTGAACAGGCCACGTAATATCCTCTGCTTTGCTGTGGAATAAAACGCAAAGTGCCACACTATTCAAGAAGTCTTTATAATCTTAAGAGAAGCATCTTCAAGCAGTATCAGAGATGCTTCCTGAAAACACAAAGGACGGGTCAGATTTTTGCCCTTACCTCTCATGCTATTATCCAAGAATCTATTTGTTTTGTCAAAGCCAAGGTTAGATGGTGCGTTAGGGTGGTTTTTTTATATAAAAAAAACTTTGCTTTGACAAAACAAAGTGCATTTAGCTTGATACTCCACTTATCTCTTTTCAACCATAGTTTAGTGTGTTAGGGCATTTAACTCTGCTTGAAAGGAGATGAGTGGGGCATCACGTTAAAGCACAAAACACACAGTGTTGCGGGGGGGGGGGGAGTTTGGCAGTAGACCTCCACACACATATATAAAGGCTGGAAAAAAATGAAATAAAACCTGCAGCTTTTTAGACGGCAGATTGTTGAAATGAGCCATACATTTCTCTTCTCCGAGGCTTGTGAAATGTTCCTTAAAAATATAAATAAACCAACTGTCAGCATACTAGGCCTAGGGACAGATTGGGCTGTGAATGGGAAGAGGCTGAGAGATGGAGGAAGGTACCACTACCCGTATAGTAGTTAACTGCTAACACTGTGCATGTGAATGGGGTTTGCTTGGAGAAGAGAAAATACGAATGGATACAGAGGAGGTATTACCAAAACAAAACAAAATAAAAACTTCATATACAGTGGTACCTCGGGTTAAGAACTTAATTCGTTCTGGAGGTCCGTTCTTAACCTGTAACTGTTCTTAACCTGAAGCACCACTTTAGCTAAATAGCGCCTCCCGCTGCTGCCACGCCACCGCAGCACGATTTCTGTTCTCATCCTGAAGCAAAGTTCTTAACCCGAGGTACTATTTCTGGGTTAGCGGAGTCCGTAACCTGAAGCGTCTGTAACCCGAAGCATGTGTAACCCAAGGTACCACTGTATAAACGTGTGTACGTTTTCAATGGTTTTCTCAGGGCCAGGCCTTTTCCAGCCATGTAGTCTAACCAAAGCATATGTCTCAAGAAGCAAGACAAAAATCATAGGCTGAAACAGCATGCCCTAGAAAATTCCAGAAAGGCACTCCAGGCAGGAGGGAGAGAAGCAGGCAACTACACTAGCAAGAAGAAGAATTGCTGGCACAAACTTTATATAGGGTAGGAACGGCAGTGACCCATCTCTGTTGGGAAGCATGGAGCAAAGCTAGAAGACTGCCAAGGGCAGGGCAGTTTTATGCAGAGATGCAATTACCTAAGGACCAAATAGCCAGCCCTGCATGTCATTGGAGTTGATTCTTGACAAATGAAAAATGCCCCCTTTTTCAATAGGCCTCAAAACCCCACCACCACCTTTCAGCTTACGTGTTTTATCTTAACTTCCCCTAAATGCCTTCTCTTGATATTTTGAAATTCTCCAGGGAAGTGGAAACTTGTTCTCCCACCACTACCTTTGCAGTCTTTCCTTTCTTTCCATTTTGAAAACTGCCCACCCTCGCTCCAGCCACCCACTGCTGTTTACACTGACGAAATATGAATGAAATCTTTAGAAGCTGAAACTCTCCTACAGGGGCTTTTTTAAAAAAAATTGATGGATGCTCTGAACCATTGCAAGAATTTCCACATTATGCTATCTTGGGGAGGGAGGGGGGAGAGAGAGAGCAAATCTTCCTTAGCCAGGGGGGGGAGCAGCACATCCAAATGTTTCCTGCGTTTATAGTAAGCTGCAAGCTTTCCTGATAAGGACTCCTTTAGAATTTATTTTAAATGAAAGCGATGAGCATGACATGCTTCTAGTTAGCTTCTTAACAAAAACAACATAGCCTTATAAATACCATTGCTATTAATAAACACCAGGGAAAATCAGAAGCTACTCTACGCAACATCTTTCATCATCCCTTTGTCTAAGTTCTTCATTATGCCCATAGAGGTCCATAACGTTTGTGGTAAGGGGGCGGGGAATGGTGGGTTTGTGGTCCATTTTTCCAGCAGTGCTGTTCTTCCTGCGCTGGCACCTTTGCTTTCACTGAGGGCCACAGGTTGCTAGCAACTGGGGCAGCCTCCCCCAATCTGGAGGCCTCCGGACGTTTTGGACTACAGTTCCCATCAGCCACAGCAAACATGGCCAATGATGTCGGGGATGTTGGTTCTTGTGGCCCAGAACATCTGGAGGGAACTACTTTGGGGAAGGAAGACTGGCCAAATATCAGGGACAACGGGACCTGTGGCCTGCAACATTTGGCTGGCCACAGGTTACCATCTTTGGTGTAAGGCCGCAGAGCAGTGGGGAGAGCAGAGAAGCAGGGCTATTCCATTACCTCTGCTGAGAGACCAGGTCCCTTTGGCCCTCCCTCAGTTGTTACCTAGCAGCAGCCATTCTTACTGGGTCACCTGAACTTCTTCTGTTCCAGCCGATCATTATAATAACTAGCCCTGAGCTTTGTCCTCCCTCTCCCCATTTTTCCGTGTGTGTCATGGAATGTAAACCTGAGGGCAGGGACGGTCTTATTATTGATCTTGCAAGCTGCCCTGAGAGCCTTGGAGTAAAAACACAGTGGGTAAATCAGTTACAGCGCACACAAATAAGATGTGGTTCTGTTTTCCTTTAGCTTTATGGGGAGTAGAAAGTTCACCTGTAAGAGTTTGCTGAGGGGCAGCAGCAGAAACATGCAGTGGTTTTCTGTATTTGTCCACACCTGTCCTTAGTGTGAGATAACACTATTGTACAAATGTGTACAATAGTCAAAACCACATACAAAAATGTGTTTATGAAAAGAAATTTGCACTAAATTGTGGTGGTTGTTAAGCATCAGATTTAGTCATCAGCCATGACTCACATGAGGGGTTGCTGATTCTTCTAGGAAAGGCTGTAGTTGCTTATAGATTCAGGAAGAGAAAATGTTGGTGGTTTAGAACCTGACATCACACACTTAAACTGATATGTACAAGTGGAATTTGCTGCCAAGGAGTGTGGTGGAGTCTCCTTCTTTGGAGGTCTTTAAGCGGAGGCTTGACAACCATATGTCAGGAGTGCTCTGATGGTGTTTCCTGCTTGGCAGGGGGTTGGACTCGATGGCCCTTGTGGTCTCTTCCAACTCTATGATTCTATGATTCTATGATTCTAAGCATGTTGTGCATATGTTATGAAATACAGAACTGAAGTGGAATGCAGCAGACTCCTGTTACAGTGACATACCAAATAATGAATAAGCTCAGTTCCTCTCAGTACTGTAGAATATCTTGATTTAAAATACGATATATTCTCAGCAAAGCATGGTGCCGTTTGCTGGAAGGTTATTACTGCTAGAAGTTACAAGGTTTGCTCTGGCAAAATACTGGGAAGGCAACGACATTCTTGCGTTTCTTACTCATCACATTTCTTTCCACGGAGGACCTGGGAACATAGGAAGATGCCTTATGCTGAGGAATAGGGCAGACAGTTGGCTCAGGTCTCATTTGAAGCCACATCTATCAGATTCGCATTTTGCGAAACAACATGTGAACCGAAACACAGCTTATATGAAAATTCACACATATCTGAATTTTTCAGCACACATTGCCCAGCAGTGTTTTAAAACAATGCACATATTAGAGGAAAGTGTGCAAAAAAATGAATATATTGGTGAAAACAATATACACAAATGCATTATATTAGGGGAAATTGCTTGCAAAAATGTGTGCAATAGTCAAAACCGCATACAAAAATGTGTTTATGAAAAGAAATTTGCACTAAAATGCTAATGAACTTCCATGAGGAGCCTGTGTGTTTTTTTAAAAAAAATGCAAAATGTGGAGAACTTAATTTAAGATTGAAAAATGAGAAAGCAAGGGATTGACAGATCCTTCCATCCCTGCTTCTGTCAAGTAAGACCATTGGTCCACAAAGCTCAGCACTCTCTCCAAGGTTTCTGATTAGAGACTTTCCTGGTTTTACCTGGAGTTGCCCGGGGTTCAACCTGGGATCTCACAAGCCAAGTGCTCTGTCACTAAACTATGGCTCTTTCCCAGCGTGTAAATATAAAGACACATTTATCAGTGGGAGAGCTTTAAGCATAGCCCTGTTTCTTTCATTGCAGTCAGTGGGATTTTTAACATTCTGAACTTGGATTGGATATTTGCAGTACTACAGAATTGCTTGTTTGCAGCAAACAGGCATTTTCCAGGAGCACATGCTGTTGTTTAAAACAGCCTGCAACTAACTTGTCTGCCTCTGCCTGTGTTCCAAAGCGACCATTGTTTGGCATGTTAGTATATGAGTAGGCATTGTAACTAGCAAACATAGATCAGCATTAACCCAACGGCACTGGACAGATGGGAACAGTTGCAAACAAAACAAACAAGTGAACCTTTTCAGAAGTCAAACAGCCAGGGCTGTAATCAAAGTCCCAGCTGAAAAGAGAGCATATGAACTGCACCTCCTGGGCTGGAGCAACCACCTTGCCTCATCTCCCATCGCCTTTTCCTCCCTGCGGGCGCAGAGTATGCCTGTTCTGAGTAGATAAAAGGAAGACGAACCACTTCCCTCCTATGCACTGGTTGCTAGATGTGTATTCCACGGTTCTGTGCCAAAAAAAGTGAAGTCAGTTTGGTAGACAAAACTCAGCATCCTGACAATCTTGGCGCTCAATTGCGTTATGCCAAGAATGCAAAAACACACTCATTTCTGTGCACGCTCTCTCTCTCTCTCGTTGTCTCTTAGAAAGTTAGCATTTATTTCCCCAAGTTTAAACAACCCCGCCAACTTCTATAGAATCACAGCTCAAGGCTGTAGCTTCCTTGTTAACTGTGCTTACTTCGCTGGCACAAAATTCCAGCGCAAGGCAGGTTTGCAGTGAGCTTGCTACCACAGTTTACAACTGCTGCCATTTGTAGGAGTCACTAAATGTGCCTCTTCATCAGCCTGAATGGGGCATATGCTGTGGCATCTGTTGTGCTCATGCACTCAGCCCAAACACTCTTGGACTCCCTTCAAGTTAATAAAAAATAAAAAAATACACGCCTGCACAGCATGAGATCCACCAAGCTGGATAGAGGTATCCAGGAGGGCTGGGCGAAACTTTCCATTTTGATTTCTCTTGATATTTTATTTTTTCCAACCTTAAGTTTGTGGTATATATTTTCAAGTCCCAGTGTAAATTCATCAGCCCTGCTCCCTTTCCCTGTGGCCCAGTATCCTGTAGCAGTTGGTCATTAATCTGAGAAAGAACGGCTTGCAATAATTTCTCCCTCCAAGTAAACTTCATTTCTTGCCAAATTGTGTATTTATTTCAGTGTCGTTACCATTTCTTCCTGGAGCGGTTTCAAAACTTCAGTCACATTTTAATGATTATTTGACTTCAGTGCACTGTGTCTTTTCAGATACGTCTTAAATTTCTATGTGACTGTAAATACCTGTGTGTGTGTGTGTGTGTGTGTGTGTGTGTTTACTGAGTTTACCGTACATTGGTGGATATATTTTTGTGGTGTAAAGAATTTTGTGTATTACTTTCCTTCAGTCATTTGCCTTGGTAATTTGAAAGGGGCTCTGGGAAGACAACCTGGGGACACAGATTTCACCTTTCTCCCTCCTTTATTTGTCCTGGTTATGCCTTATTCCACTGTGGTTTACGGGAGCAGGCTTGAAAATATTTCCATCAAGCCGTATTTGAACAGGCATTATGGAGATGAATTATATCAGTACGAAACTGACATTTTCAGTGAGAACATGGAAATATGTTCCATATGAAACATATGTTCAGTGAAAATTTCACAGGCTTGGCAAACAGCAAGTGGCACCCTGCCTTTCTCCTCCAGTTCATCCAGAAAACTTTCTTCTGTTCGTCGTGTCACTAGATGTTTCTTTCAGCCACGGTTGCATCATTATGCTTCCTGGTTTTGTCAGCAATTTTCCAAGAAAGGGAAGAATCCCCTTTGCTTCCTGAGTGAGTGCATAATGCAACAGATAATAATGAATAGCAATGAATTGGTTCTTGGCTCCATCCATACACACAAGAGGGAGGTTTTAGCAGGATTAGGGGAAATTCCAAGGTTGGCAAAAAAAATACCAAAGAACAACAATCCCTAACCATTTAGGAAAAAATATCCTAAAGGGGGGACTCCAGTCATGCTCAAATAACTAGAAATAACTGGAAATAACTAAGCCATGGGGAAGAAGAAGAGAAAATAGAGATGGAAGGAGAGGAGACTATCCCAGAAGAGGATGTGACTGACTAGAACTCTGAACAGGAGCACTCTGCACTGCAATGTTTTCTTGCAGATCCTACATATGAAACATAATAATAATAATAATAATAATAATAATAATAATAATAATAATAATTTCATGTGGTGGTATCACAGAGCCTTCTCTGTGGCTGCTCCCATATTGTGGAATTCTCTCTTAAGAGAGTTTAGATTGGCTCCCTCTTTGTTATCTTTCCACCAGTGGGAAAATACCTTCCTATTTGAAAACTAGGAAGCAGAGGATGTTGTCGGTTGGGCTGCTAGCAGGGTAAATCAGTATTTTAATACTGAGTTCTAAATGTGTTTTGTTGTATTTTAACTATTGCTTTTAACTAGTTTATTTTTATCACCTTGTCTTTATAACAATGCTTTCAAAATTGTTGTAAGCTTCAGTTGAAAGAAGAAATTGGAGTATTATTATTATTATTATTATTTTATTTACCCTGCCCATCTGGCTGGGTTTCCCCAGCCACTCTGGGCAGCTCACAGCATATATCTGAACATAATAAAACATCAGACATTAAAAACTTCCTGATACAGGGCTGCCTTCAGATGTACACTGCCTTCCTCCTTTCTGCCAGAGGGATAGCTCTGCTGGTTTAGAAGCCTTTCCACCAGTGGGAGCTTCCTGGGCAGAACTAAAGTTACTATAGCAGTTTATGCACTTGGTGAGGATTGCTATTCAAAACATGTCCCCTGAAGAGGCATTATTACGAAACGCATAGGGCCCAAAATAAATCTTTCCTCAATCACTCGGGAGTTCCTTCCTCCCTCTCCATTTTCCTGTCGGTGTTTTCAATGTTTTCTAGCCGTTATACTGCAGGCAGGGGCAAATGCTGGATCCAACCCGGTGCATTTTCTGTTGTTGGTATTTTAAACCAGTTAATAATCATTTCCAGATTCAGGAAGAGCCGTCATTTCAGCCCAGATTTTTGCCTGTTCAATGGAACAGCATGAGATTTGACAGGGTCACTAGGCTTTTGGAAGGAGACATGAAATGTTTTTTAGTTAACTTTGGGCGTGGGTGAAATAAGATAAAGAATGAAATGTGTTTTAATCAGTTGCCCTCCCAGCCTGGAAAATCTATAAAAGCATGGGTGCATAAATGTTAATGAAAAGGATGACCCCTGGAACAATAGGGAACCCAAAAGGTCTACAGATCATCTTTCCTGCTGCAAATGGCTTTCTCACTGACCCAACTGCTCTCCCTGCTTCTCTCAAATCTTCTGCAACAATTATAACAGCTTGTAATGTGAGTTCTTTTTATACCGAATGAATTAGCATTTCAGGGAAGATTGATGCCTTCTACTTTCTCCAGTCCCAGAGAAAAGATGGGTGTCTGTCTCGCTCGTACCACAGTGGGTTATAATTATAATTATAAAGGAGGGAAGAGCTAATTTCCTGTATTTTAGAAATGGTTTTGATGTGACACTCTTCTGTTATTTGTCTGAGTAAGAGACCAAGACACAAGAGCAGCACCTGCTCTCTATTGCTGATATCTTTCATGTTAGCAATGCGTTCGTCAGGGGAAGGGTTTTAGCTCAGTCTTAGAGCATCTGCCTTGTATGCGCAAGGTCCCAGGTTCGAATCCAGGTAAGGCTGGGAGAGACTACCTGCCTGCAACCTTGGAGAGCTGCTGCCAGTCAGTGTAAACAGTTCTGAGCTAGATAGACAAAGAAGAAGAAGAGTTTAGATTTGATCTCCCTCTTTATCACTACCCTAAGGAGTCTCAAAGCAACTAATAATCTCCTTTCCCTTCCTCCCCCACAACAAACACTCTGTGAGGTGAGTGGGGCTGAGAGACTTCAGAGAAGTGTGACTAGCCCAAGGTCACCCAGCAGCTGCATGTGGAGGAGCGGGGAATCGAACCCGGTTCACCAGATTATGAGTCCACCGCTCTTAACCACTACACCACACTGGCTCAATATAAGGTGGCCTCCTCTGTTTCCCACCTCTTTCTTTTCTTCTAAGGCACAATGTCAAGGCTGCTTTTCTCCATGTATCACTTCCATTCTGCACAGCAGTAGGGCCCAAATGGTGCTTTTCTTCTCAAAAGACTGGTAACTGCATGACAGGTGCAGCCATACATCACAGCTTCGCTCTAGAATATCAAAACAGCCAGTATCTATAATACATCCAACAATGACACATCGTTGTGTTATGGCCAGAGGTTGGTACGTTTCATCACACAGAATGGAAGGAATTCTCTGCCACCTTTCCAATATGGTGGAACTTACTATTTGATGGAGGCAATGAGCACTTCATTAACGAGCAGCTGGATTCAGAAGGGAGTACAAAGAATCCCAAATATGGTGGTTACGGGGAGGCGCGGCTTCATGTGTCTGACCTCCTGGCAGCGGTGTCACTACTAATTACCGAGAGGGAGAGGGACACAGTGGCAGGGAAGCTGGCGCTGTGCAGATGCACCAGCAGAGCCCATTCAACACTCGTGTTGGTGCACTGCGCTGGCCTACTGATGCATTAGTATAATGCTAAGGAGCCAAACAGGGAACTTTTAACCCAGCAAGGGTTACACAGCACTGGCCTCCCCACTGAACTGCCCCTCTCCCAGTCAGCGGAAGCATGGCAGCAGCCCTCCTTGCTGGCAGCTCTTGTGCCTTCACTGTACATGGGGTTTATACCTTACTGTATAACATAGTGACTGAGAACGGTAATCCTGAGCTGGCTTGAAAATGGATACACTTTCCGGTTTTGTCTTTCCTTTTCCTAATATTTATTTAGGGGCTAGTGCTGTTTGCAATGTTCCGCCTTTACTCTTGTCATCATGTAGATTGTTATTAAGGTTCTCTGAGGGCTAGTTCAACAGGTACCCAGCATGTAGTTCGAAATCGCAGTGGGCCCTGGGTACGTGTTTCTCCTTCCGCCACTGTACAGACAGCCTTTCACGTGAACTGGAGCCTAAGTAGAGCACCAATGCTTATGCAAGCAGGGACAGTCTGAGTGATTATTTTGCCACAGATTGCATAGGCAGCCAGACACAGTTGCGTAGGTCTCAGTTTATGTCCATGACCAGCACCTAATGAGGGAGCTGTAGCAGGAACTGAGCCAAAATGTTCTGGAGATGAACAAGTGAGCTGAATGCTAAAGGAACTCAGCAAGGGCCCAGAGGAGACCAAGAGGCTAATACCCTCACTGGCAACTCTTCATCTTCCTGGCCATCTGCTGAACCATCGTTCTGCTATCTTCCGTTGAGTAGGCCCTTGTGCCCAAGGAGATGCTCAGAAATAGAGCTGTCTAGCCGTCCTATGCCAACTCTAGGCTCCTAACCAGGCAGAGGAGGCTGGTCCACCAGGGCAAGTGGGGCATTGCTCCACCAGATGCTCTACAGACAGCCACCTGCCTGCCTTCTTTCTTACAAGCAGTCCAGGTGGTAGCACACCCTTTCAGCTTCCTCCTCCTTAGTCTCAGAGTTGACCCTTGTAGAACTCAGAAGGGAGGAAGATGGAGACAAATCTAGAATTAGTTGCCCCTGCATACCATTGGTTCTGGCTCCACCTACTGTTGGTCTCCCTGCCTTCTGCCCTTCCAGGGCCAATGGTCACCAGCCATCACTGTCACCAGGTATGCTGTTGCCTTTATTCTGGATGCTCCATTAGAAGATAAGGAGAGCCTGCTGGGCCAGGCCAATGTCCCATCTAGTCCAACATCCTGTTCTCACAGTGGCCAACCAGATGCCTGTGGGAAACCCACAAGCAGGACCAGAGCCCAAGAGCCCTCTCCCCTCCTGTGGTTTCCAGGAACTGGCATTCAGAAGAACCCTGCCTCTGAGAATCAGGAAACAAAGCAGGACTCAGACTGTCATCGGATGGGTTATTGGAGCACATCAGCTAAGGCACCCATGAGCTGAGACACAGGCTTCCTTGGGACTCAAGTGGTTTTTTCCTTGGTCCTCACTCTTACTGGGGCTCTCTGCAGAGTTCCATGCCTCTCTCTCAGAGGAGGTCTTCCCAGAGTCTGGGTTGCACAGGTTCCTGGCAATCTAACTTAAATTTCTTCATATATTGTGGGGAGGACATGGAAGCCCAGGACTCATTTCCATGACATGCCACATATACTGCCTTCATACTGGGGCTCTGTCTGAAGCTACCCCAAGTCCCCACTCTGCTCTGAAGAATAGTCTAAAGGCTGCTCTGGACTTGAAACCAAGTGCTGTGGGAGATGGACTGCAGCTCAGTGTTAGAGGACATGCTTTGCATAGAGTCTGTCTCGGGTTAAATCCTTGGCATTTCCTGCTAAAAGCATCAGGTAGCAGATGACGGGAAGTACCTCTGCCTGGGACCTGGTGAGAACCACTGCCAGCCAAGCCATTAGACGACACTGAACTACATCTCTCTACCAAAGTGGCAGGATCACAGCTTCTGTTTTTAAACACAAGAGTAGGCAAGCATTAAAAAAATGAGTGATTTGGGTGAAAGAGTTGATTGAAAGTGAAAAAGAGTTGCTGGGTCCACCGACTTGGCATGTAGACAAGAAGAATTTGACCCCTCGCATCCGTCATGTTAAACATTCATCTGTGGTTGTCTCTGTTGCAGTGCCAACAAAATTACTCTGACATCAATGCCATTTCACACCCTCTGGAGTCATATGGGTTCATCCTAAATCAGTTTATTTGTTAGCGTTTTGCTGCCACCGTTTTTTCCGAAAGATAAAGCCGTAGCTATAAAACATAAAATCATAGTTACATATAATACGCCATAAAACTTCTGCAAGGCAATTAAGAACCTTTCTGGGCAATTAAAATGTAAATTTCCCCCCTTAGCTCAGCACTTGTACTTGCCCCATTCCAGTGGTTACAGCACGATGTCCTGTCTCTATGGGATTGCCATGGGATCGTAATGTGTTTGCTGTTGGGGGGGGTAGTCACACTGGTGTTCCACTTGTAATTCTATAACTAGGGGAGGTGTGCATTGCAGTTCTGTAGAGGAAAGTGCAATAAATTTAAATAATTGCATTTTCTTACTGATCAAATAGAATTTATAAAAACCATCAAGGTAAGTATCAATAGTGTTATGGTCACACAGAATGCCCATCTGTTTGTTTAGGCAGTGTGGGGCTTATTGAACGTGGAAACCCAGCTCAGTGGAATAACTATGGTTTGTTCCCTGGCAACAAACCACAATGTAAAGCCATTGTACGTTGCTGGCTTATGAACCATGGCCTGTTTTAGCTATGTTTTTGGTGTGATGTCTGAACCCAGTGGCCTTGCTTAACCATTGTGTTGTTGTTGTTTTTTTGTCCACCCCATCCCAGTTGCTCCCCAAACCACAAAGGCACAAGGCAAGAGCATCTGGAAAACATGCTTCAAAGGAGCAAGCCATGGATTATTTATTCATGTGTGACATGCCTTGTGGTTTGTTGAACAAACCATGGTTAAAACAAACCATGGCCGGTCTACTTAAACAAAAGACTGTCACAAGAAAAGAGTTTTCCTGGTCTGTATATAAGAACATAAGAGTAGCCTGCTGGATAAGGCCAATGGCCCATCTAGTCAAGCATCCTGCTCTCACAGTGGCCAACAAGATGCCTGTAGGAAACCAGAAAACAGGATCTGGGCACAAGAGCCCTCTCTCCTCCTGTGTTTTCCAGCAACTGGCATTCAGAAGCATTGCTACCTTCAACTGTGGAGGCAGAACAAAGCCATCGTGGCTACTAGCCATTGACATTGACCCAAGTTAGTGGCCATCACTGTAAAATGTAAACAATGGCATTAAAAAAAACACTATACTTAAATATAATTTTATAAAATGACATAGGGAGGTAGAGTTGTATCGGTTGGTTCCATTGACTGTCCAATAAGTGCTCATAGCACTTGCACAACCCTGTCCCACAGAGCGTTTAGTCACACAATGGACACAACGCAATACAATATGGCTACTCACGTGCTGCCGGGGGTGGGGGGGGAGACACACACACTTGTAATTTCTCTGAAGCTGGATTGATATCTCGAGGAAAAATACCTGGATTTCATGGAACAACAAAGCAACAATTGCACAATTATGTATTGCATAAAGGCAATCCAATTGTAAGGAGAATATTCAGGGCACTTGGTATTATTAGATAGGCCTGCTACTATGAAACATCAGAGAAGGGTATAGGCTTCCTGACTTGCATCTAATATTAATGTTATTAATAAGGAAGAGGAATATAACATGCATTTCTCTGCCAAATCCTAGTGTAGCAATTAATATTTCAAGGCCAAGAATAACAGTGCATTAGAATATGCCAGTATTTAGTTTTGCATGTGTGATGTGCATGTGGGACACAATCCACCGCCATGTGAAATACATTGGAGATGGACACAAGCACTCCTATAATTTCAGTGGCCAAAGCCATTTTTTAAAAAAATAAAATACCAGCAATGCCCTGAAGAATGATGCTGTCATTACATAAGGCGTATTCCTGTCTTCTTCATGTTCTCATATTTATTGTGGTACAAGTGTTGTTGTTGTTTTAAAAAGTCTGGGACATAATGAGCAAACTAAGTTATGCTTCCTTTGTAAGTTGAGTGTGAGATGCATGTAAAAGGGGTGGATTTCGTTTCTTCGTTGTACTTTAATTTTGCCATCGCCTTTTCAGTGTAACAAAAGTTTCTGGATTAATATGAAGACGCCACAGGATATATGGAGTGGATTTGCCACTCTTAGGGAATGGTAGGGAGGCACTTCAAATAAGATGTATCTGTCTTAAAAGAGGGTGAGCGAGAGCCACTGTAAAGCTGACCGAAACTGCCCTTGAAGGCGGCCTCTCTTGGGATCATATTCTGTTTCTGTAGCTGAGGTATTCGATCTCCCGTTCCGTTATTTAAGTATCAGTTTGTCTCTCCTCCCATTCTGTGTAGCAGGTGTTGGGCAGTTTGTTTCCAACACTATTTCCATGCATAGCAATTGGCTCGCAGGTCGCAGTGCATCATGGGCTTTGTAGCCTTAAAGGATGGCTGCATAGGCTGCTGTCCTCATGGACGTTTATGAGAATGGCAAAGAGCTAATTTGAGACAAAGGGCGCTTTGCTTCGGGGCACAACCCTGGGAAATAAAGAAGCAAAGAAGACATTGACAAAGAATAAATAGAAAGCAACCGATCATGTGCAAAGTGCCATCTAATCAGAGTCAGCTGTCCTTTATAACCAGAGTAGCACATGTGTGATATGGGGATATAGTTTCCAAGCAATTTCTAGTCTGGCTGGTGTTCTGCCATCTTCTTCCACCCACCCACCCTCAGCACGTGTAATGAAATCCAAGATACTATTGGTAATCTGTGATAGTTTCATTCTGGAACTGTTAATCCCAGATAGTAAACAGCATGAGTCAGCCTTCAAAAATAATGATAGTTTTAAAAATCATGCAATTTTTCTTTTGTTTCTTTTTAAATGCGCCTTCTATTTACTTCAGTAGTTCTTGCTTCTTGAAATACCAATGGACCATTGAGATGAGTGTGGTGGTTACGTAGAATGCCAGTCACTAGATTCCTGGAGGTAGGAATCCCCACTTCTGGAGGTTCAAGCCCCACTTCTCAGTCAGTATCTTCCTTCTTGACAAGTCAGTTATCTCCCAGGTCCATCCAGTCATACATCTGTGAAATGAGAACAATAGTGAACTAAACTATGGTGACTTACTGAGGACTATTCTACCATGAGGATTCCAGAATCTGTGCTGACCAAAGAAATGATAGGTCTAGAATAGATCAGTGTTTCCCAAACTTGGGTCTCCAGCTGTCTTTGGACTACAGTTCCCATCATCCCTGACCACTGGTCCTGCTAGCTAGGGATGATGGGAGTTGTGGTCCAAAAACAGCTAGAGACCTAAGTTTGGGAAACAATGGTCTAGACGGAAGCTAAATAGCCAGTTGTGATCACAGGAGATATTTGGCCAGGGCAGTTGTTTGTACTGGGAGTAATCAGTCTGAAATAACCACCATTTCCTGGATATCAACTCAGTAGTCACTACTTCATGACTAAAGATGAACTGAACAAATAAGAAAATAATTCTTTGGCTTGTGATATCTTTATTTAAAAATTGTGAGTCTTATGATTATCCAGTTTGAGCACGCAGCAAGCAAAGCAAAGTAGGGATGCTTGAGGAATTATTTTTGTGCAAATTCCAATACGAACTGACATGATCAGCTCCTCTTGGACTAATGTGTGAATCAGAACGCAGTTACTCTTCGGATTTTGCACTTCTCCAAATTTTGTGATGCTGTTCTCTCGGCTCAAAAAAAATGCATTCCAGAGTGCACAATTTAGGACAATATATATAGACAATATACATTTTGTGCTGCTTGTTTTCAAAACACGCGTGAGGAATCTGTGGCCCACCAGATGTCGTTGGACTCCCACCATCCCTGGCTACTGGCCATGTTGGTTGAGCAACATCTGGAGTGCCCCCATCCCTGTCTATAAACAATTGCAGATTAATGTGAAAGCAAAGTGGGTGGGTGGGTGAATGCCTGGAAGTGACATTGACTGGAAACGGGGTGATTTGTCTGTCCCTAGAAGTTCAAAGCCGACTGAAGGCGAATCACGTATTTCTTTGACTTCAGAATAAATTCCCCAGAACGGCTTTTGCTGCTGAGTAAGCAGTCTGGAGTTTGTTTTCCCACTGCACATTGTACTTTATGGACTAAAAAAAGACATGTGAGAAATAGCAATGACCGGTTTTTCCATTCCATAAAACTTGCTCCACGTCGGCTGATTACTCTGGGGATTTCAAGGCAGACTTAGATGAAAAATTTGGCTTCATGTGTTTGCATGTTTTAAAGTGTTGCTCTGTTTTGCATTCCATTAGAATGTTGGAAGCTTCAAATATTTGCTTCCTCTGACTTCGTTCTGTTCATCCTCCGCTGCTTTTTTAAAAATGTTGCTGTATCCTAGTAATAATGGCACTCTGAAGATCTCAAATGACTTCACAAATAGTTATTATGTACATATTTTGACAAGAGGCCATTGGAAACAGTTTGACACGTGCAACTGGAGAGGTCCCCTCCATATTATATTGCACCACCGTCTACAAGGACTACTCAGTTTGCTGTGCAGTCTCTCTGTTAAGCTTGCTATCAGGTGAAATCCAATACCATCCTCTAGGAAACAGCAAAGGAAGAAAACTGACACCTCCTATTAGTGGGAAGCTTGTACTGCTTCATTTACCAAATATATTGGGTGTCACCCAAAAATATTTGCATAATCAGGAGTTGAGATGAACCAGAGTGCTATGCGCATAGTGTTGCACTGAGTCAGGGTCACAGAAAAGACACATGGAATTAAGGTAAGTGCTGCTGCCATCTGACTGAGGGTGTGGGACTGACATTCTAGAGTGGAAGGGAATTTGGTAGGAGGCATCATATTTTGGGAACTGGCTATAAGGGATGTGAAGAACACTGATCTGGTTCCTTGGCCATTTCGGAAGGATGTCCTGTTCAACCTCCATTACCCTGTGCACTAGTACTGTCTTGGTGTCTCATCTCATACCCTTTTCTCATGTTGTAAACCTTGTGACTAGGCCAGAGTTTTGCACTCCTGTCACGAGAAAACAGACTGAGAGTAGACAGGAGTTAGCTGAGGAGGATGCTGTTCTGCAGATATTTGAAGATGGGCAAGAAGTGTTATTCTAGACCACAGAACCATAGAATTGTAGAGTTGGAAGGAACCATGAAGGGCTTCTAGTCCAACTCTCTGCAATGTAAGAATCTTTTGCCCAATGTGGGGTTTGAACCCACCACCCTGATATTAAGAGTCTCATGCACTACCAACTGAGCTACTGGGGATTGGAGACCTTTAGCCTCCCTTTTTTAAAGAAAAAAAATACAACTCCAAACTTCCTTGGCCATTGAGCAGGCTGGCTGAGGCTCATGGGAACTGTAGTCCAACACTATCTGGAGCAGGCATAGGCAAACTCAACCCTCCAGAAGTTTTGGAAATACAACTCCCATCATCCCTGACCATGGGTCTTGTTAGCTAGGGATGATGGGAGTTGTAGTCCCAAAACAGCTGGAGGGCCGAGTTTGCCTATGCCTGATTTGGAGAGTTCCTTGTCTTGCTCTAGAAAAAACTGAGGGCAGCTTTTCTCCTTCAGTTTCATGGTGACACCTGATGGTGTCTGATCCCATCGTGTCCCAGTCCAGTATCCAGTGCCTGGCAAATATTCAGTAGCAGATCTAGAGCTCATACCTTAACTGGGAAAGTGGAGTTCCTCTAGTAGTGTGATTTTCTGAGCAGGTTTGGTACTTGAGAGACTGTCACCTGATGTCAGTAATTAGAAAGCAGTTTACTTCAGAGCATAGTTGGCAGGATAAGCAGTGCCAAGTAGAGCCAGTGTGGTTGTAGTGGTTAGAATATTGGACAAGGAACGGGGAGGCACATGTCCAGATCACCATGGAGCTCATAGGATGATTTCAGACAAGTTGTTATCTTTCAGCCAAACCTACCTTAGGAGATTATACTGGGAATAAGGCGGGGAAAGGGGAGAGAAACTTATTTACAGCATCTTGAGCTCCTTGGACAAAAGGTGGAACCAAAAATATTAAATAAAGTAGGCCAGGGCTTAGTGCAATTATTTGATTGGCTGATTGACTAGAGTGGAAGCAGAATGCATGTATAGAGCTATGTTGGCCACCCCAGGACATTTACTTGCCCCCCAGCCCTGGCCAGTTGGAAACCTGTGAGAGATAAAGAAAGAAAGAAAGAAAGAAAGAAAGAAAGAAAGAAAGAAAGAAAGAAAGAAAGAAAGAAAGCTCAGTTCTCTATACACTATTCAGGGAATAAGTCCTATTGAATGCAGTGGGAATTACTTCTGAGTAAACATGCTTATAACTGCTTCATTACAGCATGAAACACAAGCATGTGAAGGGACCTGCTGGTGTAATAAAGTGAATAACAAAAACATCCCAAGAGTGGAGCCTAATGTAGACTCATGTAAAGATACATAATGTTGGCCGTTGTGATTGGCCAACAGTATGCAGGCCCCTGAATTGGCCAAGGTACCATATAAATACCAGAAACCTGATCTTCTGCCTTTGTCTTGTCAATGGAACATAAACCCTTTCTTGCACTCCAGACTCTCGGTGGTAGTTTCTATCCAGACCTCAGAACTCTTCACAAGCTGCATTCCTCACCAGTCCTGCTGCACCTTTTCCTTTGAGTACTTTTGCCTGGCTGGAATGTGCCCTTGAACTGTGATAATTAATGCCTTTTGGTTCCATGGGTGGAGGATGGAGAAAGATGTGAGTGGCAGGGTGCATGAGTGCAATGGGTGGAAAAACATCTGACTTCTCCATGACTGGAATGTAGCCTGCTAGGCAAAGCCCTGACCGTCCCCATTTTGCAGAAAGGTAAGTTTCCTGGGGCTTCCGGTTGTGTTTGTTTGAACACTGGTAGAAATGTCTGCACAATCTGGGACTAAGATAGGAGTCACGTCTATTGCTCTGCCCTCTTTTTTCCACACCCACTTTTGCCTGGACTGACTTGTGCTCCCTGCCACTGCAGGTTGCCCATGAGTTGGCAAGGTTTCCTCTCCCCTGCTTGAGCTCATGCCCTGAAATGGAGCTTCTGGCTTAAGGGACTATAGGTTGAAGAACACCAGTTTGGATTCTTGGTATGGCCACATAGGGTCTGGACCAGCTTGCAGAGGCCATCTCAACAACAAATGAATTGTTCTCTGAACAGTTGTCCTTCTGGCTGTCATGGGCTAAGAGACTCCTCCTTGTTCAAACCTGATGGGAGGCTGCTTCTTCTCAGGCCATGTTCAGCTTTTGCGCCATGAAGAACCGACCTACTGTGTGAACAGTTTATCGTGGTCACAGTTAGCCATTTGTTTTAGATGTCTTTGGACACCATCCAAGCTTGCGGGGTTTTCTGAAAAGAGAGCCGACTGGTTTTACCACACAAGCAGAATTTTAACCCAAGCCAAAACCAAGTGGGATTGTTATATTGTGTGACTAGGTTCCTGAGTTTATTAGTTTATTCAGAATGCTGGGAACTGTAGCTCTGTGAGGCTTTGTCTTTTGATATGATGCCTTCTTTGCCTTGAAGATATTCAGAAACCTAAGTGAACTGGCTGCAAGACCTCTCTGGAACAAAATGGCGGTAGCAGGGAGCAGCTGGGCCAGTTTTGCTGGTGGCAGCCATCTGCACTTCTTTGACTGAGCAACAGGGAGGCAAGATTAGGGGCCATTCAGTCAGCTACTAATGCTGAGCGATGGTATCTTGAGACTAGGCCAGGATATAGTTTCTCTGAATATCAGTGGCAGCCTGCCATCCCCAAGGGAGATGTTAACAGTCTCCATCAATAAGTGTAGGATGATTTCCAAGCCGGATTTCAGCAGCTCTGAAAAGTATAGATGAGGCCTCCTCCTGAGTGAACACATGGGGGGAAAAACATTTACAGTGCAATTATATGACACAAAAGGAAGACAGATAATCTACTCTCAGGGTCATCTTCAGGTTTGAGGGGAGCCTCAGAAATGCGAGCTCCTCCAACCACCATAGTTTTATTTCCCACAATGATGTTTTGTCTTGCTTTTAACATTTCTCTCTCTCTCTCTCTTTTAGTAATTCTGTTTTTCTGTTCATGGTTCAAACTGCCTCAACTAAAGCTCATATTTTAAATAAATATTTAAAGCAAGTGCATAAAATGAAATGTGATATAAGGGTATTACATTGGATGGCAGTGAATATTTAAAACCTTTTCAGCCCAAATCTGAGTCACCATGGTCAGTGCATCCCAGATAGCAACAAGCACAGTCTGCTTCTGTTGTAAACAGGGATAAACTTAGCAGGTGATGTTAACCAAGCACACCTAGGGTGTGTTCACATTGCCGGCTTACTGCGCAGTCGTGTTTTTCTTTTTCCAGTGTGATTCACAACTCTTCCTCCCTCTAGCTGTTCACATCACATCAGCCCAGCTTCATTAGTGTCAGAGTTGTTTCTCTTTGTGCACATGCCGGGGAGCACTGATGGAGAAGGGATGTCTTTGCCCTGTGCAAAGGTATTCACACCTTGACTAGAATGACTTAAAGACTCCAACTGGCACTAAGCTGGTTGGAGAAACAATGCATCAAACAGTAGTAACTTGTTTTTCTCTTTTTATATTGTAAACCGCCCTATGATCCTTGGATTAATGGTGATACAGCAATTCAATTAAAACAAACCAAGAAATAGCTGCATAAGCCTAAATTTTTGAATCCATCCTGCAAAATAGCGACAGTCTGGACAGCACCTAAATTAGGAGTTACATGAAGTTCTGCTTCTTTTTATTTGTCCTAAGTCTATTGCCAATCAATTTAATCTTGCCCTGAGTTCCACTCCGATAGTCACCGAATACTTTTCCTGTTTTCACTCTTCTCCCCAATGCTCATAATTCTGCAAACCTCTGTCACGCCTTCTCCTTGTTCATTGTTATCTGTTGTCCCAAGTCCCAGCCTAATCCTCGGCGGAACTTAACATTCAGACAAGGCAGACATATTTCTATAACTAAAAGGACAGGTGGTGTATGATAAACAATAAATCATTCCATTGTTTGGGGAGGCTGAGATGAAATCGTCTCTCAAGGGAGGATATATTTTGCCTTGCAGTTTTGTTTTGTTTGTCTCGGTCTAATGTGGGTCAGCATCAAAGCTTCAAGGAGTTGTGGAGATGGAAAATTCCATTGTACTGAAGTGTTTCACTGCAGTGGCACCACAGCCTAGTCAACCTTGGTTTACTCTTGTCCATTCCCCCCCCCCCCCCCAGTGCTGGGAGTTAGGAGGCGTAGCCATTCCTGTTCCTTGGACCAGACATTATCCAGCTGTAACTGTTAAGTAGCTAAGGTGCTTTGAGAATTGCTCCATGCTTGGGAATTGTTCTACGTCTGGCTGGTTTTGACTTGAACTGTGCCAAGCTAGGCTAGACCAGTAATTAAATTATATTTGTTTTCACCATAGTTGCTGCTCTCATCCTAGAATTTACAGTGTCTATGGAACTAGCAACATTTTAATATATATATATTTTAGTTCTCGTAAGCTCCTTTCCTCTCATGTTGTTGCCGTATTTTTCAGGGATGTTGACCTTTTGTTTTCTTCATAAGTTGTGTGCCTGAGAAGCAGTTCATAGATCACAGAATTGTAGAGTTGGAAGGAACCCTGAGGATCATCTGGTCCAGCCCCTTGCAAAGCAGGAATATGCAGCTGCCCCATACAGGGATCGAACCTGTAATCTTGGCATTATCAGCGCCACACTCTAACCAACTGAGCTGTCCCATGGAGCAAGGGAAGGGAAGGCAAATTGCCACATTGTATATCCATAGGGGCCTATTCCTCTTTGCCCAAATAGAGGAAAGCCAACTGGCCACCTTGTGTCTCTCAGCTTCTATGGGATCAATAGGAATGGGATTCAGAACAAAACTGTCATTGCCTTTATGGTGCCAGTGCACTTGGAATGCTCTGCACAATTCTGTCCACCTCACTCAAAAATGATATTGCAGAAAATTTCAGAAAAGGACAACCCAAGTGATCAAAGGGATGGAACAACTCCCATCTCATGTGGGAGGAAAGGCCACAACATTTGGGGCTCTTTGGTCTGCGGGGGGGGGGGCATAAGAGGGTCAAGAGAGAGGTGCATAAAATTATGCATGATATAGAGAAGGTGGGTGGAATGCTCTGGCCGTCCACATCAGAAGAACTCAGACTCACAACTCCATTTCTGCTAATGACTTTAACGTGCAGATCAGACCAGCACCCAAGGCACACTACAGGTTGCAAGAGTAACCAAGTTCTTGCTAAGTGCATGGCTAAGCATGAACTGAGACGTTGATCCAACACACGACATGCCCCTGCATTTTCCTTTCGAAGGGCAGACACAGCTTTAGTATGGCAGGTGGCTGGGGTGGTAGGAAACATGCACTAACCTGAATAGGTTGTGAAGTTTGCTTTTGCCACTGCCGACATCTCTGCGTCCGTGGAGATGGAGGCGGGATCAGGAAGGCTCTTGGGAGACAGAAGGAAGGCACCAAAGGTGGCTCCTCGACAGAAGGCAGTGGGCTGGAGGGAGAGGGGTGGCACACTTCTGCTGACCTGCTTGAACCTTCTCTTCCACCCCCAGGCTACTGGGCCCATCCCCAGAATCAGAAATTTCTTGTGGCTTGGAATTGGCAACCTGCAGCCCACTGGGTCCCTCCAAAACCAGCTGTCCGAGCTCCTCCCGCTCCTCATCCAGATTTAGCCACCCCCTCCATGACATTTCTGCAGGCCCCGTGACACAGAGGGCTGTTTTTCTCCCTCATAATACAGTGGTACCTCAGGTTAAGAACTTAATTTGTTCTGGAGGTCCGTTCTTAACCTGAAACTGTTCTTAACCTGAGGTACCACTTTAGCTAATGGGGCCTCCTGCTGCCGATGCCGCGCAATTTCTGTTCTCATCCTGAAAAAAAGTTCTTAACCCAAGGTACTATTTCTGGGTTAGCAGAGTCTGTAACCTGAAGCGTAACCTGAAGGTACCACTGTACTAGACCCAGACATCACCCAATGATGGCAGCTGGAAAGAATACTGTTCTGCACATATACTCCTTGAGCATCTGGGCATTTGGTTGGCTGTTGTGAGAACAGAATGTTGGAGAGGAGAGGACTTTGGTTTTATCCAGCACGGCTGGGGGTGTTTTCTCTCCCTGTGTGATTCGAAGAACCGCCGTCCTTTTCCAACCCATGAGCTTGTTAGATCTTCTCCTGACTAGTCCAGACCAATGCAATTTTGTTTCCATCAGTTCCTTTTAGAAGGGAATTACTTCTACTGTGCTCTTCACTATCGTAAATCTTCTTTCTTAACAAATTCCAGAGAAGTAGCTGTGCTAGTCTGTTGCAGGGGGGGGGGGGAATAGCACGCAGCTTTGTTGCACCTTAATGACTAACGAATTTATTACGGCATAAGCTTTCGTGGGTTGGAGTCTGCTTTTCTGCCTCTTTGACATCCTCTGCCCTTTAGCAGCATTCACCTGTCAGAGCAATACAGTTTTAGATGCTGGCGAATAACACGCTTGCAAGAAAAAGAAAAACTCACAGGAGCCAATAAATATATCATGTGAACAAGCAAATAGAAATGATAGAGACATGGTGTTTAAAGTTTAAATTCAGAAAGCCTTTCACCGTGCAAGTAACAACTCTAAATATTCTTTAGATTTAGAGTTGTTACTCACACAGTAAATTCACCATAGTTTTACTTTGTGTATTGCAGTATTGTAACTTTGTTGGCTCCATGGTAATGCACGGGAGCATCTAAACAGAACGCAACAGTTACTTCAATTACATTGTGTGTGGTGATCTTACATTATTCATTCTATATCACACAGTTATTTTAGTAAATTATTTTTTTGTATCAAAATGCTTTCAGGATCTATTGCACTGTGTCCCAAGGTGTGGTTTGCAAAAGGGTTTCAAACGGTACATAGCAGAATTTTTAATTTTACTTTATCATAGTTTTCTTAGCTGCAGAAAACAATTTACAGATAAATTAGTATTATTAAAACTACCCCCAATTTATCTTCGCCTGAGAAGGGCTATGCCAGTAAGACTAAACTCTCAAAAGGGGTATGCGGTTATTTTTAAGTTTGGGAAACACTGATCTATATTGTATTGACACTATCCTGAAAGGAAGAAAAAAATATAGTAGAGACTTGAATCAATGAGCGGTCCTTATCTGCCATCCATACATCTGCTCCATTAGCTGAAAAAGCATGAAATGAGTTTTAATCCTGAAAATCTCATTCCATATTTATTGGAGAACTGCTGTTTGCAATAATTCCAGTGTATTGTGTTGTAGCTGTATTGTTGCGTACTGTAACTGTAGAATGGAGGGATTTAATTATTTTAAATACATTAACAAAGCAAATCACACACTAATGCTAGGTTGCCTTTTCGTGCAGAGTTTTGTGCTTGGATGCAAATGCGTGCGTGAGCTATGTGCACAGTACTACTTGGAAAGCATGCAGGTCCATTTTATTTCATACTTTTTTCTGTTGCAGGGGAATAAGGCCTGATCCTTTCGCAATTGCTGGTCCTATGTTTATGAAAGGGACCAAGCAACAAGCAATACAGGAGTGTGCTTCTCACTACTGTTGGAATAGCACACGTATTTTGTATTTGTGTATCTAGGACCACAAAACTGTGCACGGAAACCACCAGGCATGCTTTCCATTTGCCCCAGCAAGGATATGTATATAAGTGCATGCCATCAGATTTTCGTTCCAGTTTACATATTTCACAGAATGCAGCTTGCCAGCGAAGATTTACCTTGAAATCTTACAAAAAGCCTTGCCCTCGCTGTTGTGATGATGCGTTATTCTCAGCACCGTCTAATTTCACTTCCCAAGCACTAATTAAGTACATCTGAATCCGGAATAATCCCAAGTCAGTGGAAATCTATATAAAGGATGCATCAGTTTCCCAGGAAATTCCAGTAGAATATGGTTTTACTTGACAGATCCCAGAGTGGTAACCTTGTTAGTCTGTTGGAGGGAGGGAGAGAAACGCAAAGAGTTTCGCGGTGATTTAAGGACTTAAGAAATGCATTGTGGCTTGTGGCCCAAAGGACACTTCATCATTGTCAGGAGCTGCTGTGATCTGTGGACAGCTGCCCTGTGTGTTGTCACTGAACTACAGCTTCTCAGTGAAGCATGCTCAGGCCTTATTAATATTATGAGCTCTGGCATATTCCTGTTTGGCCCTGGCCTCTGGTTTGCTTCTCAACCGTGGCTCCTTGTTTGACCTTTGCTTCTGACTTACTTTTCTGTCCTCCTGACTACTGGCTTGTCCTATGGCTTCTGGCTCCTGGATCTTCCCACACTGCAGCCCACAGCCCAGCCGTGACAATCAGATATGTGAAATGGCCACCAAGTTGCTTTAAACCACTTTCATACTTAGGGGCTGCGTCTCAGTCACAGGGCAGGTGCTTTGCATGATGAAGGTTCTGTGTCACTAGCATCTCCAGGTAGGGCTGGCAGAGGCTCCTGCCTGAAATCCCAAAGTGCTGCTGCCAGTCAGTGTAATCCGTACTGAGATGGATGAACCAGTGGTATGACTTGGCATAAACTTCCCATGTTCAGAATGGACACCCTGTAGGTAAACCATGGTTACAGCTCATGGTTAGTCTGGAGTTCATGGTTAGTCCCTTATCCTTTTCATGCCTGCATGTAAATTGACCACATTATTCAAGCCTATTTACATAGGATTCAGGTTGCTTGAACCCTACATCTCCACATGGATGGGCAGGCATAGAGGGAAGAGGCAGTGGCGTAGCGTGGGTTGTCAGCACCCGGGGCAAGGCAAGTAATTTGCGCCCCCTAACCCGTGGATTTGCGCCCCTAATCCTAACCCCCAGATGTTGCACCCGGTGCGGCCGGCCCCCCCTGCACCCCCCACGCCACGCCACTGGGAAGAGGAACTACCATTCCTTATGATAGTTATCAGGAAAGGCTGTTGTCCAATTCAGCCCAGATGTTATGGCAGAGTTGTGGCTACCAACTCTCATGCATCTTGCTCCTCTTTCCCCCATAATATCTAGTGACATAAATGTGTAATGTGACATGATAGAATTAAACATGTCTAGGCACAGTTCATGTGGTTGATTTCTCTGCAGGAAAAAAAAGGGGGGGATTGTGTACCCATGTACACACAGCATCTGCCCAGTCCCCAAAGTGGCTTTTCTTTATTAATTAAGAGGCTGTCGGGATTTCAATAAACACACTTGCACATAACATTTAGCTAGGCCCTGAGACATTAAGCAAAGCCCAGGGGAGTCTTCCCAAACATGCTTAACTAGGAGTAAGTCCCACTGAACTCAGTGAACTTATTTCTGCATACTTATGTGTACATTCACACTGTACTTTGCAAGCTCATTTATGCCCAATTCAGTTTTGTAGTTGTGTGCAATACTTTACCAGTGGCATTTATTGAACACTTCTGTGCTAGCATTTTATGATGCCACAGATAAAAGCTGGAAAATTGCTGAAGATAAGCACAACAGTAAAGAGTAAGTTTCCAGCTTTGTCTGAGAAAAAAGTTGGCAGGTTGCTTACCTTTGATCTTAGGGTTTAATGAGTTCTAAGAGAAAGTGATGCACTCTGGGAAGAAGCTGGCCAGGGATATCTTGGGGCTGCTTTCATTATAGGGTGCTCTCTTGAAGGTCATCTTATGGTTCATTACAAAAGCTCGGGTTTCTATATTTGCATTAAAGGATGGCTGATCATACAAGAGAGAATACAAAGCCTTTTGATCAACACTGGTGATCAGATTTTTTTTTATTGTTATTATTATAAAAAGATACCTTCTGGCTTACTCTCATATCTCAGGCGGCTGACGTCGATGCATTTAGGAGAGCATTAATACTCCGCCTAATTGCTATTAATATTCCTGTTTAAAGTAATCATAATATCATTTATATCAAATTAGAGCCATTCAGTGCTGTATGCCTGGAGATTAGTGGAAAATCTGCTGTTTGTTTGCAGAAATTCAATAGTTCACCTGGTCCAACTAGACTTAAAATCAAAGGACATTGCCCAGAAATAAAGGGAATGGAAACAAATTATCCCCAGAGCAGGAACATCTTAGTGTTTTATGTGACATATTATCCTGTGCATAAGCCCTTAGAACAATCTGTTTGAAATAGAAGTAAGTTTCATAGGTGCATAAATAAATTCCAGTCGCCTGGAGCCTGTATCAGATTGGTGTGTGTGTACATCATGTACTGGGAAAAAAGAAGAAGGGTGCATAGACAATGGAGAAGCAGGCAGAGCTCCGGGCTAACACTATGGCGGCTTCATGTCTCTCTCGCATGGAGCATGCCAATGTCAAAATCAACTCAGAGCCCTGTGTGGACACACTAAATCGCAGCACTTGCTCATGCTATATGTCTTTACTTCTATTTCCTCACCAGCCAATGGTTAGTAGCATCTCAAATCTTTAGCATTTATGTGTTGAGTGCAAAGATCTGAAGGGGGCTTCTGTACACTGACCATAAATGGAAGCCCCCATGGCAATGGAAACTGGAAGAAGGTTAATGTGTATTTTCAAATTCTGTATCTCTATATCATTTTTATTTCAATTCCACATCTTTTTTCTTCATTTTCTTCATTCTCTACATCTCCTTATTGACTAAGAATTTTCATCTGAGCAAGTGGACTCTAGTCCCTTAGACACTTTTGTTGCAGCAAATCAGTTAGGGCCCCTCAAGATGGGTGTTGTGTTCTTCTTCTTGCCGTTGTGTTTTGCAGCATGTCTGTGGCACGCTAATAGTTCATTAGTGCTGGATTGGCCATCCATTCATCATTCCACTTCAGTCGCTTTTCTGTGATGTTTCCCTAATGTTATTGCATTATTATTTCTGTCCAGAGGGGCAGCAAGCCGCTGTCGCCAACCCAAACATTTGTGGTGTAAAAAAAGTCTCAGGATTTCAGCAGTAAGTTATTAGCCATGCGCTGACCGGAAGCAAAGCAGTATGACCTCCACAAAATGTTTGCAGGAGCAAAGAGTGTTGAAAGTCTGGTTTTGTATAACTACCCCAATGCCATCGTCAGGGTATAGTGTAGTCGTTAGTGTCAGACTACCACCTGGGAGACTAGGATTCAAATCCCTGCTAAAGTCCACTGGGCCATTCTTGGGTCAGTCATTACCTCCCATCCTAACTTACCTCGCAGGGTTGTTGTGGATATTAAATGAGGACAGCGAGAACCATGTGTTCTCCCTTGAGCTCCTTGGAGGAAGAGATGGACTATAAATGCAATTTTAAAAAAAGCAAATACACGAATCATGAGTGTAGATGATCATAAATGCAAAACAAAAATGACCTCTAGAGGGGCCCTTAGTATTTGCAATGTCGTGAAGCTTTCTTTCTTTTTTAATTGCTGTAACCCACTGTGATTTTACTCCAGCCTTTTCACACAGTCATGTATCTTGTGAACAGTACCCATCACACGTAGCAACTGCTACAGGAACAAGCAGATGTGGTAAATACCCATTGTCACCACAAGGGGCATTGCCCAGAGGAAAAATTCACTGTGTGAAGCAAAGTCTGTTAATAAAATTTAAAAAGTAACTAGCAAATTGGCCCTTTTATGTATTAACTTTTTTAAAAGTATGGTTGGGAGATAGTCAACTGTTGAGAAGTGTTCGATGACTTAGAGCATAAAACAGAGGCTGATCTGAAATATGTGTGCACAAATTTGAATCAGTGTGATGAAATGAAGCAAATTGAAAACAGGGAGGCAGAATCCTGTACGAAAATCCTGAACGAAAATCAGCTGAAACAGCTGAACTGTGGAATAGACTCTCTAAGGAGTGCTGGAAACCCCTGCACTGGAGTATTTTAAAACCTTCACTGTGCAAAGCACCGGGGACCAAATCTGTATTGGTGGGTAGATGATGTAACAGTTCCCCCCCCCCCATCACTGTGATTCAATAAACAATCAATCTTCAAAGGGCTAATCCCGTTACTCAGCAATTCCAGGTAAATAAACCAAAGGCTGCATTCAGCAGGGACTGACATTTCATAGGAAGTATCAGGCTGCAGCTCCAAGTGCAGTATTTGCCCCTTGATTTCAGTTCATAAATTTGAAATTCTGAAGCTACTTGTTTTTTTAAGTAGTCACAATGCTGAGTCACACTTTATAATGCGTTTGTATTTGCCATAAATACACCGGTGGCTGCTGCGATTGGCGAGTCTCAGGGGGAGATGAGTGGCTCCAATCAACAGTGCACATGTACGGGGAGTTGTGATTGGCTGCAGCTGCCTGTTGTATGCATAATGTATATTCACAGACACACATTTCCCTTTCACACTTTAGGGCAGAGCTTTCCAAACTTTTCATGCGGGTGACGCACTTTTCAGACATGCATCATTCTATGACACGGTAATTCAGTTTTACTAGCAAACCCGGGGGTTAAACTAACCCCTTTGCAGCCCTGGAAGTGTTCGCACGGCACACGGCCGACATGCTAACATGTCACAATGCACTGTTTGGAAAGCTCTGCTTTAGGGTGTTCACTGATGCAAATATGTAGTCAGTATAACTGTTGCATAACGTGTGACTTGGCCATCACAAAGATCCCCTTGAGCAGCAGGACTGCTTCAGAACCGTTTTGGGATCCTTGCTGACATCAGCTACATTCATTTACAGTGTTGATCCTTCCCTCATGCACAGCAATTTCCTTATTAATCTCCAGTTTCTTGGTATGCCATGATTTTCCCATTAATTCAGATGCAACAAAAGTACAGTTTGCCTGTAAACCAGGATTTGCCCAGATGATTACTGTACCTTGATGCAGATGGGAATTTTCATCCGAATGAAAGTCTGCGTTGCCAGCACAGTTAAAAGTCAGAGATGTGTCCACTGTATCACTGATTATGAGGATGAGGATGATGGAAGACATGATTGTCAAGGTGGAAAGCAAAACATGAATTTGCAGTGTATACTTTTTATGGCCATCTCTAGAATGTTTGATACTTTTTTTGCACAGTGAAAAAGCAAGAAAGAATCAAGTTGCAAAGCACATGAGAGATTGCTTTGACGACACAACAATAATAGGGCATGGCTTCATGTCAATTTGAACCTAAGTTTAGTATTTAAAATCCAATAGCAGCAGAAAGCAAACAGTTACATACAAAAGTCTCCCCCCCCCTTTCTTTTTTAAAGAATCCTTCTCCTTCATTTTGGACATGATTATATTATCTCCAACTGCTTGCAAATCTTGTTATCCAAGTAATATATTTTGTACTGTCTGTTCCTGCTTAAGTCCTGGGGGATTGTGGAAGAATAACCATCATAGTGCCACTGCTGTAAGTAGACTGCAGCCAGATATGCTAGAAAAGAAAAGTCTGTTTCAATTGATCTAGATCCTTTTCTACGAAGAAAATTAGGCTTGATTCAGACAGCTTCATTTTCTGTCTTGATCTTGAACATAGATTCTTCTCCTGATGAATATACTGGTGTTGTGTAGCACCCATCCCTGATGCAGGGCAATGACTCAAAGAGCAACATCTTACATTAGATGTAGCTTCACTGGAAATAACCCAAGGAGCAAATGCAAGAGTTTTATTTGTTGATTAGAGTAGCATTTACTACTTTAATAGCTGTGGACACCCTGCATGCTGTGATGGGTAAGCTACTCATCAGCAAAGAGGTTGAAAATAAAACTGCCAATATTATAAAGCCATTATGCAAATTTATTGCGTACGTATATGCTCTTGGAATGCTGTGTACGGTTCTGGGTTGCCTTAGCGCAAAAAGAATAATTTAGTGTCAGGAAAGGTGCAGAGAAGGGCAGCCAAAATGATCGAGGGGATGGAGCAGCTCCCCTATGAGAGCCAGTGTGGTGTAGCGGTTAAGAGTGGTGGACCTCGTAATCTGGGGAACCGGGTTCGCGTCTCCGCTCCTCCACCTGCAGCTGCTGGGTGACCTTGGGCCAGTCACACTTCTTTGAAGTCTCTCAGCCTCACTCACCTCACAGAGTGTTTGTTGTGGGGGAAGAAGGGAAAGGAGAATGTTGGCCGCTTTGAGACTCGTTCGGGTAGTGATAAAGCGGGATATCAAATCCAAACTCTCTTTTTTCTTTTTTAAGGTTAGAACTCTTGGGGTTTTTAGTTTGGGTTGGGGGGGGGGAGACAAATAAGATAGAGGAGTATAAAATTATTCATGGTGTGAGTAAAGTGGATGGAGAGAGGTTTTTCTCCCCCTCTTTTAAATCTAGAAAGCGGAACCATCCAATAAAGCTTAATGTTTGAAGACTGAGGAAGGACAAAATTAAGCACATAAAGGTACCCCTGCCCGTATGGGCCAGTCTTGACAGACTCTAGGGTTGTGCGCCCATCTCACTCAAGAGGCCAGGGGCCAGCGCTGTCCGAAGACACTTCCGGGTCACGTGGCCAGCGTGACATCGCTGCTCTGGCAAGCCTGAGCCGCACACGGAACGCCGTTTACCTTCCTGCTGGTAAGCGGTCCCTATTTATCTACTTGCACCCGGGGGTGCTTTCGAACTGCTAGGTTGGCAGGCGCTGGGACCGAACAACGGGAGCGCACCCCGCCGCGGGGATTCGAACCGCCGACCTTTCGATCGGCAAGCCCTAGGCGCTGAGGCTTTTACCCACAGCGCCACCCGCGTCCCAAATCTAGAAAGCGGAACCATCCAATAAAGCTTAACGTTTGAAGATTGAGGAAGGACAAAATTAAGCACATAGGATCATAGAATTGTAGAGTTGGAAGGGACCCCCAAGAGTCATCTACTCCAACCCCCTGCAATGCAGGCATCTTTTGCCCAGTGGGAGGCTGAAGCCCACAAACAACCCTGAGATCAAGAGTCTCGTTGCTCTGCTGACTGAGCTATCCCACCTTCACAAAGCTTATTTTATTTATTTTTATTTAAAAGTTGTAAAAGACGGTTTGTAGGGTTTCAGCAGGAGCACCTGATGATAGGAAAACACAAAAAATGAATGAATGACTATATGCATCTGCTGGCACCAGTACGCATCCGTCCCTCTCAATTGCTGGCAGTGCTAATCAACGGAGCAAAAGGCAACCTCTCATTAGAAGGTAGAGCAGATCTCAAAAGGCCCTCTGCTCTTACAATCCTATAAGAATAAATATTCGTCCCTGTGGGGGAAATCTCACTGAGGTTTCTCTGGTAAGAGTTTTGTTTTCCTTCCAGAGTGCTTCATCGATTTCATGCTCTTATGTAAAGCAAGCGAGGTATCTCTCATACTGCACAAACCTCATTATCTGTAAATGTCAGAATTATATTTGTGTCAAAATGACATATCAGTGGTCCATTTTTTTAAAGAAAAATATTGTTAAAGAATAGGTGCTTTTTATCTTGGGAAGCTTGGGAAGAATTATAGACTTATTTGTGTACTTCTGTGATGAATATGTAGTTAGCACTACATTCCTACAACTGCTGTGGCTTCCTCCAGCAACTCCTGAGAATTGTAGCTTAGCAAATAATTTATAAACCGCCTTTTACATCAGTCTCAAGCTGATTTGCCCCAGCCACTCTGGGCAGCTTCCAACAAAATATCACAAAACAGAGTGAAACATCAGGCATTAAAAACTTCCCGATACAGGGCTGTGTACAAAAATTTGCATAATTGTTTATCTGCTTGACATCTGATAGGCAAGCATTCTACAGGGCAGGTGCCACTACCAGGAAGGCCCTCTGCCTGGTTCCCTGTAACCTCACTTCTTGCAGTGAGGGAGCTGCCAGAAGGCCATCAGAGCTGGACCTCAGCGTCCTGGCTGAATGATTGAGATGGAGGCACTCCTCCAGGTATACAAGGCTGAGGCCATTTAGGGCTTTAAAGGACAACATTCCTTGCCACTGAGAACACCTGCACCTCCACTGACAGAACTGGATCTAGGAGCACCACACACACACACACACACACACTATGCACCTGCTTACCAGGCCCGGGAACCTCACATCAGGAAAATTCCCAAGTTTCAGTCTAAAACCTGCTTAAGTCTGTAATGTAAATATGTCCCAACAGACTGGAGCAGCCAGGCACTCTGTTCTCCTCTTTCACTGAAGGAATGGATCCTGACCTGTTGGTTAATCCCTGCAGGGTGGTGCGGTTCTCCATCATCACTGCAGCATACATGCTGGCGGAGCCTGAGACAAAACCAAAATGTGCACCAGGGATTGGCTCTGAACAAGAGAATACGTCATTTGACACATGTAATTATCCTCTGTTGAAACAGCAATTGGCAAAGGTCTGCAGGGCGGTTTTGTTGTTCTGGTTTTTGCATTAACTTGGGTTTTATTATAAGGGATTTCTTTGCTTTGCATTTATAATTTCACTTGCTTTTAAACGGAGATTCAGTGCATTTGGTAAGTGCTTGAGAAAATTGGCCTAACTTTGCTGTTGCTTTCTGCTGCCACATCCTTGGCTGAAATAATCACCACCATCGTTAATACTTCTTTAACTCCCTCCAGCATTTACTGAGTGCGCTGCAGGAGTCACTAATATGACTCCTGCAGCACAAATGCGCTACATGGTGCCTTGCTTATGTTATTGAGGCCTGAGCATGGGCAACAGCTGAAATGTTTTCCTAGAAACATGTAGCAAGCATATTAAGCCTCGTTGCATATATTTTATTTACCGGCTTTCAGTAGCCACCCTCACCAAAACCGTATTAGTTTGCCTCAAGCCAGGAATGTCCCTTATGTTGTTGCTGACACTGAGTTGGTTCACACGTAAAACTTAAGCCTGGGATTCCCAGTGCACCAGAAGTTTTCATTGCTGTCCTGCCATTGTTCTGCTTGCAACAGGATTTCAGTGCACTCATATAGTGCTGTTATCCAGCCTTCTGCAGATGAGCATTCCCTTAGACCAGGATTTCCCAAACTTTGATCTCCAGCTGATTTTGGACTACAGTTCCCATCAGTTCTCTGATTCCTGATCCTGCTAGCTAGGGATGATGCGAGTTGTAGTCCAAAAAAAGCCGGAGACCCAAGTTTGGGAAACCCTGCCTTAGATGGTCAATTGCATAGCTTGTCATAGTGCCCTTATTTACACCTTGCTACTGTGGGTTAAAACACAGAGCCTAGGACTTGCTGATCAGAAGGTCGGCGGTTCAAATCCCCGCAACGAGGTGAGCTCCTGTTGCTCCGTCCCTGCTCCTGCCAACCTAGGAGTTCAAAAGCACTTCAAAGTGCAAGTAGATAAATAGGTACCGCTCCGGCGGGAAGATAAACAGTGTTTCCGTGCGCTGCTCTGGTTCACCAGAAGCGGCTTAGTCATGCTGGCCACATGACCCGGAAGATGTACACTGGCTCCCTCGGCCAGTAAAGCGAGATGAGCGGCGCAACCCCAGAGTCGGTCACAACTAGACCTAATGGTCAGGGGTCCCTTTACATTTACCTTTACTGCCATCTTGCATTACCTCCTTACACTTCTGCAGTGGCCTTCCCTGTAGTTCAGCCCCACCTGCTTTTACATCTTCGGTGACTTGCATAAGCCGATTTTAAGGGGAGCAGGAGGAGAGAGAAACAAGAAAGAAAGAAATGTAATGATGCAAATCCATTAATTTTTATTAATACATCAAATTGCATTTGTACATTAATTTGAAAAATAATGTGGAGAACTACACTGCAAAGCGGCTCAGAAAAGGGTCATTCCCACATCTGAAATGTGCTGTTTCTGATATGGGTAGGCGCTGCAAAACGTAAGCAGGAGAAAATAGCTTCCATGTGGATCCACAGTTAAAATTTCGCTTCCAGCAGATTTTGGATGTTGACTGCAAGTGCTAAAAGACCATAGTATGGCGGCACCCTGAATGATATTTCTCCTCCAGCAAAGTGCTGGTTTTTTTCTTCTTGCTCTGCATATAGCCATAACAAAAAGTGATATTTTGTAATAAACTACTCCCTGAGTCGTCTCGGAGATGGCCTGTTTGGACTTATTTTCTGCCGCCAGCAGTGTACATTTTCTAACCCTGAGCCCTATCAACATAACTTTCCTTTCTCTCTCCTTCCCCTGTTCCTTTTCATTTCCCCCCCATTTAGACAGTTCCCCCCCCCCCCTTCAAAAAAGGAAACTTGCTATACAAACTAGTCTGGCTATCATGAGAACTCGAATTGTACAATTTTTAATGCCAAGAAAAGAATGCAAGGCAAAGGGAGGCGAGGTTTTGACTTGTTCTCAGCATCCGAAAAGGTCAAGGCAGCAAAGATCGGGAGACTTGTGCTTTCTTAAAAGGCCCTGTAATCCCCAGGGGTATCTCTTCTTGACTCTTGAGTCGTGCCACTGGGACAAAGAGGGGAAACAAGCCAACTTTATAGCTCTCACCCATAGGATCACTCTTCCAGGACTAATAGATATGATTGAAGGAAATATCTGAAAATATGCATCTGGGTGTGTCTACCTTAAGAGACTGCTGCAGACTTATAACCAGGTTGGGATAGTATTTTCCCATATGAAATCTTGAGCATATGTGACCTTTCAAATTTCGCTCAGTTGCTGCTTGCTCACCCTTTCTCCTGCTTGAAAGTAATTGCATTTCCAAATGATCAGTGACTTTGTGTGTGTGTGTGCGTGTGTGTGTGTGTGTGTGTTATTTTCTGGTTTGGTTGTGTGGTTACAAAGCCAGTGGGTCAGATGCGCAGGGGTGAAATTTGCAGTCGCTAATCCCTCCTGGTAGAGTGGAGAAGACACACGTCTTTTCCGTTCAGTGATAATAATAATATAATGATATAATATAATCTTAATAAAGGATTAATTAATTATAGTCGTTAATAGTGTTTCCAAACAGCTTTGCTATTAAAATACTCAAGAGTGTGCGCAAAGCATATACGGAAAACTAAAGTCACATGTGTTTCATAAGAATGATGGCAAAGGATTAAACAGAGCACAGCGGCAGTGAACAAAATGAAAGACCTGACCAGTATCAGACGTAAACAGTAGTCTGGTTCATTTGTAATGTTAAGCTATGGTTTGTATAGCAAACCATTAGTTAACCATAGACTACTAAATAAACCATAGCTGGTTTTTCAAAACTTTGGTTTGTTTCCCAGCTGCTCTTGTCTTTGCAGCTGGATGAGCATCTGGGGTGACCCCCCCCATTTCATGTAGAGACACCCCCCAGCAGACAGGCAATTGGACTGTAGTTCAATACTGACCATGACAGAACCCTCTACCACACCAGAAGTCAGCAGCCTGGTTCAGGACTGGTTGTGTGACCCATATATTTTGATGCTCAGACACCTTGCCTTCCACTACACACACACACACACACACACACCTTAAGGGGAGTCCCAAAGACAGTTGGATTGGGTCTTGTACACCTCCTTCCAGCAACTCCCGCAGCCAAGCTGGTGCCAAATGTATTGCTTTGCTTTGCTTCTCTTTGGACCACATCAGTGAGGCTGACAGAGGAGGAGTCTTGTCATCTGGGAGCCCAGGACCTCCGTACACACTGCCCAGGCTTGCACCCCAGAGAGGTCACTTTGGTGCTGCAAACTCAGCAAAAAAAAAGCATGGGAAGCAGCAGTTGCGAGTTAGCAATCTCTGCAGCCACAGCAGGCGCTGTGATTCTGCAATAGTTTGACTTCACCCACAGAGGCACACTCCACTGTCTCTCAAGACAGACAAATGCCGACAACAACAAAATGAGTGAAACTTGCAGGCAAGCTCTAGAGGACTTTTCATGCACAGAATGCACTTGTGAATGGCAGGGAATATGAAGTCTGTGTATTGATCAGAGCTGATAAGAGCTTCTGCTCTTCCTAATCAATACACCTGGCCTGGCCTGGCCTGGCCTTCAGTTTCATCCAGTTCCAGCAACAAACCTCTGATGCCCAATATTTAAATCTGGATTTGGGCACAGTATCCCATGCAATCAATCACAGATCCATTACACTGATAGCCAATTTTGGCTGTTTTTCTATATACAGACATTCACAATATTATCTCAGAAAATTTCTACATGATCCCAAATGGAATTGGACATGCAGGTGTCACTGTTGGTGCGAATAGGTCAATTTCTCATGCCTTTCACTGTGTGTGGCAAATTTTAGAAGCCTACATTATGACTGAAAATGTGCACAATGCACATGCATTTAAAACTCTTCTGTGCTTGGCCGGCCTCACACCAAGCGAGGAAGGGAGCAAAGGCCCCAGCTGCTCTCACTCAGCATCATTCTGTTAAAGGCAATAGGTCTGTGCGGATGCACTGCGAAGGGCTAAGCCCAAACAGCCCATTAGATTTTGCGCACCTTGCATGTCCATCTGGCTCATTAAATTTCACTGCAGCCATAGCATCCAAATAGCCTCCCATTGTAGAAGAGGGAAAGGACATTCTGGAAGCAACAGTGAAGGGCAAGGAAGGCACACCAACTGGTTAATTACATTGCAATGAGTGGATCATAGTTTTGCCTGTCACATTTTTCATAATTCATATCTGGGTGGGTTTCTCCCCCCAATCCTGAAACAGTTTCTGTCTTGTGACTTCCACAACTCAGCAGAAGTGGGGTTAGGTACCATTCTATTAATGTGTGTGCTGGGGGTAAGAGAATATCCAACAGCATAGGCAAAGTATGACGATCTGTTGAGGTTATGAACCCACCAGCTCTGATCAGTAGGTAACATGAGTCACGGGCTGCTCGGTTGGCATGCAGAGAAGAAACGATTCCATCTTTCCTCCATCTCTGGCTGAAGAGGTGCATTCCTGGGGAATGGTCCAACACCTTTCTCTGGGTGCCAGCCACCAGCCGTATCCAGCAGGCTTGCCTAATTATTGAGCTATGATTTCACAGCTCCTGAAAGACAGAGAGAAAACATCCTGTTTGGCCAAATGTTCAGTTCCTACACAGCAGATGCTCTTCTTGGGGGTGAAGCCACGTGATGGGGGCCAGGCGTCCTTCATCCTATGAAGGCTTTGTCTGATGGCGAGTCCATTTCAAGGTGTAGATTAGTCCAGTGAACTCGCGTTCGTTTCATTTGAAACAAGGCTGTCCTAAGTTCAGAGATTTATTAAGTCTTCAAAGAGGTCATAAGCCTATAAGCCAACATCCTGCTTGTTTGCTTGGACTGCAGGAGGAAACCGAGCAGAAAGCAAGATGCTTTCCCTTCCTGTCTGTCTTCCTTCTGAGGAATCTGGGTGGGAAGGAAGGTTTAAACAAGTCTGAGTACCAGGCTTTCCCCTTTTCCTAGAGTTCTCTACCTGTCCCTTCCCTCTCACCTTCCTCCTGAGAAAACCAAGCGGGAGGGAAAGACATAACTCTGGGCATCTCAGGACTAGGGATGTGGAGGAAATTCTATTCAGGTCACATTTAAAGGAGAACCTTCCTAAGTTCAACTTTCCAAAACAATTTGCAAACCATCCTTCGAAATTTGAACTTCTATGAATTTAGCAATGCAGTCATCCATTCATATATGCACACAAGGACATATATCAGTGTAAAGTGTGCATAAAATGCATATATTAATAAAAAGAATATTTAAAATGCATTATATCAAGCACAATCACATTAAAAATCATACGTATTAGAGAAATTCGCACTGAAACGGTGGTGAATTTTCATAAGGACTTCTTTTTACTTAAAAAACCAGATGTGGAACTGTGGAGAACTGAACTTAAGATTGGAAAAACGAAAAACTGAAACTGATAGATTTGCACATCTGTATGCAGAGGTTAGGCTACGTTATTTAGCCTTAGTTTCTGATATGCTTGTGGCTATAGGACAGTTAGTATTAATCCTTATTTGCTTCTGGGGTGTTTATATGTCTTCCCATTGGTGTTTCATTCATTCCACGCTTTTCAGTGCATGTCCCCATCACTTTCTTAACAGCAGAAAGTCCATGGTATCGTTTGGATGTGGATTTATCGTGCCAGGGCAACAGAGCCCTTGAATCCACTTTAACTGTGCAACCCTAAATGTACAGTGTGCACTTGAATCCCACTCCCAAAGTAATGGGGGTCTGGAAGCGACCTCAATACAAGAGGACAAATCTTCCTACATATCTGGTATTCCTTCAAACCTCCACTTATAAAAATCCTTTTTTAAAAAAATTCCACTGAGAATTTGGGTCTGACCATTTAAGGACAAAACAGCTCTTTTCCTCTTGATCTATATTTGACTCTTCTTTTAAGATTCATGTGCTACTTCTATTCCATCCCCTAGCAGTTTATGTGCCAGAATTGGCATTAAAAATTAAAAAATGAGACTCCTTAATGGGGTTGCAGGAGAATAGATCAAGGATAATAGTGGAGAGACTGAGCCATAACTCTGAATTATCATTTGTATTCATTTATGTAAAACATTTCAGGTCTTTGTGCTCACAGTAATCACTGTGTGTGTCTGCACAGAGGGTTTTTTGTTTTTTTGAAGAAGTTGCAAGACACTATATTGGGGAATTAGCGTCCAATTTCAACACACGTGAGTGCAACCCAGATGAATTTTAGGAACCAGTGTCTCCAATTTCACTTTTTATTTATTTTTAATGGATTCACATATTTTTCATCCACTTGATGTTGCTTGTTCAGTTGCAAATTACTCACTTTTTATAAGGTGGTATAAAAATAAAGTAAGTTAAATAATTCTCCATTCTACTCACATTTTTTTAATTGTTCCGCCCAGCGTACGGTATCAGTACATTATTCTGTTATGCTCTGTCTTTTTTTCACAATGCGCTTCCTATCTCACTGTGGTTCCTTTGCAAGGATGCTTCTACATGCATCCCACAAATACTTTGTTCATTCATTCATTCATTCATTCATTTCATTCTTTCATCCATTCATTACATTTATATCCCACCTTTCCTCCAAGGAACTCAAGGAGTTGTACATGTTATTTATTAATTAAATTTCTTTTGCAGCCTTCCTCCCTAAGGAGCCTGGGGTGGCAAACAACACAGTGCAATTAAAAATAAAACGAAAACATATTAAAAACATTTAAGTGTGCAGGGTTATCAGGAACAGTACCTTTAAGCCATCCAATGCTTGGGAAAGAAGAAGAAGAAGAAGAAGAGTTTGGATTTGATATCCCGCCTTTCACTCCCTTTAAGGAGTCTCAAAGCGGCTAACATTCTCCTTTCCCTTCCTCCCCCACAACAAACACTCTGTGGGGTGAGTGGGGCTGAGAGACTTCAGGGAAGTGTGACTAGCCCAAGGTCACCCAGCAGCTGCATGTGGAGGAGCAGAGACTCGAACCCGGTTTCCCAGATTACGAGACTACCGCTCTTAACCACTACACCACACTGGCTCTCAAGAGGGATGTTAATAATGCTGGAGACAAATGCACCTCAACTTGGGAGGGCACTGCACATACAGAGAGCCACCACCAAGGAGGCTTTGTCACACATTGGTGCCAGCCAGGCAGACCCTAGTGTCAAAATTACTTTTCATGTGTTGACTAGTGAAACTTTCACCCAGTCTCCCATTTTTTGGCTCTGTAATAATAGCAGTCACATTGGTTATATAAAGGAAGGCTGTTGTTCAATGGAAGAGCACCTGCTTTGAAGAAGGTCCAATGTTCAATGCCTGGCATTTAACTGCAGGACTGTGGAAGACTCATTAGGAAGCACTGGAGAGCTATTGCAGTGAGCGTAGTTATAGATGAAGCAATAGCTCAGCATGATTCAATAATGGCAGGCAGCTTCCTATGTAGTGTGTATCACAAGCTTCCTGGTGCCATTGCAGAGAGGACCACACTTCACAGTTCAGTGTCACATGTTATAACCCTGGGCCATAAGTTCAGGCTTCCTTGAGTACATTAAATATGTCAGGTCAGGAGCATAAGAGTCCATCCATGAAATGCAACATAGATGCTACTTTATATTATCTCACCCAGCATAGTCTTTTCGGTGGCTTCTCCTTTTTTACTACCAATCCGATGGATGTGCTGACGTATCAGGTTGGAGCAGGCATGCTGGAAGTCTGTGTGGATTGGGCCTAGGATGCAACAGGGAGATGCTGGTGTTTGTGCTTCTGGTTGAGTTGTAGGAAGCCTTCCTTGCTTTGCAGACTTAATCCTGGAGGACAAATGAACACTATTCATTTGTGTGAGGCTGATATGGGCTTGCAAAGCTGAGGCTGTGTCATCTCTTCGCAGTTGTGCTGCCCAAGTGACCTTCGCTTCACATCGGCACATGCTAGGGAGCAGTTGTGAAGACGCAACGTGTGGCTGAGCAGCACGCATGCTGGAGGCTGTGTGGGACAGCTGTCAGGGCTCATTCGTCATGACCTAGTGGAGAGCATATGTGCAATCCTAAGTTTGGTATTATTAATTTGTCGGCACAGTATCAAATCTATTCAAATTAGCCCTCCTCATTCGTTACCCCCAGAGATCTGAGCGAGACAGTGCTGGAAGAAGGGGGTTGACCTCATAACAATCCAATGACAGAGTTGGAAGCCTAAACCTAAACTGAGAATTACGTTTGCAAATGTGATCTAGTCCTCTTTTGCTTTCTGCCTGCTGCCTGTAAGCCTGTTGGAGACAAGAGGAGCGGAGTGGAAATCACTGTGCAGCAGTGATTGCTTGGCAGGATGGAGAGGGTTGCTAATAAAGGGCTGAAAGGTGCATTGACTAATAATCTTAGTTTGGTTGCTGCGTTTATTTGTGCTTTTTGACATGAGCTAAACCAGGGGCAAATAAAGGAACAATGAGTTGAATCAAATAGTTGCCTTCGGCGCCTACAGCACCTGCAGGATGACAGAGGTTTAATTTACGCTGTGGGTTAAACCACAGAGCCTAGGACTTGCCGATCAGAAGGTCGGCGGTTCAAATCCCCGCAACTGGGTGAGCTCCCATTGCTCGGTCCCTGCTCCTGCCAACCTAGCAGTTTGAAAGCACGTCAAAGTGCAAGTAGAGAAATAGGTACCGCTCCAGTGGGAAGGTAAACGGCGTTTCCGTGCGCTGCTCTGGTTCGCCAGAAGCGGCTCAGTCATGCTGGCCACATGACCCAGAAGCTGTACGCCGGCTCCCTCGGCCAATAAAGCGAGATGAGCGCCGCAACCCCAGAGTCGGCCACGACTGGATCTAATGGTCAGGGGTCCCTTTACCTTTACCTTACATTCACACAAAAATATAGCTATCTTAAAGCAATGTGGTATGAATCTCCCAAGTTGCAAGCAGGCACCTTTCCACAACGTAGCTGCAACTGAGTGCCATTAGCAGCACTTTTACTAGAAATTATTTAAAAGAAAGAAAAGATGTGCAATGGGATGGGAGGAAGAAAAGAGCCCCTTTGCAGTCTCCCTCTGATGTGCTGTAGCTAAATAGCAGAACCAGGAAGGCCCCGCTTAGTGTGATATTCGGAGCTCAAAGGACAGATGGGGGGAGGGGAGGGAAAGTAATGCTAGAGTTTGCACTTTGAAAGCCAAAATGCAGCTCCTCCATTATGCTAGACAGGAGCACTGTATTTATTAGTGCTGTCAAACCAAGCACAGCTTCTCAGAGACTTCCTGGCCAAAGGCCAGGGTCAGGCATGAGGAGAGAGATTTACGTTAAACAGAGGTCAGCCGTGTCGGCTGCAGCCCACCGCAAAGGGATGGGATGCATCAGAAGTGTCGCCTCAGCATTCTTTGCAGGGAGAGATCAATACCCCACTTTCCGCTGCCTCATCCTGCTAATGGAACCAATGTGATCCCTGTGCATTTCCTGCTCACTCTGGGATTGACTGGTGGGGACAAGAGAAGCACCAGGTGTCGTAGCAAAGCCTGGATGTTGGGAGCGGGGACGGACAAGGGAGGGGATGCTTCATCACTATTTGGCTGCAAGCCCAAGTGCTGCAATTAGACAACTCAAAGGAGCAGATGCCGTCCTTCCTGTCTTCTTGCATGCACCCAAAGGCACAGGGGATTTTACAGCCAGGCTCTATTTCGGTCTTCAAGTGGCTGATGACTGATAGGACTTGTAGTTCAAAACATCTGGAGGGCACCAGTAGTTGCAGAGGAAGCAGTAGTTGCAGAGGAAGAAGAAGCAGCCTTCTTAACCTTGGTGAGTTTTAGTCTGAATGTGGCTGTTCTGCTCTGCAGGGAGTGAGGAACCCATTGAGGTGGTCAGCCCTTGGCTACTTGCAGGACCTGGTGGGTTCCTGACTCCAGTGCTGCAGTCTTCCTGTAAAGCTGCTCTAGCTGAGTGTATTTATTAATTACATTTTTATTCTACGCTTCCTGCAAGCAGCCCAGAGCAGCATGAAAGGCTCTTGTTCTTGGCTGGCTGAAGCCCCCTGAACAAAAGCTCTCTTAGGAAGCGGGGGATACATTGCAACATTGGGTTGCAGTCCCTGTTTGTAACTTCACATCATTCCATCTGGCAGCGGTGAAGTCAGGGCGGCGTTGTTGTTGTTGTAATCAAAATATTATATACTGTATTTTTCGCTCTATAAGACGCACCAGACCACAAGATGCACCTAGTTTTTGGAGGAGGAAAACAAGAAAAAAAATATTCTGAATCTCAGAAGCCAGAACAGCAAGAGGGATCGCTGCACAGTGAAAGCAGCAATCCCTCTTGCTGTTCTGGCTTCTGGGATAGCTGCGCAGCCTGCATTCGCTCCATAAGATGCACACACATTTCCCCTTACTTTTTAGGAGGGAAAAAGTGAGTCTTACAGAGCAAAAAATACGTTATACTACCTTCAGAAACAGTGGTGTTCCCGAGGCAGTTCACAAGGAAAAAATGAAACACAATGATACAATACAATAATCAGCACTGGAAAAACAGTAAAACAGCATAATAAAGCCACACACAAAAAAAGATCATAAAATGTGTCAGGTAAAAACATCCCGAGTGCCTTCAAAAACAGGTTGTCTTGCGCGTTCATCATTTTCTAGAGGCTGTTCATATTTCCATAGTTAAACCCATAATACATGGGAAAGTTGTTAGATATGGTTGTTTTGCGTGTGATTTTAGTGGGGGGTGCTTGAGCAAAAGTCCTTTCTCTTAATTTCCAAAAAAGATAACTGTGTGAAGAAAGGCCTTATGGAGTCAGCAGAGGGCAACAGCAAGGAAGTGAGGAAAAGAAACGAAAAACCAACCTGTGAGCAAGTGTGAATTTGTGTAAAGTACGAGGCAGATTCTTACTCAGAAAACTGACATTTCTTTTCATGATAACAGAGAGCCTTCATTAAGTATTAGTGATATGTGCTCCAGTTAAGTATTTAATTATTTTCAAAACATTATTTTACTGGACACTCATTATTATGCTTGCTCTCAGTAAGCCCCTTTGTATTGTGTTCATCCTACACCGCTGGCACACAGAGTGGCCGATTGTTACTAATTTGCCTGGTTATAAGTGGGTAGCTCTAATTAAGAGTCAGCGCAAATGCCAGGAGAAGAGAATTACAAGCCTCCATTCTTTGATCTATGCCCCTTTTGGGATGATCTGCTGATAATGCTCTTCCTATTTAGTGGGTGGGCTGCAGTCTTAACCCCACTTACCTGGGGGAAAGCCCCATTGAGTTTAGTGGGACTTATTTCTGAGTATACATGATTAAGAGTAGGAGTAGGGAGGGAAGGCTCAGTTTTGCTTCTCTCAGTTTCTCCCCCCAATATTAAATTTAGTAATCTACATTTCTATGGATTTTTTTATTATTAATTGTCATCTAAATTCATCAGCATTTTAGTGTGAATTCCTCTTAATAAACACATTTTTGTATGCAGTTTTGACCAATATATACTTTTACGCAAGCCGTTTCCCCATATATAACACATTTTTGTATGTCATTTTCATGAATAAGTGAATTTTGATGCACATCCTCCCAAAACATATGCATGTTTATATACATTGGCTGGTTGGCGAACTGCACCGCAGAATTCAGGGAAGCATGAATTTCAAACAATAGCTGTGTATTTAGTTTGTGTATTAGGGACACGGGTGGCGCTGTGGGTTAAATCACAGAGCCTAGGACCTGCCGATCGAAAGGTCGGCGGTTCGAATCCCCGCGGTGGGGTGAGCTCCCGTCATTCGGTCCCAGCTCCTGCCTACCTAGCAGTTCGAAAGCACCCCTAAGTGCAAGTAGATAAATAGGGACCGCTTTCTAGCGGGAAGGTAAATGGCGTTTCCGTGAGCTGCGCTGGTGCTGGCTCGCCAGATGCAGCTTCGTCACGCTGGCCACGTGACCCGGAAGTGTCTTCGGACAGCGCTGGCTCCCGGCCTCTTGAGCGAGATGAGCGCGCAACCCTAGTGTCGGTCATGACTGGCCCGTATGGGCTGGGGTACCTTTACCTTTTAGTTTGTGTATTGGTTCAGAAAGTGTTAATTAAGACATTTCTATTCAAGCAAAACCTAACAATTGCCCCTAACTCTAGATTGGAGCCTACTGGAAGAAGCAGAGCTGTACCTCCCTAAGGCCTACTTAAGAGATTCCTAATTTTCTTCCACCCGTTGCATCAAAAGTTGCATTATATAAGGCATTAAAAAGGCTTTTAAGACATCATTTTGTGCCATCTTCTATGGGACTAATGTGGAGACAACACCCTGGTGCCTGATACACTTTGCAAAGTACTGTGGAAATAATACTGTCTCTCGCTTAAAATCTCTCTTTTACAGGGCTGTACCTTACTGAAATCTGTGCATAGCCAGGGGTTTGTTTACTTAGAAAAAGCAAGCTTTGAAAGGTCATGCATCCTCCTGGCCTCGTAAAGCCCTCTATGTGTCACCATTCACTTTCACAATCTGGTGAAGGATTAGGGGTTGTGAACTGTTTTGTTTTAAATCTGATACACTCAGCAGAACTCTTAGGCCCGCTTCTTCCATTTAATTTTGTGATTCCGCAGTCCAAGAACATCGTTGCTGCACCCCTCTTTTCCCTTGTTTTTGCTGCTGTCATTTTATTTTATTTTTCCCCAGTTGCACTTTAAGGAACCATCTACTCCGACTCTATCAGCATGGCCAATGCTCAGATAAGATGGGGGTTGTCATTCAGCAACATTTGAGGGGGTCACACAGGACCCCCACAACCCTGCCTCAGGGCAACCCTGGCACCACGGCCAGCTCCTCTTTACCCCCCACTATTAAATCCCAAACAGCTTTCCAAACTCAACAAAACCTTGCCTCTTCCCAGCCCTCCCTTGCAGCAGCCACAGCAGAAATTAGACATGTAACCCCTTTGTAAAACGTCGAAAGCAAACACCTCTCTGCTAGCAAAAGCCGCAGAGCTTTTGTAGCACACCCACCCAGTGAAATAATATATTTACATTCTTGAGAAAATCTGTTTAGAAGAAGTTCCCTGGTGATATTTGCTTGGTGACCCTCAAGCAGCGGGAAAGATAAGACCAACATACAAACAGCATTAAACAGATGTTTTAATTAAAAGTTCCAGCACTGTATCACACTGCTAAACCTGCACAAGTTCCTCATTTGTTTAACTCCAAGGTGTAGAAGTTTTACCGAGACAACTTGCAAGAGTAGTTTCTATGGATTATATCCAACATTCCAGTGAAATGAGTGGGCTTATATGCACATATTTCAATGGGTCTCCTTTGAGTATGACTTAGTTGGCTATCACCCTGTGGTCTTATGGAAAAAGTCAGCTATTAGGCAATGGATGGGGTGGGTTGATTATGCTGGTGTGAGAAGTAAGCTCTTAAGCTGCAGAAATCTTCAGGATTTCCGCCCCATGGAACATTCTGGGCAGCATCTTTCCCCAATCTGGTGCCGTCCAGATGTTGTTGGACTCCCAGCTCCCATCAGCCCCAGCCAGCATGGACAATGATCAGGGAACATAGCTCAGTTGGTAGAGCATGGGACTCTTAATCTCAGGGTTGTGAGTTTGAGCCCCATGTTGGGCAAAAGAATTCTGCAATGCAGGGAGTTGGACTAGATAACCCTTGGGATATGATGGGAGTTGTTGTTCTACAACATCTACTGTGAGTAGCATTTAAGAGAGCTGCAAATAGTACAGGGAAGCTGTCGGTTCCACACACGTTCCTTTTTTCATAACAGGACAAAAACTTGCAAAACCTGTTTCCTAGCAGCATAACCGGAATGTGTGTACAAGTGACGTGCAAGAGTTCAAAGCCCTGCTTCATCTCTTCCAGAAATGTACCTGTTGTCTGTCTCCATGGCCATTCCTAAATCAGAATTCTTCCCCAGATCTGCTACTGTAAATAGAGACACCCCTTCATTGACCCAGAGACTTCAGATCAAGTGTGGGGAAAACCTTTGCTCCCCCCTCCCTCAGTGTTGGTAGAATCACATCAGCCCCAGCAGGCATCACCATTGTGAGCACTTTGGGTTGCTTCTATTCTTGCAGAAGCTCACCCTATATGTGTCAGGAATGAGCCAGCTCCAAGCGAAGGTTTGCAGCCAAATGCAGAAAACAGCCAGGAACAGGAAGGCTTTGATATTAGACAGACAGGGGAGAGCCTGCAGCTGCAGAATTCGACTCTTCCTGACCTTGATGGGCAATCTGATAAGTAGCTGAGAGCAGGCTAGAACACAGCCAAAGCTCTCCAGAAGCTCAAATGGGCACGAATAGACAAGGAGACAGTTCATTGGAAAAGGAAGAGGTTGGCACTAATCCAATCTGTCCGAGGAGTCGGCGAATGGGAGGGCTTCTAGATAGGAAACAAAACGGGACACAAGGGGCATCGGTTCAATATATTCTGTAGATACCGAAAAAGGATCATCTTGAGTAATGATGCCGGACGCTTTGTTAGAGCCGTCCAGAGCTATCTGTTTGTTTTTGCAATAAATCCTCCTTTTTAATCATCTACGCTTACTGTGTTATCAAGCTGGGAACCTGGACTCCTGACAATATGCTTCCCAGGCTGTGCATACATCATGCAGTTCAAGTACATTTCAAGCACACATTTTCCCCATAGGAATCCTAGGAACTGTAGTTTCCCCCCTCACAGAGATGCAGTTCCCAGCACCCTTGACACACTACAGTTCCCAGAGTTCTTCGAGGGAAGGTGAAAATGTTTTTTGCATATTCCTGCAGCGTAGGGTGCGTACACAGCCACAGTGCTTGTGGATCTTGACACGTGACCCCTGCATTCCAGTTGCAACATCTTACCTGTTACGTCGTAATAGCTCTCTTATTTCTAGATTAGGAGCTAGAGCAAATGTGTGGGCCGTATGTATAGCTGCAAATATGCTGGTTGTGGGTGCTCTTCCTGAACAACCAGGGAGCGTCCCGAGTTACCAGGGTCCTTTAGGGTGTGAAATAACTCTGTTGTGGCACAGTTGCTAGCGCAGCTCTGTTTTGTTCAAGGCTCCGCAACCACCAAATTACGTGAACTATGTTTTATTGCCATGGCAATGCTTTGAGAAAGGAACACAATCTGAGAAAATGAAATGTGAAGCATTCCTTTTGCAACGTAATTCCAACAATTTGCCTCGCTGCAAATTGTGCCCTGACTTGGGGATAGATGTGGAGCCAGTTGCCAATGTTTGCTGCCACTTGGATGCATTAGGTAGTGAGTTCACCTAGGTAGACATGGCTCAGATGTGTGCATTGTTCTTCCCAAATGGGACATGAATGCCTAGCCACAAAGGAAAACCTGATGATGATGATGATGATGATGTTAATGGCATTGTTCCTAACACGCTGTGGTGAGATCCAACATGAGAGAAGTGTTTTGTTTTTTTCTGGGGGAGGGGAGCCAAAACAGTGCAAGAAGACCCTAGGTACACCTCCATCTATGGGTAAGTGATCCTAAACATTTATGGTGGAGAATTTCATATAGGGTTGCTAGTTTGGGTAACAGCCAGCTGGTGAGCATGATTTACAAGGCTCACAAAGCCCCTTAGCCACTCCACCTCATCAATGCCTCTTTGGCTATGAGGTGTTGCAAGTGGTTATCCTTTTCACCCTTGAAAAGTAGGTAGAACTGAAGGAGGAAATTGGAAGAGTGGCAATCTTTCCCACTTCCTCCTTCACCTCTATGTGTTTTCCAAGGGTTGTTCTATCCAGATTCCTTGAGAGAGCAACGCATGTGCACTCTTTCAGTCTCCTGTGGGTGGAGGGCAGAACTCAGTGAGGGGAGTGAAAAGAGAGGGTAGCACTCACAGCACTCACTCAAAAATCAATATGTGTGCATGGGTCTGAAAATATTAGTGACCCCTGATTTATAGTCCTGTCCCATCTTCCGTTCTTCCACCACCTCACACCCTGTCTGGTGGCAGCCAGTTTCATTATCTAATAAATTATCTCTCCCCACTCTTAGTCGTCAAGCCCTGATTTTATCAAATAAGATTTAGAAATCCAGGCATTTATATGTGAATAGTGGTTGGGGTATCCCTATGCCGGTTGTTAAGTCGTTTCTTTAAAGCCTTAATGTGTGTGAAAGTGCTTTAGAGAACAATGAGCAACCTCTGTGGCAAAAATATCTCAATAAAAGGAAAATTGCCTGTTTAAATGCTTGGCTTCTTGGCTTCCAAGACATCATTCTCAATACCTAACCCTTCTTCAGATATCATCAGAAGTGATCTTTGCTTCCATTAAAAGCACTTGGCTTTCCTTCAGAGTGAATTTGTTTCGACATAAAATAGAGGCTTAAGGCATTAAAGGGAAGCTAAAAGTTACTCTGTGTGAGCCTGTTGTTTTATTTATTAAGCTTCTGACTTGGATAAATCCCATTGCTATTAATTTTACTTTGTGGTTTCTGATAACTAAGTACTCAGGTTTCAAGAAGACCAGCTATTCCATCAGTCTCACAAACAATTTATAAGTTGGGGTGGGGTGAGGAGATTCTTAGGCCAGCCTTCAGCTAAACTCTCCGAAGGGAATATGATAAAATCATTTTTTTATTTTAAAAAATCAGTATAAAATTGCTCTCAAAATGGACAGCAGGCAAAACAACAGCATAAATTATTAAGACAAAAATCCCCTCCCCACCTCTTGATTGCCACCAGTATTTGGCATCACTGTGTAGCTGTCTGGGTGTCTGTCCTGAGCATTAAGTAGCTCATTATAATTTCCCACTGAGCCCCTGCACAACATCGATCTGGAGCATTGTGGGGAATTTAAACAGCAGCCAGATGCAGTCCCCTAGTGCTGCTTGGATTGTTGCTGCTCACCACTGCCAGGTAAGCCCATAGTTATAGTCAGTTCATTTATTTAGCCCAGTAGCACAGCTGGTTAGAGCATGTTGCTGAAAACCCCAAGGTTGCAAGTTTGATCCCTGTGTGGGACATGAGCCTCTATGATTTACTGCATTTACGACAAATATGTAGTACTAAGAGGGACGCGAGTGGCGCTGTGGGTTAAACCACAGAGCCTAGGACTTGCCGATCAGAAGGTCAGTGGTTCGAATCCCCACGATGGGGTGAGCTCTTGTTGCTCGGTCCCTGCCAACCTAGCAGTTCGAAAGCACGTCAAAGTGCAAGTAGATAAATAGGTACCGCTCCAGCGGGAAGGTAAACGGCATTTCCGTGCGGTGCCCAGAAGTGGCTTAGTCATGCTAGCCACATGACCCGGAAGCTGTACACTGGCTCCCTCGGCCAATAAAGCGAGGTGATCACTTCAACCCCAGAGTGGCCACGTCTGGACCTAATGGTCAGGGGTCCCTTTACCCTTTACCTTTATGTAGTGCTAAAAGTGGCTGGCAACAAATAGACATCTGGGTTGGATCCAGATGAAGAGTGCAGTGTTCCCCACATCTGCTTAGAAGAAAAGTCTCGTTTGATTGAATGGGGCTTACTCCTCGGTATCTGGGGTTCGGACTGCAGCCAGGCCGAACAATCCAAATCTGTGATCCACCAGGGTGTTTGGGCAGAAGCGAAGTTTCACTCTGGGCTGGACTGACACAGGATCTCCTGGATCTTGAGCCAGCCCTGCTGTAATAACATGTTGGCAATGGGCTTGATCCAAGGCCTCTTTGCCTCTTTCCAAGTTGTGCATTATTTATCTCTGTATTTAACACACAGTAATGCTGAGCCACCCGCTTGGAATCAAAATGTTCATTGCATCTGCTGAGCCCACACCTCGTCCGCTAAAACAGTTGCATGATACTCACCTGTGGCAATTGGCCCAAACTCGAGTACAGCTGTCATTCTCTATTATGGAGCCGGTCCATTTAGTGCAGAAGGATAAGTTTTTACTTTTGCACCTGGTGGCCAAACTTCTTTTAAAAAGAAAGAAAGAAAAAGCAAACTCCAGAGCACCTGGTGCCATTGCTCTAGGCCTGGAGCAAACTGTGCTGTGGCTTTTTAGTCTGAGCTCCATTGCACTCCACCGCTTGTGTTAAATATAGGATTCCTGGATTTTGCCTGATGTGGAAGCCTGGAGCCGTTAAGAGTGCCACATGTTGTGCTTTCAAACTGTCCAAATTGATATATAATAAGCGTTAGATTCTTTTCTAAAGGTGGTTTACAAAGGCCCTGGAGTGGAGGTGGCAATGATGGGAAACGTTCACTGCCCAGGATATAGATTAGAGTTGGGGAACCTCTGTCCTGGGAGCCTCCCAGGTCTCTATCTGTCCTTCACTAGGACACACCACTCTCTGGTCCTTCTCTGCACCCTCCACAAGAGCTTTTGCCTGGCTGGAGTGTTTCCTGGAACTGTGATAGTGCCTGGGATGGAGGATGAATGGGTGTAGAAACCTCAGAATTTTGTGCAGCTAGGATATGGTACAAAGGGGAAGATTCACATCCTTTGACCTCCTTTGGCCTCCTCCAACCCTGGAAGCTTCCCCATGAGGTCTGAAAAGAATTCTGTTCCCGTCCTTCTGCAGGAGCAGTCAAGTACAACATTCCTTGTTTTCCTGTTGTGGACATGCAAGGGAATGTTTGGTTCAGCCAGTCAAAACTTCCTGTTCCTCCTGGTCTGGATCATCCTTCCTTCCATGTGACTAGTAGGTGGTCGTGACCTTACTGACTTAACAAAATGTCCAGTCACACTGCCACCGCTCTCTCTTCGATCTTCTCTTTCGACCTGCGAATCTCCTGTACTGCTGGCTGCCAGCCAAGCAGTCTCCCCAGGTTGTCTCCCATATGGGGCAAACCTGTTTGAACATGTTTGTAACTTTAAGCCTAAAGCCTGCCTTCAGGGATCACACTGTGCTCTGCCTGATGGTGAGTAAAACTACTCTTTGGTTACTTATGAATAAGACTGTGGTGTGTTTATTCTTTTAGGAGGGAATCAAAAGGGGTCTTACCAGGAATATTAGTATATTAGAACATATCTCAATCTGGACAAGCCAGATTGAATTGCTTATTGTCTTAAGAAACTCACACGAGTTTACAACCAGCTTTTTGCTGCGTAAGAAGGGGAATGCACTCTGCTAAGTGAAGGAACTTGCTAGCGCAAGTTAGGAAGTATATTCATAAACAGTACATCCTCTCCTGCCACCCTCAACATTCCAGCATGTGTTAATTAGCAACCAGAGTCAGGTGGCTCCAGATGCTTTGGTAGGGCAAGGCACTTCGCCTGGGTAGCTGGACAATCTGCAGGTCTTGGCAGAGAGGTGTGGTGGAGGCTTCATAGGGGCTAAGCTGAAAAATGTCAGCTCTCCAAGCCTCACATAACAGGTGACTGTTACTGTCAGTCCCTCACCCAAATTTCTCAGAAGCAGCTACAGCAATGGTTCCCAGTTGGGGGGTCCAGGTAACCCACCCAGGGGCTCCATGGCAATACCCATCAACTGTCTGGGACATCACATTTTGGGAGCCATGCTGTCAAGTGAGAGCACGGCACCCAAAAACATGTGAGATCGTTGCACCCCAAAGCATGTGTTTTGGGCACTGTGCTCTTGAGTCGGTTAAATGACTCGATCAAGAGCTTGGCCTGGTTTTGCACCGGGACATATTGGAAGGTATGATGGTACCATTCACCTAACAAAAACTACTTCAGAGCTATCAGCATTTTCAAAAGTAGGGGGTCCATGGCTTTTGAAAAAACAGGAGGTCCACAATACTTTGCTAATTGGGAACCAGAGAATGTGATGCATGGCCAAATCCCCATCTATTAATTTCATGCCCTGGTGCAAAACCATCCCTCCCAAAAAGAAATTTCTGTATCGTTCTGAGGATTCATGTTGGATTGGGCAAGTGATGTGAAACGTGGATTATTTCAGCCATGGGTAAGTGCCCTTCTACTCGTTTGCACAGAGAGATGTGAACATCAAAGAAAAGCTTTACAGTATGTGCCTATTCACTACACTTTTAAACACATCCTTTATTGCAAAAGGTAATAACAAACAGGCTTATCAGTCACCCTGGCAACGTACAGCGAGATGATTGAAAAACTGCTGGTTGCTGTATGGAGAGTTCTCCCCGCCAACTCACTTGGAAAAGTAATAAATAAATCTATATTTCCTGTGAAATCTTACAGGACAAGCACTATTCTCTTGGTAATACTAGGTAATCCAGGATTAGAAGGATTCGTTAAGTGTTGTAGTGTAGTGGTTATTATTATTACTTCGATGCATTTCATTTCTATACCGCTTTATATTTTTAAGGAAAAGTCTCAAAGCGGTTTACAACACAATAAAACATCAAATAAAACAAGCCAGAATAAAACATCCCTAAAGGAAGTCACATATAAAGTATACATTCAAAGCAACATAATTAACAGGAAACTATTATTATTATTATTATTAAAGTTGTATACCACCCGCAGGTCTAAAGTTGTATACCCGCAGGTCTCAGGGCGGTTCACAGGATAAAATCGCAATATAAAAATACATAATACATAATAAAAACAAGAACAACCCAATAACACACACCTTTTAAAAGATTTCGAAATAAAACATTACGTAGGAGATCGGCTACAGAATGCACATTTAACACAGGAAAGTTAACCAAAGTTAGTCAGTAGAGCTGCAAAATGGGATTCATTGGCACTCAGCCATGAGATTGCCGAACGGTAAAGCCATACTCACCCACAGTCACATGCCTCACCTTTGGCATGGTAATAAAAGCTGGGCTATCTCACAGGACCACTGTAGAGGTCATTGAGAATGCCTTAAACTCTACAAGGCAGGGGTAGCCAGCACTGTGCCCTTCAGATATTGCGCACTGCAACTCAAATCAACCCCACCCAGGACCACTAATGGTCAGGAAAGATGAGAGTGAATGAAAACATTTGAAAGGCACTGCTTTGACTTCCTTTGCTATGTAGAGATCATCACATACCCTGACTGAACTCATTATGAAGTTCTATCACCTTTCAGGGGTTGGTGGGGAGTGATGATACACACATGTTGTGTTCAGTGATGAATCAAGTCTATTCTGGGGGGTGGGGTGGGGGGGACAGAAGCAGTTGGGGATGCGTTTTCATACTAATGACCACATGCCTCCACCCAATAAGGTATTTGTTGGGTACATAGAAGATTTGGCACAAATCTTTATTTAAATTTAAAAAACTGCATGAATTGAATTAGCCAATACAGTGGCACCTCGGGTTACATACGCTTCAGGTTACATACGCTTCAGGTTACAGACTCCATTAACCCAGAAATAGTGCTTCAGGTTAAGAACTTTGCTTCAGGATAAGAACAGAAATCGTGCTCCAGCGGCATGGTGACAGCAGGAGGACCCATTAGCCAAAGTGGGGCTTCAGGTTAAGAACAGTTTCAGGTTAAGAACGGACCTCCAGAACAAATTAAGTACTTAACCTGAGGTACCACTGTACATGAACAAATAATTGAAAATTCCCAACAAGTAAGATTTCATAAAGGAAGAGAGAAGTTAATGAAGATAAGATTTTATTAGGGTAACTGGAATTGATTTGCAACCTTTGGAATAGCTTGTATTAATCAGCTTGTACACTTGGAAATATTAGCATTTTGATTGGAACAATGACGCTTTTTCTCTTGGCAGTTTGAAATGTTCATCTTATCTGCCCAATTACTTAAAGCCTTCTTGTTAATTATTGATTGTATGGTAGTGCATAGAGCATTATATTGTTTCCATGTGGTTGTTTACAGCTGAGGTGACCTGTACTTAAGCAGTAAAACTGTAACGTATGGGTTGGAGGGGTATTGCTCGTGTATAGCTGTTGTTACGCTACACGATAAGCCCTTAAGTGCTGGTACAGCAAGAATTTCAGGCATTTGCACTGATTTCCTTTCTTCATATCACAGACTTCATTGTGATTGATTCACACTGTATATGCACAAAGGTTAACCTGTTTTGACGTTAGTGGTGCCTAGCATGGTAGATGCTCCTTCCATGGTAGATGGGAACCTTTGGCGCTCCAGATTTTGCTAGACTACTACATCCCATCATCCCTGACCACTCACTGGCTTTGTTGACTGGCTGTGTCCGATGGAAGTTGCAGTCCAGCAACATCCCAGCCCAAGTCTAAGGATAATGTGCAGGACATTCTGTTTCTTTCCCTGCTACAAAAAGTGGTGAATGGGTAGCATCCAGCTTTATTATTTATTTGGTTAATTATTCATTTAAAAGACTCAGGATACCGCTTTTCAGAACATGGTTTACAGGCACTAAAATATATCGATAATGATCAGCAAAGTACAAAAATTAAAATCCCATTGCTATCATTGGCATAGAATGAAACAGGCTGAAATCAGCATTGGATGCATAGCCCAACCATCTACCACCACAGCCTACCTCACATTTTAATCAACCCAAAGATTATTTAAAAAGTTCCCCTTTAGAGTTCATTTAAAAGGTGTTGGGAGTGGGGCTTTCCTGAATTGCCCCAGAACTGAGTTCCATAAATGCTTGCTCATTAAAATAAGCATCCACACCAGAACATTTAAATCCCGTATAGCTCCATTTCTGGGGAGTATAAATCAACCTAAAAATGCCCTTAATAATAATGCTAACAATCCATAGTTATGCCATGTTTAGTGAGTACAAATAATCACCATTTTTACGGGTGCCAGTTTTACTGGGTTTCAGTAGAATATTACTCAACCAATTCATCATTGGAGGCAATTTCTAACCAGTCAGGCAGGGATTGAGAGCTAAGGGCAAACTGGTTTGCATGAAGTGCTATTTTGGTTTCTGTGTGTTACCATGATCAGCTCACAAACCCTGTGATGCGGGCTTACGGTATATTGCTGTGTAAGCACAGGCAGGGTTCAGGGTTGGTTAAAGGACGCAACAGGGAAGACGACAGGCCATGGCTGAGTTTGTGCTATAAGGATAGAGTGCCTAATGTGCTTAATGATAATGTGGGTGCTTTGGATGCAAATGGCCCCATGTTCAAACTTTGGCATCTTCAAGTAGGAATGGGAAAGGTGTCTTGCCTGGCATTGCAGAGAATTGCTAGTCAGTCTAAAGAAGGGTTGAGGAACCTGTGATAGGACTCATCAGCCCCAGTTAGCATGCCAGTAGTTAGGGATTTGTTGGCGGAGGTGGACAGGAGTTCTGCAGAAACATGGAGGGCCAATCGTTCCCTACCTCCGGTGTAGACATCGTCTCTGAGCTAGATGGATCACTAAGATGGCTTTATATGTTCATATCTGCAGCCACACTTCCTGTTCAGTAAAAGGTTAGGAGAGAGATGCCAGTGAAGTAACTGGGCTCCCATTCTGAATTCTTTTTGCCACCGCGTTGTAAGGAGGTCAGTCTTTGGTACAAGATTTCCTAAGTGAGCATCACAAATGTGAATACAAAAAAGCGGGGGGGGGGGAGGAGATTTGCTGTCTCGTAATTCATCAGCCTGAAAAGCTCCTCCTTTCTCTGTCATCTTCCTGATACTGAAGTCTCATTTTGAATCTGGCTACATCGTATGGACAGCCCTTGAAATAATATGTGTGAGAGCTTAGATGGATTGGCTGAAGGGGTGTGTGTGTGTGTGTGTCCCAGATTAAACAAAAAGAACATGTTGTCCAAAGCATAGAGTGGAAAGAGCAGACTCTGTTTTCCCCGGGCGTCAAGTCTGAAGTTCTGTGTGGAACTGGCAACCATTTCAGTTGGCTCATCATTACGTATTCCTCTGGAATTCATTGTCACCATCATCCTGATAGGTCCTGCTAGCTGTGAGCTGTATATGTTTATTTTGCACTTATGCTTAGGGAATTTGCAGAAAATCACCTTGCCTGGCTAAGTCATAAACACACCCCTATTTCTATTTTATGTTAGGAAGAGTGAGACTACTTTAGGCAAACTACGTACTTTGTTTATTCTCTCTCTCTTTCTGTCTCAGTCTCTCTCTCTCTCTCTCTCTCTCTCTCTCTCTCTCTCACACACACACACACACACACACACAAACACACACATACACAACAAGACAGATAAGACATTACATCCTCTTTCCATGGTCTAATTCTTACTGAAATAGCAAACCTGTGTTTCAGCTGTACCGCTTTCATACTGCAGATGGGAGCTCATATGATTTATACAAAAACAAAACAAAAAACCAATTCCTTACATAAAGGAAACAAGCATGTGGGAGTATTCTTGGCTAGACCTTTTCTCCTTGCCTTTCTAAATTCCTATGTGCAGGATTATTGTTATTTTAAAATTACGCAGCAATGATCAGTCAATCGCCTAAACCTTCATATGCAATCTTAAGTGGGGCAGCCGACACACAAAGGTTTTTCACCTCAATGAGAACTAACGACAGATCCACACCATTTATTTTATTTTATTTATATACCACCCTTCCTCATAAAATCTCAGGGCAGTTCACAGAAGTACATTCCCCCACCCCCAGGACCCTGGGAACTGACAACTGACTGAGGTTTTCTGCAATCAAGCAGTATATAAATGTTACAAGTTAAATAAACTGTAGTTCTCTCTTCTCAGAACTACTGGCACTCTTAAGGAACTAGAGTTCGCAGAATTATTTGAGGGAAGCCATGAGCTTTAATCCTGCCAACCTAGCAGTTTGAAAGCACGTCAAAGTGCAAGTAGATAAATAGGTACCACTCTGGCGGGAAGGTAAATGGCGTTTCCAGAACGCCATTTGCCAGAAGCAGCTTAGTCATGCTGGCCACATGAGCCAGGAGCTGTACGCCAGCTCCCTCGGCCAGTAAAGCGAGATGAGTGCCGCAACCCCAGAGTCGGTCACGACTGGACCTAATGGTCAGGGGTCCCTTTACCTTTACTATGTGCTTTAAAGGTATTCTGCAGCTCTGCTTTCAGCCTTGGCTCCTATCAGGTTTCAGGGTTGCCATATTTTGAGCAAAAAAGAGGACACGCTTGGCGACTTCTGCTTTTAACTATGGATCACTATGAAGACTCTCATTTTAAATACCCCTACTATATGTAGGCTATAGAAGCTCTGATATATTGCTAATAGTAATGTTCTTAACTTTCAACAAAATAATAATAATAATAATAATAATAATAATAATAATAATAATAATACATATAGGCTCCCTCACTTACCCCATGAAAGTATTTGGGCTCATGCCCACATCTTTGTAACCATAAGTGTGCACATAACAATTTATTAAACTGTTTAACATGTACATATGGACTCTCCTTAAGGGCAGCGGGTGTTAACTCTTGCCCTCCCAGACTCTTGTAGCTGAGCCATCGTCCCTTTAGTTCAGCCACAAGAGGTAGGGATTTATACAGTACATAACTAGTTTAAGATGCTTCTCTTTTGTGATCTCTGCTGCAGACTAGCTTAGCTGGATGCCTCAGATCTGAGTCTAGTGCACTGGAGGGGGGAATCTTGGGTTACTGTAAACAAAAAAACCCCCAACATTTTGCCAAATGGTAAAAATCCGCCCAGACAGAAATTTTAATCCTGAAAAAAGAGGATGTGTCCGGGGAAAAGAGGACATATGGCAACCCTATCAGGTTTAATTTATGTCAGGTCTCAAACCTGTCTGTAACTCACGCTTCCTGTCAGGGGAGCTTAGTCACCTAGTTAACCACTTCAGGGAGGGACTAGTGTTGATTTCCTGACAGGAAAACACTTGGTGTCATCAGCTCAGGTAAACTCCCTCATTTCACACCGTGCCTCATGATTTGTTTCAGAACAGGTTTGGGGGCTCAGCTCTGTTAAATCATAGCTCACTTTTCAGGTTTGGATTCAAGAGAGAGGTTCGGCTGCTTGTGGGGATTTGACCGATTGCCATGCTTGGGTGGTAAAGGATTTCCCTCTGGGTCCATGTTGGCTAGAAACTTTGAGAGTTTGCAGCATCCCTTCGTAGCATATGGCGTGTCTCTCTGTTGCTTGAGTCATCCAGAGATATTTCCTCTGCGGGAAGGAACATTTCTGCAGCCAGCCACCTGCCTTTTTCATAGAACACACAGGATTGGGCTGCTGCTGTGCTAAACTCTGCATTTGCTTAGTCTGCCATACAGATTAGATGGGGCCAATGAGCACATTCTGCGTATGGATGACACTTAGACCCACACTTGGGGGGTGGGGTGGCATGCTGTCATATCCTAAGACTGCAGTTTGCCAAATGTGTGCCATAACAGAAATGTGAGCATGTTGTAATATTCACAGGGACATTACTGGGGGTGGGGGCAGAATGGCAGATGTCACACACAGAAAAACATTACACCCTGGGACCGCAGTTTTCTGTATGTGTGGATGCCACAACTCCCCGCTGGAGAATGGCCATCCGAATGGGGGATGGGGATAGGGTTTCCAGACCTCCACGGCTAAACTGGAGTCTCCAGGGACTCAGCTACATTAGTAAAGAAAAAGCATTTAAAATGCGTTATAACACTGTGACACCAGGTGGCGCTGTGGAGTTCCATCTTTCGGCAACGTGATTTCCCATTATGAGGTTTACAACATGTTTTCCTGAAACGTTTTTTTGATGTTTCTAGATCCAGCCCTGGTTTGCTTGCCTGCCCCCCTCCAGCTGGCAGGTAGAGGGCTTGAATCTCCAGGTGGACGAGAGTTCTTTCCTTTACTATTATTAAGGAGACTGTGCGTGCAGCTTGCAAGCTTCAGCCCAGCAGGAGTCAGCTGCCAATTATCGCATAGACTCTCCAGGGGTCATAGGAACATCTCCTTTAGCTAAGGTTTCTATTTTAATTTCAAAAAAAAAAACATAATTGCTCATTTGTTAGACTTTCCGGGAGGGGGCGTTTTTTGAATGACATGCTCTCTGCGACTGTGGTTCATACTTAATGTGTCATGGTTGATGACATCACTGGGCACCACCCCTCATGACATCACCAGGGGCAACCCAGAGTCTGGGATGCAACCCTTCAGGGAGAGAAATGTCAGCCACTTGCAGTAAGGAAGCATCATCAGCCTACCCACAAAATATAATTTGCCTCCACCCATGAAATGTAAAAGATGGGAGGTGGTTGTGCCTCCTCATTCACCTCAGCATCCGCCTTTGGATTTGTCTTCCTGTGGTCTAAACATTTGGGCCAGCCATAATTCCAGTGCAGCAACACAGCCCAAATGACCCACCAACAGAGGAGGCTGCCTATTGATCTCTATAGGATCAGAATTGACTATTTTTCTTGTGTAAGAATGAAGTATGCCTACCATTTTAACAGGGCATGGCAAATCTCGATCTGATATTTGCTATTTAGCTAGGGTTTCCATACGTCCGGACCTAACTGGGATTCGGTCGTCGGAAACAGTGTCCAGGCAGAAATCACTGAAATGTCCAGGAAAATCTGGATGTATGGCAACCCATGACAACTTCTGTGTTCGGATTTTCAGTTTTTGAAATATGGCAACCCTACTTGTGCAGTATGCTAGAATTCATATTTCCTATAGGGTCATGAATAGTAATATTTGGCATTTTTTAAAAATCAGCGTGGGCCTTCAACAGGGCACTTTCATTCTAGCCCAGGATTTCTCAGCAGTCTTGTTAGTTAAGTTACATAGCTTGCAAGCTTGTAGTGTGTGGATCAGATTCCTGGGTTTTAGAACAGTTCAGAATGGGGAACATTTTCTTGGAACTGAAACACTGTGTAGAATCTGGAAGATTCAGCATCCACATCAATTGAACTCCCATTGCGGTTACCCAACAATATGTGTTAACATGGAATGGGGGAAAGAAATGGAAATGTCACATCAACAAAAGTATGAAAACATTTGCAATTACTGTGCTGTGTTTCTGCTTGCGTATTGTGTAATCCTTGAGTTGTGAGCGGGAAAACCAGCCAAAAGTGGAAAGTGACTGCCAGGCATTGTTTTAATGATTCCTCCAACTCTTCCTCCCGCCCGGCCCCCCTCCACTTGTTTTAAACAGAGAATGTAAGTACAGTTGTCCCCTGCCAGATTATGTCATTATTGGACCTGGGTATTAATGGAGTGGTAGATTGGATGCAACTGATGGGCCAAATTCTACACTGGTAAATTTCCATGGATTGCTACAGAGTTTGGACTACTAAGAACCAGTAGTTCCAAAAGTCCTTTTCATCCAGACACCCCAACCTACCTGAAACCCCTTAAAAGACTTTTTTTTTAATAAGCCCCCTCCTTCCCATGATTACAGTGTAATCCTCTGTGTGTTTACTCAGAAATATGTTTCATTAATGGGACTTAAACTAGGGCACATTTGCAGCCACTCAATTTCTAGCTCATCTAGAAATGCATGCTTTCAGTTCAGGGTTGAAGTATGAATTCTAAGTGATGAGGGGGTTGCTTGGGATTGCACCAAGCATGTTGTACCTTCTTTCAGGAAGGGTCATAGCAACATAGGAAGCTGCCTTATAATGAGTCGGACCACTGGTCCATCTAGCTCAGTATTGTACACACTAACCGGCAGTGACTCTCCATGATATCAGATGGGGGACTTTTGCTATGTGGAGACACCTGGGATTGAACCTGGAACCTTTTACATGCAAGGAAGATGCTCTGCCATTGAGCTATGGTTTCTTTTCATACACAGGTACACACGTACACACACACACACACACACACACACACACAAACAGAGAGAGAGAGCTAGCCCAACAATTAAATGTTACTGTCACCTGAACCAAGGTTTCGTTGCAAATATTTTAACTGGCTTTCAGTCTTCATAGACCCCCTTTTTGTCTTCTTGCTCATGCTTGCTATTGACAGTAGCTGATCATGGAAAAGATGCTGACTGACTTCTTTGTGCCTTTGAAGAAAGAAGAGAAAGAAACCAGCTACTGTAAAAGCTGAACGTAATGAATGCTCTGATGCACCAAATGTCCTTGGCATATTTGGCTATGTTTAGCTCACTGATTATGGGTTCTGCTTACTCTGTACAGCCACTCTGTTCTTCTTCTTCTTAATCAGCAACCCTTGTCCATGTCTGCCTCCTTATAGCTTATTAAATGACTGCCGTGTGCTCCAACTCATCCTTAATTTTCAGGACCAGTCCTTGTTTCCCGGTACTTGTTCCAATTTTGTTTCTGTCTTACCTTTTGCAGAGGTTTGGCAGATAGCTTTTAAAAATATTGTTAGAGTATTTAGTAGAGCAGCCATTCTCGAGGTTTTAGCTGCACCAGAGACTCAGCAGGGAACTCTTCCCCCACGTGGTGCCCTAGAAATGTTTTGGACTACAACTCGCATCAACCAGTATAGGATGGGCGCAACTTCCTGCCAAACAGGAAGTAGCTGATGGCCAAGGATGGCCTTTGTGAGTGGTAATCCAAAACATCTACATAGTTCCAGATTCGCGACAGCTGCTCTAGAGCTTAAAAATCTGAAGAATCATAGAATCACAGAGTTGGAAGAGACCACAAGGGCCATCGAGTCCAACCCCTTGCCAAGCAGGAAACACCATCAGAGCACTCCTGACATATGGTTGTCAAGCCTCTGCTTAAAGACCTCCAAAGAAGGAGACTCCACCACACTCCTTGGCAGCAAATTCCACTGTCGAACAGCTCCTACTGTCAGGAAGTTCTTCCTAATGTTTAGGTGGAATCTTCTTTCTTGTAGTTTGGATCCAATACTTCGTTTCTGCTTCTCTAGAGCAGCAGAAAACAACCTTTCTCCCTCCTCTATGTGACATCCTTTTATATATTTGAACATGGCTATCATATCACCCCTTAACCTCCAGGCTAAACATGCCCAGCTCCCTTAGCCGTTCCTCATAAGGCATCGTTTCCAGGCCTTTGACCATCTCTTATGAAGAGATGGAAGGTACCTTTTTGTAAACTGCTTTGAGGGTTTTTCTTGAAATCAAGCAGTGTATAAATTCTGTTAAATAAATAAAATAAATATCCACATAATAAATGTTGCTGACTAGACAGAGAGCCTTCTCAGTAGTGGCACCCTTCCTGTGGAACGCCCTCCCTTCGGATGTAAAGGAAATGAACAACTACCAGACTTTTAGAAGACATCTGAAGGCAGCCCTGTATTGGGATGTTTTTAATGTTTTGATATGTTTTATATGTACTATAAGCTGCCCAGAGTGGCTGGGGAAGCCCAGCTTAGATGGGAAGGGTATAAATATTATTAGTATTAGTATATTTTAAAAATGCAGCCATTCTATTATATGCACAGCTAGACCCACTGTGAGATCGAGCATTTTAAATTATTTTTATTGAAATATAAAGATTAATAGTCATAAGAATCTGCCTTACACTTACTCAGGCTATTGGTTCATCTAACCCAGGCTTCCTCAACCTCGGCCCTCCAGATGTTTTGAGACTACAATTCCCATAATCCCTGACCACTGGTCCTGGTAGCTAGGGATCATGGGAGTTGTAGGCGAAAAACATCTGGAGGGCCGTGGTTGGGGAAGCCTGATCTAACCCTTGGCTTGACTTTTGAAAAACGGGGGCTCCGTAGTACTTAGCTAATTGGGAACCACTGCTCTAGATTTTTAATTGTTTCAACTCCTCTGCAGGTTATTTTTAGCTGAGCGGCCTTTGCAATATCTCTGTTGTTAAGCTGTTGGCACCGAATTTTTTCTGTCATTCTTTTTCATGCACATATTATTTTGTTGTTGTTTATATTAGGTTTGATGTTGTTGAACCTTTTTTTTAAAAAAAAAAAAGGCATTGAGTAAATGAGAAGAATAAAATATACCAGTAGTGGGGTACACTAGTGTATGGCATGAATAGTGTTCTGTGAAAAGCGTCCCTATTTTCATTTGTGACAGTTTTGGACGGTTTGGGTTGAGGGTGTCATGGACAGCTTTGTAGAGTCAAAGCAGTGGGGTTGAAATGTGGTCTTTCGTATCTTGTCTTTTAATGGTTCGGGTCTTCATCTCTGTTAGAGAGGGTCCAACAGCAGGAAATGCACTTAGATGTTTTTAGGTTCTCCTAGGGGTTGTTTTCCTATTCCCAGCTCCAGGTAGGCAGGATGTGTTGATGGCTCTGCCCCTTGATCTAAGGTAGGCAGCAACCTTTGAGGAGGCAGGGCTCCCATCATGCAGTTCTGCTTCTGCCTTCGGATCAAAGCGCAGCCAGTCGCCATTAGCTCCTGCTGATATCTTAGGGGGGGGATGAGTTTTATTCAACCCTTATTTCATCTTAAGAGATTTCTCTCTCCAGTTCTGTAGGGATCAAATATGTAATTACAGTGGTACCTCGGGTCAAAAACTTAATTCGTTCTGGAGGTCTGTTCTTAACCTGAAACTGTTCTTAACCTGAAGCACCGCTTTAGCTAATGGGGTCTCCTGCTGCTGCTGCTTCGCCGGAGCATGATTTCTGTTCTCATCCTGAAGCAAAGTTCTTAACCCGAGGTACTATTTCTGGGTTAGCGGAGTCTGTAACCTGAAGCGTATGTAACCTGAAGCGTATGTAACCCGAGGTACCACTGCATTTCAAAAGAAATCATTCACTTCTTATGTCTACCTTTAACACTCTTATGTTCATGATGATGACAATAACAATCAAATGGTGGGTGGGGGAGTTCCGCTGCTACCCCTTGTTCAGGTGTTATGCCCGAACAGGGAATTGCAACACAACTAGGGAGACTGGAGTGCCTGTACTGCTTCACCCGCTGTGTCCCTGTCTGCTCCACCCTGACCTTTCTGCGTTGAGTGGGGAAGTCTGAGGGGAGTTTCTGAATGCATTCAGCCAAGAAATTGTCTTCAGCCAACGAACTCTGGGCCTTTCTGTGATAGGGTCAGAGTTGAAACTGTGTTTGCACTCATGCTTGCTCTTTAGCTGAGCCTGGAGGCACAAAATTCAATTAATTCCTCTCTGCATCTGTATCTCCTGACAACTTCTTAAACACACACACACACACACACACACACATGTCCTAGCTTATATTATACCGTAAAACATAGATGCCTCCTAACAGGGGCTTTGAGGTTTGAAACAGCCACCTGCTGGGACTTCACTCAGTTGGCATGACCATAGACCTCAAGAGTTCCCTGGGTGGGCCCATAGCTCAATGGGTAGAGCTCTAACTTTTCATGTGAAAGGTCTCAGGTTCAAAACCCAGATTCTCCAGATAGCAAATGATAAAGTAACAGGGGATGTGAAAAACCTCTGCCCATGAGCCCAAAGAACTGCTGCCAGACAGAGACAACACTGGGATTGATAGATCTGGTATTAGGCGGTTCCTTCAAAGGTAGAAGAAATGCGCAGGCATCTTCAGCCACTATGTCAAGCAGAAAACACTTCTCATTGGGGCCCCCCATTTTTGGTGCTTTGAGTTTTCTGTGTGGGTAATGAATTCTGGGGGAAATTGAATTGGGGCAACCTGGTTTACTGGGTAGGAAATTAAGAGCGGGGTGGAAATAAATTAATTTAAAATGACTACTTAGGGATGATCTTGCCATTAATGAAGGAGGGAAATGAAGGGGAATTAAGCTGATTTGAAGCAGGATCTGTTAGGGAATTAATTGTGGGTAAATTTAAGAGGAACTGATCTGGGGTAGGGTGCAAATTAATTATGCAACTTATCCGGGGTGATTTGGATGGGAAATTAATTGGCTTATCTTCTGTGCAGTTAGGATTCTAAGTTTGCATCTATGTGTATAAATTAACAAATCTAAATCTTATGCATGTTTGTTTCTGTGGGTCTAGGCCTCAGTTATTTTAAGTATCTAGCAACGCCCTGGACCCCTTAGAACCTGGAACCAGCACTGGATCCTTGATGACAAGGGCAAAGGAGCAGGATTTGTGTGGGGAAAGAAGAATGAAAGAAAAGGATGCAACAAAGTTCTGAGTGCAGGAGCATGCGAACGGGGAATACCACTTACTGCCCTCTGCAGCTGCATGTGTGCTAATTCCCAGACACAATTTTTAAGGCTCCTCTTGCAATTGATCACCTGGAATCTCCTTGGGCACCATTTGGTGGAAAGGCAGGAAAAAAGTAAGCTTCTAAAAAAATTGCTATCTTGTATTCCAGAATTAGTAAAGAGACAATGTGAACATTGTTACTAAGCCATGCGCAACATAGTTCAAGAGGGTGAATGGTAGTCTAGAAAATACTTCTTGAAATTCATCTCTCAAAAAAAGAAAAAGAGTGGAGGGAGGGGGACAATCTGTGGCCTAGGACAAGTATCTTAAACATGGAAGGCAGCCAGACTAATTACTTACCTTGGTCCTTTGCCCAGAGTTTATTCCATGATACATCTAGGAGACAAATGTTCTCATTTCAAGAAACTTTCTAGTATTTTTTCCATTCCTTGATGCAGAATAAACACACGCCAGAGGCTGCACAAAACCCAGGTGTAATTCTTATCCATCCAGAGCAGAGCTGGAAAATATCTCAGCAAGGTATTAATTACTACTGCCTTGAGAAATAATTTGTGTAAATGAACCCAGCCATTTAAGCCCCAGACAGTGACAGACTACATAGGAAATCTTCGCCTTGCATCCAAAAGATGCTCAGGTTTGTGGTGAACGTCCAGAGAAGCAGAATCTCGGAATTGTAGACCGGCCTGGAACACCTCCCTGGGTGATCAGCTGCAGTCCCAAACACACTTTCCTGGGAGTAAGCGCCATTTACCACAGTGGAATGTATGTAAAGATGTATGAGTAAAGTTACTCAAGTATGCTTGGTGTGTAACAATGGGACTGAGTGGTCTTAGAGCAACATTCCCCAAGCTGGTGCCTTCCAGATGTTTTGGACTCCAATTCCCACAAGCCCCAGCCAACACAGTTGAACACCATCTAGAGAATTCTCATCAGTCCCAGTCAACACAGTCCACTGGAGGGCACTAGATTGGGACAGGCTCCCCCACCCCACACTTTTTTGGAGAGATTAGGGGGTTGTTTTAAATGCAAGGAACATTAGCTGGGGAATGAAACCAAATGTTTGGTGCCAATGAAGGCTTTGTTCCAATGCCAATAGCACCTTCAGAGGACGGGCTTTCCACAGGACACCTGCTAATTGTCCGGCTAATTGTCATCTCCACAGCTGATGCTATTTGCATTTTTAAAAACCACCTGTATATAATAATAATGATGAATAATAATGATGATGATGATGTTTTATTTATATCCCGTTCATCTGGCTGGGTTTACCCAGCCACTCTGGGCAGCTTACATCATACATAAAAACATAATAGAACATCAAACAATTAAAAAAAAACAGAATATCTTAGTGATGAAGACACTTTTATCGTCTCCTCTAGTTTAGCCTTCAGTTGATGCCTACAACAGAGCAGCACTGAAGAAAGGGCAATTTCATGCAAAATGTAGGATGTTGTCTCTTGGAACAAACTAGACAGAGCAGAAGGAGGTCAGTTAAAAGTAACTGTGTAGAGGAGAAAGCAAACCAGATTGGGGCATTTTGCCAGTCTAAATGCCACCGCAAGCTGCCAATTTGCCCATGAAGGAAAACATACAAGCAGCCCCATAATATTCCCTCCCCAGTAATGTTAAATAGGAGAAGAAGAAATCATGATACAGCGTCATTGCATTGAGATTCTCCCACTCCATTCGCCTCCACTTTCAGGAGCAATTGATGCACTGATACGGCATCTCTATTTTCATTGTGTGGATGTTGCCAGGAGAGAAGGGAGGAAGAGATGTGAGGCCAGCTGCCCTTGGTGGTATCTGCACCTTCAAACCTATTGTCTAGATCTGTCCTTCGAAATATATTGCCACATTATAGCCCCTAGAGCAGTTTTCTAAGCAGTACACGGATAGCTTATATTTAACCATGTGTCTGTGAACAAACGTGAGTGCTGTACTCATCTCACAGTCTTTGTAGCCTTTCCTGGGGAAATGCACTGTATTTAATACCTCCGTGATACTTGCAGAGGTCTGATCTATTTCCAACTAGTCCTTGAAGTAAAAAACAACTCAGCTTTTGTACTCAGTAGAGAAAACAACAGAACAGTTTTCCTTCTCACTGAGAATGCTGGTGCCCAGGCCTTTTACCAGTAAAGCCAGGTCCCAGGGGCAGCCTTCTCTCCCAGGTGATTTTACTTTTTCCCCCCGCCTTGCTAGGAAAATGTGCCTCTTTCCTTTTTGCCTCCAGTGCTCTCACAGTCCAGCACTCTGACATACATTTACACTTCAGAGACAAAACTGCAGTAGGATAAACAAATCACCCTTTCTTGTTCCTTTGAAGCACAAATGTTCCTCTGTGACCAAGAATAGCCCCAGCGCAAGCCCTCTCCAAATGCAGAAATAAAAACTGGCGGCATTGTCAAAACTTTGCTGCAGTCAGTGCCCCGTGGAATTAATCAGTGGCAGAGGCAAGCTTCTTGGTGTCTTCCTCACCATACGCTTTGGATGTAAAATATTTTTAATGTGATAGCTGGGTCAGTTCTCGCCCCCTTTTTCCACCTCCCTTAAAGGCAGCCATTTTGCTGGAAGTCCTCTAGAAGTTGCTCCCTGGAAGCCCCTCGTAACAATGTCATTTTTCATGCGCAGACTTCTGTCATCTCATCTGACAGCGGCCTGTGGGTTAGCTCTCTGTTTTCATTCAAGATTTCAAGTCCCGCTCCCCGAGGGAAATGATATGTTTTCTGTGAAGGGCAGCTACACTGTGTCTACACTGTGATTGCATCAGCACACATTACTCATGTGCTCCACGCACACGCACATATGCATGGAACGGCACGGGAGCATCTGTTGCTAGCCTCTCTGCATCGGCTCATGCGCCTCTGAATGAAGGAGCCACGGCAACATCACAAGCTTGGTTTGTTAGGTCAACAGGCTGAAAGCTCAGATCCATGCTGGGAGTGCTGGCAGGTGCTCCAGCACTTATCATAATACGTTTCTAATGAGGCCGTTTGTTTGTTATTCAGTTCCATGATGGCACTGAGCGGACACATTTTAATAAGAGCAGGTATTGCATTTCTTGCCAGCAGAGGAGCTGAGATTTGAGGAGCAAAAGGCCCTGCTTCAAATTCATATCCTCTATGATGGAGGCGGGGAGCCTTCAGTCCTCTAGAGCTGTGTTTCCCAACCTTGGGTCTCCAGCTGTTTTTGGGCTGCAACTCCCATCATCCCTAGCTAGCAGGACCAGTGCTCCGGGGTGATGGGAGTTGTAGTCCAAAAACAACTGGATACCCAAGCTTGGGAAACATGGCTCTAGATGTTGTTGGACTCCAATTCCCATCAGCCCCAGTCAGTTTGGCCAGTTATCAGTTGTTGTTGTGGTGGTGGTGGATGTTATCCAGCAATATTTGCGGGAGGGAGCAATGGCTCCCCACTCTGTGAACTCATTAAGCAGCCACAGGGCAACTCACTATTCACCCAGCTTCATCTGCCTTGAAAGACAGAGTGTTATAGTGAGCGCATGGCTCACTGGGTTGTTGTGAGGATTGAAAGGCAAGGGGAGAACATTGCCCTGCATTCCTTAGGCTGAAAATGGACCCACTTTACAGAACTGTTGCAAGGGAAATGCTCTGAGCAGTTAGGAAAGAACACATACCCTACAAATAGAAATTATTATTATTGAGTTTTTCGATCTCAAGTCACCCCTTTCATTCAGTGTTTGAGCTGCAAGATGCTCTGATCCCCCGTTTCCTGGCACCAGTGGACACCCCAGCCTTCTCTTCTTTCCCAGCACCAAAGGGCCATTCATCTTCACAGCAAGCCCAAATTCAAATATTATATTTCCCCCCCTCAGCCACGCTCCTGCCAATATTGTTAGAATTATTAATGGCAAGTAGCCGGGATTCCATAGCAAAGAAAGATAACAAACTGTTGAAGCATCCTGCCTGAGCAGCAGCAGCAGGTGCCGCGTTTCATCTTCTTAAATAAGCGCTTGCCTTTACTATCTGGAGGTAATAATTGCGATCTTTGCAAAGATTGATTGACCTTTGTTACATTGTTGTCATGTTGAACTTCGCCGTGTCAAGGAAGATGAACGGCTCAGGCCTCTGAAAGTGCAGCTAAAATAAAGTATACCTAATGTTTGGGAGGTTCTAAATGAACTTGTTTGCCTGATGGAATACCCACCCTTCCTGCTTTGACACTGAATCTTGCTATCTTGTTAGCATATGCTGAGCCTTATTATTCCAAAGGTTGGTGTTTGGCTGCTGGCTGTAGTGCTGGCACAACTGTACAGCTAGGAATGACCTATAGAGAGGTGGAGTGCTGCTCCATCTAGAGTCTTGTTCCCATCATCCCTGATTCTTGGGTATGCTGGCTGGGGATGATGGGAGTTAGAGGCTACAGGTTGCTCGCCCCTGGTCTTTTCGGGCAAGCAGACTTTTACACCCTGCTTCTTCAGATCCTTCACCCTGCTTCTGCCAGCCACTCAACATGGGACCTTGTGCATACATTCAGAGAATGTGCTCTGCCAAAGGGCTGTAGGACTGTCCTCTATCAAACTGGCCCTGGTCACTTTGCAGGTCACTTGGAAGCAGCTTAGCAGACCTCTTGCCCCTTGCCATATAAAGAGGAATTGCTCTTGCACATAATATAAAACAAACACGCCTGCTTTTATCTGCCGAATGTTAAGAGTGCCTGGTGTTTCCCATATTTGGACATAACTGGTGAGGAGATTGATAGCTGCCCCTGGCACCATTGCAGTAAGCCTAGGAGGGGTGTGCAATTTTTAAAGCTATTTTCCTGCAAGATAACAGCAAGGGCTCCTGTGTGGGTTGGCAGGGTGTGTGGGCTTCAGAGAAATGTGCAAAGCCCCCAAAGGAACGGTCTCCAGCCCAGAAACAATGCAGAGAAACCAATGATCTTTTGCTAGCTTTTAGGATAAGTAGAGACCTCCTGTTTCAGTGTGTAGGAAGGCGTGTGTGAATAGACTCCTGTGTGGAACAAAAACCATTTCACTACCCCTAAGGAAGTGCTAAGTAGTATAGGCTTTTAATTAAAAACAATGGAGCTATGAGTCACCTTTAATGAAAGAAAATTTCACACATTTCCTTTTTCTTCTTTTTCGGCTTAAGATTGATACCATGTGCCAAATGATCTTTAAAGCTCCAGCAAAACGCATCAGACATGACAAGGCCATAATATTCGCCATAGGAGATGAAAAATTCACCGAGCAACGAAAGCATTTGAGACACAGTACACCAAGTCACTCACGTCTCCACTATTATTACGGATTGTAGTTGCTTTAGCCTCTAGAAACCCGCACCCAAGACACAGGTTTTTGCTTTGTGGTACATATGGGGTGGTATTCCTTGTTCTCTGGTGTGTTTGCAAAAATAATTAAAAACACAACTGTAAACAATAAATTCTAAAGGGGGGAAGGCAGCACAACCAAATAAATAAATCATCTCAACGCCACCAATAAATAAACATATTTAAAGAATCAGAAATCTAAAGGCTTAAGAAAATTTTATAAAGTTATTTACTCGGTATTGAAACTACCACAAAATAGACTTCAAGCAAATCTCTCTGGAGCGTGCATTACACAGCCAGGGAGCCACCACCAAAAAGGCCCTTTCCCAATAATTTATTTATTTATTTTCTACCTACATATCCTTTCTTTCCTCCAATTTTGTCCTATCATCTCTGGCAGGAGCAAAACAAGTGGTAGCTTTCCGCCCACCAAATGCAGTGAGCCTATGCAGGTTGGTGAACAAGCACCTCTGCCATATCCCAGTCCCCTCCAACAACTAACATCAAGAGGACTTAGGATCACTGCCTTAATTACTTTATGCATATTGTGATACTTGCATGTAGGGTTTGGTGCCGTTTTACATTGACCTTGAATGGCCGTATCATCCTCATCACCTTGCAGTCCTTTCTGAATGTATGCCTTCATTTCTGTGCATCTTCAAGGCAATCGCAATAGTACTTACCACTTGCATAGCCCTTTCCAACGTTCAGAGCACCTTCATTATCTAATGGTTATTCAACAATTCTAAATGTTAGGTAGCATTCCTGCTCACTGTTGAGACAGCAGAAGCAGAGGAGCTCACAGAACTGGCTGTACAACTCTGTGCAGTCTTGTAATTTCTACAAATTAGCAGCCAAATGCTGCAGTTTGTTTCAGCGGCTTTCAGCTGTCAGAATGCTGAGTTTATTATCCATAGGGTTTAGTGGTGAGTGTATTCATAGCCTCTTCTGAACGGTGCTATCTGCAAGAGCTAGCAATTAATTGTCTACACCTGCAGCTCCCACTTATATCCCTCCATGCCTATGGACCTTGAGTGCATTTGCCTTTTCCCTAATGATGCTAAGCTGTCCGTGAACATTTTCTTTTTCTCAGACGTGCTAATGGTGCAGCTTTCATCACAGAGGTTAATTTAGAAGATACCTTGTAATGTAGCTTGGGTGTGCATGTGTGTTCTGACTGTTTTATCTTTCAGCTTGGCTCAGGCCTGATTGTGATTTATAGCGTAACATTTCTGCAGAAGTGAATAAAAAAGGGGGGGTGGGAAGATGCCCGTTCCCCTGCAGCTAGACAGCTGATTTAAAGTTCCTTTGTGTTGATGGAGAAGAGCAGACAAGGAGGAAGAAGGAAAAGATAGCAGACTGTGAAAGATTTTAGGGATAACATGAGAGGCACCAGGGAGAGAGTGGTTTTGTGGGACACACACACACACACACACACACACACACACACACACACACCTGTGCCTACTTTGTATAGGAATGTTAGCAAATGGGAAGGAAGGAATCAGAATCAGGAAAAAAATTGATGGCTTCAAATGGGTAAGCCTTAGCATAGGACAGTGGCTTGGGCACTTGACATCATTTTGTGGCATTCTGAGCATTCTGATTAATCCAAGCTTGCAGCTGATTAAACAAGCTTGCAGAAGCAAACAGGCAGGTATAATAATAATAATAATAATAATAATAATAATTTATTACTTGTACCTGCCCATCTGATTGGGCTGCCCCAGCCACTCTTGGCAGCTTCCAAAAGAATATAAAAAGCCCACTTGTCTTTGGAAGGTCGTATAATTGGTTATCTATTTGACATCTGACAGGTGTTCCACAGGGTGGGTGCCACTACTGAAAAGGCCCTCTGCCCGTTTCCCTATAACCTCACTTCTTGCAGTGAAGGAACCACCAGAAGGCTCTCGGAGCTGGACCTCAGTGTCCAGGCTGAACCATGGGGGTGGAGATATACAGGGCTGAAGCTATTTAGGAGCCCTAGTGGGGGGAAAGTCTTCTCCCCAACCCCCAAATCAATGATTGCCTAGGCAGGCTGGGTCCCTTGAAATGAAGAAGAATCTCTCCCAGAAAGTGGAGCCAGCTGCTGAGATACAGCTGCAGCTCTTGTCTGAAGCTGACTGTTGCTGAAACAACATTTGAGTGCTCTTCTTATGGAAGTGCTAGTCTGTACGTTGCTGTCTAGGGTACTAGTGAAGCCTCCCCTTCTTTTCATATGCTGAGTTTTTTGCTTGAAACAGAACAAAAGCAAGCAGATGTTTCCAATGGTGTGCCTTCTGAGGGAATGGAAATACACCATGGAATATTTATTTTTATTGTGCATGAAGTAACTACACAAGCTTTGCTTTTTTGCGACTTCCCAAAACTGTCTTGTGTACAAAGGAAACATAATGATTGGAATTGGCAGAAGGGCAATTTGTTTGTCTCTTTTGCTAACCGAAATGTTAATGTGATAATTGACTGCAGTAGTTATGGCTTACACTAATAAGGAGACAAAAGCAATGAGCTTCTGAGCTTTATGGAGAGATGTGGCATTTTCCTCTTCTTTTTTAATAGCCTGTAAATATTCCTCAGAGAATTTGCCTTGTGTCGTTCACAAGAATTTCAAGCATCGCTTTCCCCCAGAACTGCCCTTTCATTTTTGCTTTCCGTTTAGGGAAATAAGAAAATACACCAGAATATTTAAGAGATATCCCTTCCACTCTAGAGGATATTATTTAGCCATGGGAATTGGGGGCAGATTGGGTACTTGCAGGGGCAGCGCATCCCGTTTTGCCTCCTGAGGCGAAACAAGAAGGTGCTCTCTTACTGCCACAGCGTCCCTCACATGAGTTGTTCGTCAGCGCCTGCAAAGCAGCAATGACAATGGCGGGCCCCAGCAATATCTCACAAGATTTTGGTGAGATCTTGTGCAATATCGTCGGAAGCCACTGTCGCCACTGCCGCCACCACTTTCCTGTCAACAGCAGAGGCGGCAGGTACCACCTCTTGCAGTTCCACCGCCTGAGGTAACTACCTCAGCTTGCCTCATGTGGGCTAGGCCTGGGTGCTTGTATTAAAAATGGTAGCACACGAGGTTGCTCTTATCAATAGGAAGTTTGGCTGCCAGCAACGGCACCAATGGTTATCAGGTCAGAAAGTTGAAAGGCTATTCAGAATTGTTGTGGAGGTTTTATTGCAGCTGTAAACGTAAGTTTTCCAGTGGTTGTACAAGTTCAAGGGGGAAGGCGTCAGAAAGTTGTTCATGGAAAGAAAAGCAGCCTTGATGGAAGAAACTCATCGTAATCTATATTTAGAAATATAGTTCTTGAGTCAACACAAATGACGACTCCCAGTAATTGCAGTGTTCCTCTCAGGGAAAAGGAAGCTCTTTCTGGAAGGCAAGACTTCTCTCCTGGGTCAGCCCTTATATATATAGAAGAGTACATTGAGGAACAAATTATCTAATCATCGCTTCTACACAGCTGCTATTTTTGCTTGAAGCTACACCTGCAGGAGGAGCTGTTTTCAATAAAGATGCTCTGAAAAGTAGCTGATTTTCATTTGTTTCGAAATCAGCTGGTTTAAAACAGCCCAGTCAGTTGCTGGGGCGGGAGTACGTAGCTGACCATTCACGTTATTTTAATATGTTATGCCAGGAAGTGTGCCCTAGCTTCAGCTCATTTTGGTCAAGGTATTTCCTCAAGCTTAGTCAGGCAAGCTCAAGGATTGCAGAGCTCTGCTCCCAAGGCTCAGGCTCTTTCCTAACCTTTTGGCTGTGTGGGAACCTGAGGGTACTACACAATTCCCAGGAAGTTTCAAATCAGCCTTTGGGAGCTCCTATACAGCCCTCAGTGAACTGTGATTTAGTTTCTGGGACTTGGATTTTTAAGGGGGGGGGGGGCATTTCAAAGGGCTCACTGGAAAAGTAGAAGGTGCTTTTCCCACAATAATTAAAGTAAAAACAAAACTGAAAAACTGTTCCTGTGAATCAGTACGGTGATACCTCGGGTTAAGAACTTAATTCGTTCTGGAGGTCTGTTCTTAACCTGAAACTGTTCTTAACCTGAAGCACCACTTTAGCTAATGGGGCCTCCTGCTGCTGCCGCGCCGCCGGAGCATGATTTCTGTTCTCATCCTGAAGCAAAGTTCTTAACCCGAGGTACTATTTCTGGGTTAGCGGAGTCTGTTAACCTGAAGTGTATGTAACCTGAAACATATGTAACCCGAGGAAAGGTAAAGGGACACCTGACCATTAGGTCCAGTCACGGACGACTCTGGGGTTGTGGCGCACATCTCGCTTTATTGGCCGAGGGAGCCAGCGTACAGCTTCCGGGTCATGTGGCCAGCATGACTAAGCCGCTCCTGGCGAACCAGAGCAGCACACAGAAATGCCGTTTACCTTCCCGCCCCAGCGGTATCTATTTATCTACTTGCACTTTGACGTGCTTTCGAACTGCTAGGTTAGCAGGAGCAGGGACTGAGCAACAGGAGCTCACCCAACCATGGGGATTCGAACTGCCGACCTTCTGATCGGCAAGCCCTAGGCTCTGTGGTTAAACCCACAGCGCCACCCGCATCCCAACCCGAGGTACCACTGTATAATAAAATCAAACAGTTGCCTATATAAATACAGTTAAAACAATTGCATATATAAAAAACAATTTTTAAAAGCTAATTCTAAATATGAAAACAGTTCAAACAGTAACAGTGTGCACATCAAACCATTTCGTATTGGAAAACGGATGACAACTGGGATAAGGATTTTAGGTGGTTTGTTGAATTAATAATAGATATGATTTAACAGCAATATCTGCCACCTGCGTTCCACATCCCAGAGATGGTGTAAAGTGTGTATTTAGGTCTGCCTTGAGGGAATCACACCGACAAAATAGCCCCGCAGCTATACTCCTGAGTTCTGAGTGGCTCAACCAGAGCAAGTTGTATATATCCAATATTTAGAAAAGGGCTCTGTCGGCAATAAGAGTTTTCTTGGCTCTACTCAGAAGTAAGCCTTATCGATCTCAGTGAGTGCGTATAACGATTGCAGCCTAAAGCAGATTTATACCATTGACTGGTCTGTTTCCTCTATCTCCTGGCAAATATTCAGACCAGCGGAAAGGAAAACTCCTCTCCAGTGATTAGTTGTTCTGATTCGGTTACTAAATGTGTGGATCTGTTCAATGGTATGATTTCACTCTGCTTAGTGGCATGTGTCTAATAAACCATCCCGGTTCAGACAATATTTCCCAGCTTTGTGAACTTTGCTTTATGAAATCAGGAAAGACTATTCATCCCTGACTATTGTGCATTTTAATTTATATGAAGTGGCATCAGACCTGAGCTATGCTTATGAATCTGTCTTTAAGAAGTCCACTTTCTCTCCCTCTTCAGCCGCCCTGGGTGTGACGCTGCCTCACTGACCCTCTCAGTAAGCCAGTATCTTAAGCTGTGTTGGAATAAAGATTGATTCACCTGCAGCAAGGCCACCTATGTGTCAGCCCTCCCCATATATATATATATATATATATATATATATATATATATATATATATATATGAATAGCTTCAAACTGTCTTTGGAAAGTATAATACATGGCTATGTGCATCTGCCTGATTCCTAACTCTGAGGACAAACTCCCTATGAGTTAAACAGCACATGTCCCCTGAATCTACATACAAATAAACTTCCCTCAAGCTACCCTAAAGTCAAAACCACACCATACATTTAAAGCATTGTTATATCACTTTAAGAGTCATGGCTTCCCACAAGGAATCTTGGGAATTGTGGTTTCTTAGGGGCCTCCTAACAATTCTTGGTGCCCTTAACTAACTGAAGTTCCCAGGATTCTTTGGGGGCCATGACTCTTAAAGCCACAGTTCTTAAAGGGGTGTAACACTTGGTATATATGTATGGTATACCGTATTTTTCGCTCTATAAGACGCACCAGACCACAAGACGCACCTAGTTTTTGGAGAAGGAAAACAAGAAAAAAAATATTCTGAATCTCAGAATCCAGAACAGCAAGAGGGATCGCTGCGAAGTGAAAGCAGTGATCCCTCTTGCTGTTCTGGCTTCTGGGATAGCTGCGCAGCCTGCATTCGCTCCATAAGACGCACACACATTTCCCCTTACTTTTTAGGAGGGAAAAAGTGAGTCTTATAGAGCATAAAATACGGTATATGTGAGAGTTTGCCAGTTGTTTTGAGAACTGCAAAAAGCATGCTATATTGCTGATAACCAGAGCTCAGCTAAGTGGCTTCCTGCCTAAGTTGGACCCCTTGTTTTCTTTATTTAAGACATTTATACCCCACCCTTTAACCAAAAAGGATCTCGAGTATTATTATTATTTTAAAAAAAACAGTCCCTTACTGCTGTACTTGTGAACTACTGCTCTGGGCACTTGTTTATTCGGTGGTCTATACATTGATTTGGGTCAGACATGGCAAGAATGGTGCAAGAAATTCTTTTTCGGTCAATATAGAGGAATCCTTTCCCCTCCCTTGGCCTTGACTGCCAATAAAGGCAATTAACAGCCTTTGCTTATTTGGATATATGGTTGTGGGAGTTCTTGGTGCCATAGCAGTCCCCACAGCAGACGAAGTAAGTCAGAGGCATGGTTATTTACTAGCTAAAAATGCTTCTGCTTCTTCGATTAGGTTTTCACATCCTCCGATGGCATTTTTTAAACATAGCCAGAGGAGTGGCATTTGGGAAGCCGTAGGACAGGTTCTCAGCTGCTATGAATCACTGTGTCTTAACTTTGCAGTTTTGCCATTTCCCTGTGTCTTCACTAATGGTTATCTTAGCATTGCTAATCGTGGCTGTAGGCTGGGAACAAGCTAAGTTGCTCCCTGCCCACTTAAGTGTAGTTCTCCTCTCCACTGTGGTATCAAATGAACGACAGTGCCAAGCCGGGGAGGGGGGGGTGGGACAATCCCTAAATCTCTATAAACCCCATATCTCTGTAAAAGGGTCTGAAAATATTCATAATTGGTATGCCACAGGTATATAATACAACCTTCAATGCAGAAACCTATCATCATCATCATTGCTAGTCCCTTGTTATATAGAGATCTCCAAGCAACTTATAACATATTTAAAAACATAAACATATTATAACATTGACATGTTTGTACAAAAATGCAAGTGAGTAAAAAATATACGAAACTAACACAGACAACCCAGTAGCTGCTGCAGCAAGATTTAGCAGCACACAAGCAGGAAAACACATCATCATCATCATAGCCCATCAAAAACCTGGGGGAAGAGAAGACAATTATTTTACCTGGAATCCAAAAGATTGCAGCAAAGATGCCAGGTGGACCTCATTAAGGAGCGTGTTCCACAAATGGGGAACAAGATGCTATCCCTCATGGATCTCTCCACCACCCACCCACCCCCGGTACAGTGTATTCCATCTTCCTAATATCACATTGGATGAGGAATTTTGTATTTGTGAATCGGGAGAAGTAGTAGATACTGTGCATTATCTATTATATCATCATGTTTACCATAAACATTAGTTATTGCTCTGAGCAGCTTTTTAGGTCTCGCCATTCCACATTCACCAACGTGCTCAACAAATTGTGGGGGAAGATTGGTGGTGGTGGGCAAGCTATCTTTCAGAAAAGAGAGTCCACGATTACATGATCATTACTTGGTCCAAGTCTAGCATTACCTGACCTACCTGTCATGTTCTCCAGCCGCGGTTCCTCCTCAAGTTCAGAGGTAGAGGAGGAGGAGTCTCTCAGATATCTATTCCCACTCACATCAGCCCTGGCCAAAAGATACTGTTTACCATGCACCCTAGATCCAGAACACAAGGTGTCTGCATCATGTTGAGGTAACAGCCCTCTCTGGTGTGGGCGAGAGCACTCTAGCCAGCACTTTCCACAGTGCTCTTTTCAGAGTTCTGATAGATTCTGCTTGGATGGCAGGGCATTTTTGCCCTGTCATTAAGTGCCTCTCTACTACAGTCAGTCCTCCTGCTATAACTAGCCGTTTCACTGGCTTCCACTAGCATAATAGGGCAGTTTAAACTATGCCGGTGGAAATGGCTTGGCATCAGGGCTCAAACTAGTCCTCTGCAGGCCAGACACAAGTATAGGACAGGGCTCGGGAGCAAACACAGCTTTGCCATCACAAGGAAGACATCTGTATTCATCAGCTAGGCAGCCATGTTGGTGCTGCTTCAGCTACTCTGTAGAATGCGTTCAGACAGCTACAGGAGAAGGAACAAATCTTTTCAGAACTAGTTTCTCTTATTTGCATTCTTTCTACTTTCTGCAGAGGGGCACCAAATAGCTTTCTGCAATGCCTGTTAAATTCATTGGCACTGCACTGTGTACTTGTGCTGTGCTCAGTAGATCAAGGCATTAGGCCTTTATCCTTGAAAAGCAGCCCCATGAATATTCCTAGTAGAATTGCCGAGGTGAATGTCATTACTCATGGAAATTATAGATCTGAGGACTGGACACATGGAGTGTGAGGTCTTCAGGCTAGGAACCATGACTCTCTTTATATTTGCACAGCCTTGCACTCAGCTGGGTGGTTGTTGTTGTTGTTTGGGGTGGATCCTGATGTGATATAAATATGTAAGAAGAAGAAGAATCTCATACCAGATGTTTGCCAAGAAATTGAGTCTGACACTTCCCTGCTGTATGAGATCCATGTGTGTCTTCCTGCCACAATTATTTGGAACAGCTCCTTCAGGGTTCTCCACTTGCAGACTGCTGAATCTGAATTTCCCCCAAAGCGCTGTCTAAATGTCTGCTGTACTAAGTCTTTTGCCCGTCAGATAATGGAAGTTTTAGGATTAGCATTTGCCGTTTGCAGAAGAAAATAACACAAGGCTTAAGTGGATATTAGTCGCCCACAGCTCTGCAATTTATAGCATACATTTTCATTTATAAACTAAGCCATTTATGTGGTTTTCTTTCTTTCCTTTTTAATAAAGAGTCCTCTATTAAGTAGGCAATTGGAAAAAACAAAAACAAAAAACAGCCCCCGCGTCTTACATGGAAGAAACTGGATTCAGCTTTGCAATGCTTACCATTTAAAAGTCAGCTTGCACAATGATATTTAGAACAAGTCAAAGTTACAAATTGTGGGTGTGGGGTTCATAGGGATACCCAGGGTAGTAGAATTACAATATGAACTTTATTTTAGGACTAAAATACAGTATTTCTTATTTAATATTATTGTTACTTCCAGAATGAGTTAGTGATTCTGTTGAAGTACAGTGGTGCCCCGCAAGACGAATGCCTCGCAAGACGGAAAACCCGCTAGACGAAAGGGTTTTCCGTTTTCAGAGGTGCTTCGCAGGACAAATTTCTCTATGGGCTTGCTTCGCAAGACGAAAATGTCTTGTGATTCTTGAGGGTTTTTTTCACTCCCCATCCCCTTTTTCTAAGGCGCTAAGCTGCTAATAGCCTTTTAGCAGCTAATCCGCTAATCCCTTAAGCCTTTAATAGCCGCTAATAGCCGCTAAACCACTAATAGCGCTAATAGCACTAATCCGCTAATAGTGTTGCTTTGCAAGACGAAAAAACCGCTAGACGAAGAGACTTGTGGAATGGATTAATTTCGTCTTGCGAGGCACCACTGTACTCTGGATTATTTCTGAAATTTCTTCTTCAAAAGTCATCAACAGTGTACCTGTACCATTAGAAAAGGACATTCGCAGAATGAGGCCCAGTTCAGATAGTGGCCTGGTCTGCATGTAACATTAGTAAAGGGACCCCTGACCGTCAGGTCCAGTCTCGGACGACTCTGGGGTTGCGGCGCTCATCTCGCTTTACTGGCTGTGGGAGCCGGCGTACAGCTTCTGGGTCATGTGGCCAGCATGACTAAGCCACTTCTCGCGAACCAGAGCAGCGCACGGAAACGCTGTTTACCTTCCCGCCAGAGCGGTACCTATTTCTCTACTTGCACTTTGACGTGCTTTCGAACTGCTAGTTGGGCAGGAGCTGGGACCAAGCAATGGGAACTCACCCTGTTGCAGGGATTCGAACCACTGACCTTCTGATCGGCAAGTCCTAGGCTCTGTGGTTTAACCCACAGCTCCACCTATTGTCCCATAGGAAAGACACTTAGGCCCTTGAAATACAACTACAGTTCATGTGAAGTTGATCCCCTATCAGTTCAAGAGATTTCAGCCCTACCCTAGAAAGCTACCCAGGGCCGGGGTGGGGGCAAGATATAAGTTGTGCAGGCATGGTTGAATACCAGCATGAGAGCTGCTTGACACAGATTGCTTGCCTTTTCCGCCAGTGGAGATTGCCTCATGCTTGTATTACGTTGCAACAAAATATGAATAGGTCCATCAGTGTTAATCAATCATCACTAAGATGCATCTATATTTGACTGCAAAATTTTATTCTGCTGACATGATTAAACAAGGTCTACAAAAGCATGGTTATTTTAAAAAACATCCCTGTGTTGCTTAATATGCCAGAAAGCGTTTTATTTTCATAGCCAGCTGTAACCAGCTGAGCACTGGTGAATCAAACCCATTTTCAAACAAGCTGAAGTTGATGCTTCCACCTGCGCAAATATAATCCAAAACAAAAAGATATCCTTACACATGAACTGATCCCTCCAGAAGAACATCTGGCACCATGTGCCGTTTAGGTATTTTTATTCCACTCTCCCAGCAATACCTAGAAAAGAAAGCTTTTTCAGCTTAGACATCTGAAATGTGGAACATGACAAAAATATTTTAAAGCTGGAAATGTTGAGCTTTGAGTTTTCATTGAGCAATCGACAGGTGGCCTTGTGGCTTTTGTGTTTCAGCAGTTTCGGTGCATTTCATGAAACTTGTTGTGTGCATGGTTCGTGGTTCAGGTTCAAACTCCAGGAAATTCAGTAAATTGGGGGTGAGGTGGGTTTCTTGTTCTTTCCTGGGAAACAGGAACTAGAACAGGGCTTCCCAAACTTGGGTCTTCAGCTGTTTGGGGGCTACACTTCCCATCATCTCTGACCACTGATCCCACTGTCTAGGGATGTTGGGAGTTGTGGCCCAAAAATAGCCGGAGACCCAAGTTTGGGAAACCCTGAACTAGAAAAACTTGGCTCTTCCTTATGTTCTCGCTCTGCTCCATGCTTCCACCATGTTCAACCATATCTTCACTTGCTGGTGCCAGTTGCCACCACCATTTTGGCCATTGCTGCTATTGCACCTCCTTCTTTTGCTGCAGTTGTTCCACTACATTGATTTCTTTTGTTGTTCACTTCGGCCATGAAACATCGAACACGTTGGCAGTATTTGTGCTGTACTAGGTAATCTTCAGCCAGGCCTTCAGTGAAGAGAGATGCACTGGGGCTCAACCAATCTGAATGCCATGCATTAGCACTGCTGGTGGTATTTTCCAGCCTTCCTTCGCATTCCAATCCATGCAGCATAACACATAGCAAGGATTCCAAGGTTGTTTTTAAACCACTTCTACCATGAAATGTTTGATCGTTGCTTCTTTTCTTTGTAAATTAAACCGAGCAAAAATGTTTGCCGCACCATGATTAAAATCTGGAAGGGCTAGGCATGTTGTTTTAATAAACTTGCTAAAGAGCCCAATCCACCATGCAGGGAACCAGCTAGCCCTTTCCCTGTTATTGAACAACATTCAGTCCTGTGACCAACTGGGCAGTTGTTGAACATATTGACTGATGCCCTTTGGCCGCAGCACTTATCCCCTGTTGCATAATACTGGGTCTTACTATGTTTTTGCTGTTGCCTTCTGAAGGTATTTTCTGAATCAGGAAATGAACCAATGATTTCAAGGATTGTTACCCTAGGATAGTTGACTGTATAAACCTGAAAGAGCATATGAGAACTCGTTTTTCCCGTGCTGAAGGAAGGAAAATAAATTGCCTTCATGTTGTTTGCAGACCTTGGAGCTGTTGGGAAGGAAAACAGACTATTCTCTCTTTTTCCCATGGTTCAGTGTGTGGGAACCTACAAAAAAGTAACCATTTAGTAATAACAGAAGCCATGTAACTCCTGCGGAAATTTTTTAGCTACAGTAACTAGCAGTGCTTCTTTTTAAATGATGCCCGTGTGTTTTCATGATAATTTGACCTTCAAGTATTGTGTTCAGAAGCAATTTTTACATTAAGCTTTATACGACGCATATGAATGACTTTGACCCCACTTTTGTATAATAAAACAGAGTGGCTTCTTGCTGGGAAGTAAGTGACTATAGATAGAAAGGGGATAATTCTAAGGTAGATTATCCCCAATTTGGCTAACAATTTCTTGAGTGAGTTCATTTTCCGAACTGCTTTTCACATAAGGCGTTTCCCCTCTATTCTGAATCAAATTATTCTTTTCTTGCAAGATATTATTTGGTTTTAAGTACTTCACATCAGAGCTATTTGATATTATCTATGCTCTATCAGTAATTACTATCTATTGTTGTTTGCATGCTGTTAGAATACAGGGATATTATAAATCTTGCATACCACCAGAGAACATTTTTAAGTACCATTAAAAATCAACAGGATGCTTTTATCCCCAGTTGAATTCAACAGGTTGTTATTTGAGCTTATCTGTCTGCAGGTTTCGCCCATTGTTATCTTCCATTGTTAGAAAGCATATATTTCTTCCAATCTAATCTCCCACACAGTTGTTTAAATCCACAGAAATGTAACAGACAGTCAGATTTTGTGTGACAAAATTCCTACAATGCATTCCCATCCACGTAGGATAGAATGTGTACCCGGCACATCATGATTCTATACACATCTTGCGTGAGATTGTTTTAATACGTCTGAAAATGCTGAGAAGCATCCACTGTCTTCCCAGTATGTATCTGTGCACCACCAAGAATAAATAAGTCACAACAAGATGATAAGCTCATCTTGCATAATCGGCACAGCTTGTATGTTGTTTTCTGCAAACGGAATGCTTTCCATATAAGAATCGATTGTTATGTGTGGATATTCTTCCAGAGGGGTAGCTGTGTGAGTCTGTTACGGCATAATAAATTTTGCTGGCCTTCAAAGGTGCCAGAAGAAAGACTTTCATAATGTGTGAAATTGCTCTAATGCTGCCGTGCTTTAAGATACCTTAATCAGCATCAGCTGAGTATATAAGCTAGCCTGCAGGTGGCTGAGGCTGATGGGAGCAGTAGTCTAAAAAATCTGGAGGGCGCCAGCTTGGCCAAGACTGGTGTAAACATGGTGGCCACCAGGTTCCAAAGAATGCACATGCAAAAAAATAAGAAGAAGCAATGATAGATGCTCCAAATTAATACCCATAAGTACTGTCTTAAAGTCTATACTCATAGAATCATAGAACTGTAGAGTTGAAAGCCACGACCCTGAGATTAAGATTCTCATGCTCTACCAACAGAGCTATCCCTACACCCTCACACACTGCTTTTAACTGTTGAGGATGCTTGCGCCCATAATAATACCCATTTTATCACCTGGACCTGTAACAAGTGAGGGGAGAAGGAAATCCATAGGAAGCAATGCCTGTTCAGTTTGGGCAGCCCTTCGAGTGCCTCCAGCCAGATTCGTGGCTTCCTTACTCCTTCTTCCCTAACCTACTTACTGAGCTACTAATGTCCTCTCACTGACGGGTCGACTTTCTGTTGTGGAATGACAGGCTGATAGTTGATGCAGATCCGTATGTGACAAATGTCATCCTAATGGTTCTCACTCTGAATGATGTATCTGAACCTTAGCTGGCGGAGCTGGCAGCCGAATCAAGTTCCACCAATAGTTTTTATTAAAGAATATAACCTGGAATAGTGTCAGGCATAATGTAGAGATCATAATGCTTTGTGAGCAATCAGTGATACCTCTTGTATCTTGGACTTTTAAAAGGGGGGGGGATAAGAAGGTTTTGTGCTTATTGTGTTCTTACCACGTTTATGGCTGCATTATTCCTAATACCGTTCAAGAGCCATCGTAAATGTATGTAGAATGCCAAGCTCTCAAAATTTCATCACACGATAATGCAGCAATAAAGTCTCCTTAATGCATACATAGCGTTGCTGCTCATTTTTTATGCTGATCATAAGCAACTAGAGTTTTTGATGTTCCGGTTCCTGAATTCCTTCTGGAGATGTTTGGAATGTTTGCATTGTGTTCACACAGGGCAGAGCTCTGAGTGACATCATATGTTGTTGGGGTTGTAGATTGCTGTCACTGCTGTCATTACACCATCCAAGAACATGACACTCCACAAAGAACAGCTTTGGCAGGTTCCAGCCCCAAGGGATTTATAATCTAGAAACAGACACAAGGAAAACCACAAAGGAAATGGAGGTAGGGGCAAGCATGGGGAGAACGTGCCATTATACAGTGACAGATACTGAGAGGATTATAGTTACAGTATATTATTGGAACTAAAGGGTTGTGCCAAAGCCCTCAAGGAAAACTGTAAAATATGCATTGTTTCCCACTAAGTCATCAGCTAAAGTCCACTGAAATCATAGAATCATAGAGTTGAAAGAGACCACAAGGGCCATCGAGTCCAACCCCCTGCCAAGCAGGAAACACCATCAGAGCACTCCTGACATATGGTTGTCAAGCCTCTGCTTAAAGACCTCCAAAGAAGGAGACTCCACCACACTCCTTGGCAGCAAATTCCACTGTCGAACAGCTCTTACTGTCAGGAAGTTCTTCCTAATGTCATACGAACACAAGAAGAGCCTGCTGGATCAGGCCAGTGGCTCACCAACAGGTTGAAGTTAGTCATGTCCATTGATTTGAGTGGGTCTCCTCTGAGTAAGTCCTAGCTGGATGCAACTCATTGTTGTGACAAAAGCTGGGTGCACACCATTTAGCATTCTGTTTTCTATAGCTATGTTTGACAGTGGGGATGGGCAAATAGGTCTCTTTCTGGCTTGTTTCAGCATTGTTCTATAAGTCCATTCCATGCCAATTCTGCATCCGTAGAGTAATAGAATCATAGACCTGTACAGTTGGAAGGGACCACGGCGGGCATCTAGTCCAACCCCTGCAATGCAGGAATCTTTTGACCAACGTGGGGCTCGAATCCATGACCTTGAGATGAACAGCCTCATGCTCTGCGAACTAGGCCATCCCAAAGTGTTGTTGGTGTCTGTTAGCCACAATGGCTATTCATCTGCTGTTATTATTCTTACTAATCTGCACATAGGTTCACACTTAAATACATGTTTTTAAATGTATTCTATATCAGAATACACATTCCTAAACCTATTTTCTCTCAAAATACATACTCCTAAAATGTGTTTTCTCTTAAGTATGATATATTTGAAACCAGGAACTGTGTTGAAAACACTTCAGAAGTGCAAAGGCCATTTGATAAATGGGCTCTGGGGCTCACATTAATCCAGGAATTGCAGATCAGATCAGTTCCTGTTGGAACTTACAAAGATCAAATTCCTCCAGCCTCCCTTCCTAGTCAGTACCAGAGCAAAGAAATGTCTCACCCTGTAAGAGTGTCTTTGCACTTCACAAAGCTGATGGTGTGTAGTCTGCCAGATTTTCTCCTTAGATTTTGGTGTAGGTTTTTTCTCTTCTCCGTTTTTAGTGAGGATGCTTATGAAAGAAATAGGTTTGGTTCGGTTTTAATCACCATTTGCACCCCGATCCATCTCTGGTTTCACAAAAGGACATTTTTACACATGATTGATTGTGCAAAAATGTGGATGGGAATTCTCAATTGAATGCATGTTCCAGGAGCCTGTGCACTGAATGCAGCGTAGATGGACAGCAGCCACACTCAGGGGTGTATGCCCTGTACATTGTTGAAATGTGCGTCTGATGTATGCCCATGGATCCTGATCACCTTATATGGACCAGAGTCTTCTAATTGCTTTGCCAATGCTGGATTCCTCATCTTACTGGTTTTTTTTCCTTTCCTTTTTTTAAGAAGAAACATTGCACTGTGATCGCAGCGTAACCTTAATTAATGCCGTTAAACAAATAAACACTTACAGCAATCTTCAGGTCAAATAGCAAGGAGTGAGATATAAAGCGGTGTGGGAACCAGCAAACTGTGAGCAGAAGGCAGGACTTTGCAACGTCAAAGGCGGCGACCATTTTAGGCACAGCCGATAGGTGCACGGTCGTACACACACGCATTGCGCCGAACCCAGAAGTGACACAAAAACATCACAAAAAGGGGTGGAATGGGGTGTTTGCAGGCTTTTTCAGTGGTGTTTCAAATATACACTATGTCACTCAAACATGCGGTGTCTTGCAACATAACCCCCATGTAAATTGGGAGTTGCCTGCCCTTAGTGGTAGGCGCTCTGTGTTGGGCATGGCCAAAAATGCCAGGAATATGCCAAGGGCTCGTGCAGGGCTAGCTCCAGATTTAAGGCATCTCTGGGCAAAGTGCCCGCTGGTAAGCCCCCTTCTCTGCGGGGAGAAACGCAACCCACCCTAAATAAACTGTGTTGTAAAAGGGGCTTCCGTGTTCTGGCTCCATGTGGCCCGCATTAGGCACGCTGGCCATGCAGCTTCCTGCAGGGTGGGTTGATTCAAATAAAGGCAGGTTCAGTTATCGAGAAAAGGAAATCCAGAGCAGATTTAAATCACTAATTTAAATCAGCTTTCCCCTTTTGTAATTCGCAAACATTTCCTGAACAAGCATGCTTGCTTATTAGTTGCCAAGACATTTGAGGCATATTAGTTTTCAACTGAATCAAGCCTTTTTTAATATTACCTAGGAGCGCGCTCCAAAACCTCTTTTCGAGCAGCCCACACGCCTTGGCATTGGAGGAATATAATTGCTTAGAGTCAAAAGGGCAGTTGTAAAATTAGTGGCGGTTTGTTTTTGCTCCTTCCATACACGTGCAAGGACACAGGAAGAAAGCCACTTATTTGAGGATTAAGGCCAGGATCCAGGAAAGTCATAAAACATATTCTGTAATGCTAAGAGGTAGTTAGGTTTGTTTCCCCCCCCCCCCTTCAAAAGCAGCCCTCAAATACTACATGGCAAAGTGCTTTTGAAACTGAGAGGAGTTTCATAAGTAGTTTTTTACATCTTGCTGTGGGGCAGGGGAGCACGCCAGTTAAAGGAGGGGGGCTAAAATTGCTCTGGCATAGCATAAGCCCCCCTGAATCCCCTTCCACAGCTTTCATGGATTCCAGCTCAATGTACACATCAGTGGCTTGAAGCACCGCTGTTTCCCTGCTGCTGCATTTCAAGCTGTTTTCATAGAATCATTGAATTGTAGGAGTTGTAGTCCAAGCCCCTGCGATGTTGGAATCTAAACTAAAGCATCCATGACAGATGGCCATCTAACCTCTGCTTAAAATTCTCCAAGGAAGCAGAGTCCACAACCTCCCAAGGAAGAGTGTTCCAATGTGGAACAGCTCTTACTATCAGAAAGTTTTTCCTGACATTTAGTCGGAATCTCCTTTCTTGCAACTTGAAGCCATTGGTTTGAGTCCTAACCCTCCAGAGCAGGAGAAAATAAGCTGGCTCCATCTGCTTTCTTACCTTGATGTCCACACCAGAGAAGGAGTGCACACCAAAGGATGTATTCACCCAGTGATTTGTTTCCCTGCACAAAACTCCAATTTACTTACATTAATGAGTAAGCCCCATTGAGCATAGTGGGACTTACTATTCTGTTACGTTAATGTAATTTTTATTTTTATTTTAAGATTTGAATTGAAGGAATCTAATTTAAAATGCAAAATCTGATATTAAACAAAAAATCAAAATAATAAATATTAAATCAGATTTTTTAATCCGCTCTGGTTTTCTTTGGGCATTAATATTGATGCGGATGGAAGCTGTGTAGTACAGAGAATCAGATGCACAGAATCCGTGTGTCAGAGTGTGAAGGCAAAAGGCACATTCATAGAAGAAGAGCTATTGCTGCATGTACCAAGATTGAGAACAGTATTCTTCAAGCATGGCTTTCCAGATGTTGCAGGACAATTCCCATCTCTCCTTACTATTGGTTAAGCTGCCTGGGAATGGTGGGAGCTGTAGTCTGGCAACATCTGGAGACCTAAGATTGAAGAACGCTGCCTTAGGGAAGGATTCCCAGAACGTCAACAAGAAGGGAACTGGCTGTTTGATCACCATTAGTCATCCTGCTAAAGTTTGGAACCGAATAAGTCCCCCTCTATCCATCACCCTCTGTTGATTATCAGTAAAAGAGATGTAGCAGTTAGTCTTGTAGGTTATGGTTACTGGCCAATCAAGGCTGTGCCTGTAAGGCAGCCTTTGCCAACCTTGTGCCCTCCAGATGTCATTGGACTGCAACTCCCATCAGCCCCAAAAGAAGAGTCATAGCTCAGTGGCAGAGAATCTGCCTTGCAAGCAGAAGATCTCCAGTTCAACTCCTGGCATCTCCAGGTTAGGCTGGAAGAGAACACCAACTTGGGATAAAGACAGGGCATGAATGCAGAAAGGAAGGAAGGAAATGAATGGCCCTGCAGAGGGACCAGTGTGAGGCAGCTTGCTCTGTTCCTCTGTGTCCTCACCCAGCACTGGAGATGATGAGAGCCAAGATTTCTGCATTGCAGGGGGTTGGACTAGATGACCCTTGGTTCCCTTCCAGCTCTAAGATTCTATGGTCATTTGGAGGGCATCAGGTTGTCCAAGGCTACTTTAAGGGGTGAAGGGAAAGCTTTTGTTCCTCCTTTAGCCAACCCCACTCCACACTGAGAATCAATGATTTAGACACCTAATTTAAACATGATGACTGTGCTTCTGCTGACAACCAGCCTAGCTCTGGGCACGCTGGCTCAAGATTTCAGAAGGGCAATGCGCTTTTGAGCTGGAGTAGGGAAGACTTTTAATCTATTTAATTGAAGGCTTCCCCATCCCAGCAGGCTCTTTGATTTAATTATACCTGGCGAAATGGTTTTATGCAGTACGTCACTAGTCAATTGCGGTTTGAATAATATGACACTTTAATCAAGGAATTGACTAAGCAGCCATTGGGGCATGTGATTAATTCTCTTACCCTTGCAGTGGATAACGGCACACTCTGAGGACAAATAAGATTTAGATACAGCTGAGCACATGAGCTCCCAGGGACTGTGTCATGGGAAGGAACCGCGCATAAGCATCACACATGTGCGTGCATGAATTCCAGCCTCTGATCCAGAAGAAGAAGTTCAGACCAAATGCTTGGGCTTCTGGAATGACTACTGTTGTTTTAACACTGATTTTTGCTATTTAATATGGTATGTTGCCTGTATCTTATTTGAATTCCGTTGACCTTGTATGCAATCAAGCCATCTTGTGTACAGTTGTGTAGGGTATACAAGAATAAATAAACGGGGCATTTTATATCTATATGACAGAAAGGGGGTGGAAAACAGGAATGATTTCTGCAAGGGAGTAAAATATTCTTTCCTCTCTAAGGCTTTCCTAATGTTCAGGGGGTTGTATATGAAGCTGCTCATACACAGAGTAGACCTCCTGAAATTAATGGGCTTGACTAACTTAGACCCTTCAATTTCAATAGGTCTAGTTGAAGTAAGTTGGATTTGGATGTGAGAATGCAAGTTGGTCACTGACTCTATCATTTTCTTCTCAGCTGGAAAGGTGGAGATGCTACCCCTGTTTCCACTTAACCTATTTTGCATGTTGTCTAAAGCAGTTTTGTACTTACACCATTTGTAGCCCTCCTTACCATCTGGAAACTGCACCACAGACTGGTAGATAGCTCTGAGGTTTAGCCCGCTCACCCAATGTGAAGTCGTCATGTCAGATGTTGTCATGTCAGACAAGCATGAGTATGGCTTTGGAGATCTTGGTGGTTCTTTGGCGAAATGCTGTAGCAGATAATGGGTAGTTCAAATATGGCATGTGGCTAACATCCAGCTTCCAAGCAACCAGTGGCTCATCTGGTTTATCATGTGGAGAAGCCAAATCTCAAAGAAGAAAGGAAAGACCAGAGGGGGGAGAGAGAGATAAGGGTTGAGGAGAGGCATAAGTGTAAACCTGGGCCCTACAGGTTTTGCTGGACTACAACTCCCATCATGCCTTGCCATCAACCATACTATGTACTATGTACTGTGTACTATGCGATAGTACTGTGTACTATGCGATCCTTACATTTTCATCCCCTGTCTTTCCTCCAGTGAGTTCAGGGTGGCACACATGGTTCCTCATGCTATCCTCAGAACTCTGTGGAGATAGGTTAGGGTGAGAGAGGGTGGTTGGTCAAGGTCACCCAGTAGACTTGAACCCAGGTGTCCCTCTTGTTTGATGACATGGCTGCCATATGTTGAGGTAATGGGTTGCTGATTTGTGTGCGTCACAGTGGTGATAGGAGTCTCCTTTTAAAGAGTTTGGCTGGCAAGGCTGTTGTCAAGGCAACCTCCATAAGAAACATGGGTTCTAGCCTCAGAGGGGCTTCATCTCCTGGTGTCTCTCTTTTAATCAAAACATAACATACTGCTTTGGAATATTTAGACCGTGTCCATTCATTTTGGTGGAGAAAAATAGGAGATAAAGAGGATTCACAGCAACCAGTGATGGTTTGGGGGTTGTTGTTTTTTAACATTTACAGCATTAATTATGTAGATAATAACAGATGGTGTAACATGTAAGTTTCACACATTTGTTCTCGCTTTGTGGTTTAATTTTATTTATTTATTTTAGCAGTAAAGCCATTTGAAAATGTGCGACTGTGTGCATCAGTTATCCACATCCTTTCCCCCCCCCCAAAAAAAGACGGTTCCTCTCCATCTTTGGCCTGTGCTCAAACTACAAAATGTGTTACTCTTGATGGCAAGCTCCGTGCATTGAGTCTGAACGATGATGGCATACCGAGAGATGTTCTGAAGGCAGGAACACACACATTGCAGCAAATGCAAAGTTGTCCTTGTTGGCTGCATTAATATCAATGCAAAAACTGAATAAGATTTGCAGGAGAGAACTGGCAGTAGGGCAAAGTGCGTAACCTTTCCCCATCCACCACTTTCTTCCCACAACTCCTCCAAGCAGTGCTGTTTTTCTAGTAAAAGAGCTGCTGGAACCCACTTTGCTTGTTCTCTTATAATGGCAATGACACCCACCTGAAAGGTGCCGGAACTCAGTTCTGGCGAGTTCTAGCTGAGAAAAAAAGCTCAGCCTCCAAGCTTCTTTTTCTCATCCTTCCCCCCCAGGTGGTCTTTGTGATTAGAAATAATCTCAACCTGGCTGAGAAATTGTGGGGAGCGGGGATTACTATACAGGAACGCACGCACACACACACTTACCATTTGTCTCCCACAAATTTCCCTTCATTTCCATTACCTGGAAAACACATTTACCCAAAGTAACATGTAGTTCAACCCACATCAGCTGATCCTTGCTTTAGAATTCCTTTTGATGAAACCGAGAGATCTGCAGTTATGTGCCATTAAAAATGGACCCAGATAGAATCATAGAATAGAATCATAGAGTTGGAATAGACCACAAGGGCCATCGAGTCCAACCCCCTGCCAAGCAGGAAGCACCATCAGAGCACTCCTGACATATGGTTGTCAAGCCTCTGCTTAAAGACCTCCAAGGTCTTAAAGATGTGCTAGCTCAGTAGACCCAGTCCAGAAAGCCACATGGCAGCAGTTTGGAACTCTGTTCTGATTCCTCAACCTGCACATCCTCGCAGCAGACTGGGGTAAACGGCTGACTCAACAGCACAGGGAAGCAGGCACAGCAGATGCCTGCGCACAAAAAACATCAGTGCAATGTGATAGCTCCGTTCTTGTGGTTTAAAAGCAGTGTCTACCCACCCCCTAAATTCCCATCCTGGTGTCTTCCAGACGTTTTGGACTACAACTCCCATCAGACTTAGCCAGCACAGCTAATGGTGAGGAATTATGGGAGTTGTAGTCCAAGCCACCTGGAGGGCACCATGTTGGTTGGTGGATGGCTTAACCCTTCCTTTCAAAAGCAGAACACTTATAGAAACTCTGGTAATTAGTGTTGCCTAAATAACTAAATAAATAACCTGTATGAATATATATAAAATCTCATTTAACTCCACCACAAAGGGTGCACCCAAATAAATAAATAAAATCTCATTTCTCCCACTCAGGCTTAGCTGCTCCTACTGATGGTCCTTGTGGTCATGTGACAAGAAATCCCTGCTTGTTATAGGCAGGTGTGGGAAACCTTTGACCCTCCAGATGTTGCTGAACTGCAACTCCCATTAGCCCCAGCCAGCTTGGCCAATGGTAAAGGATGGTGGGAGTTATAGTTCAGCAACATCTGGAGGGCCACAGGTTCCCCACACCTGTTGTAGGCATTCCACACAACCCAGCTCCTTCATAGTAGCTGCTTTTGTTGTGTAGGAAAATGTGGGCTGTAAACTGGCAAACTCTGCTTGGCAACGGAAAGTGAGCTGCGTAAGCGTTTGGCTTTTCCCAATCATTTCAACCACCTGAATTTCTGACCCAGATTGTTACCATCTTAAAATTCAAAGTAGATAAGCTGCATTGTTTGCATTGCATTGGAGAGAAATAGCATGCAAATAAGCACAAATCCCTCTAGCTTTGGACGATAGCTGAAAGTTGATGCAGAATTGATTTCATTCCGTTGCAGGAATCATCGGGGATATGCGCTGCTTCTTGAATCCACCTGTGAGTTTAGTGCGTAGTTTGAAATGTAAAGGTCAGTGGAGAAATAGCTGTACCTGGAGCATAAACAACTCCCGAGAAAATTCGTGTCAACTGAGGAGATGGTTCTTAAAAGGCAAGAATATTAAGTGCTTGGGAAGGATGCAATTACAGTTTTCAAAATAAGCAAAGGAAGCTATAAGGAAGATGGAGAACAACTAAATATAGTCCTCTCTGGCTAGCCAGCTGCAAAAGTGCCCAACCACTTCCATGGCTACATTTTCTCTGAGCAACCAAAGATATGCTCTTGTACAGCTGCAGTTCATTTCAAATGAAGGTTGTGTGCAAGAGAAATGCAGGGTTATTAACATAACAGAAACTACCATGGTAATTGCACACAGCAATGGACAAGGAGAGGCAGTCTGGGGGTCACAGTGAACACAATAAACAATATTGTCTTCGTTTTATATATTAAACACAGCTAACCCAACCATTTAAAAATCGACACAGTGCCGGCCCTTCTATTAGATAGAGTGAGGTGGCTGCCTCAGGTGGCAGATGATGGGGAGTGGTGGTGAGGTACTACATAGTCTAACCTGCCCCATCCCTTATGTTAGCCTGCTGCTCACTGGTGCAATGGAGGATCTTGTCCCATCATGAGTGTTGAAATAAGATAAAACTGCTAGGTCAGTCCGCATCTGTACAGTGGTACCTCTGGTTAAGAACTTAATTCGTTCCGGAGGTCCGTTCTTAACCTGAAACTGTTCTTAACCTGAGGTACCACTTTGGCTAATGGGGCCTCCTGCTGCGCCGCTGCTGCACAATTTCTGTTCTCATCCTGAAGTAAAAATTTTAACCCGAGGTACTACTTCCAGGTTAGCAGAGTCTGTAACCTGAAGCGTTTGTAACCCGAAGCATCTGTAACCTGAGGTACCACTGTATATGGA